>NW_026260089.1:0-468091 GCF_024291825.1 Alternaria postmessia | reverse complement strand
TTCAGTCTCAGTTCGCGATTCTAAAAAATGTCTTGGCAGTCAATCAGGTCAGTTCACTACCTCCAGACTGACAGTTTGAACCGCAAAGATGAACTGACAACTGACTGATTGACTGATAGCAACTCTGATCCTGATATGGGGCGCTGGGACGCGAACATGCGTTGGTAGGCCTGTAAGTTGTCCGTGATCACACACTGAAGATTTACTGACGATTCATAGCTTGCTTTGACGCAAATTTACAAAGTGACTGCAGAGGTTTTGCACCGTTTTGACTTTGAGATGGCGCATGATCGGCCGTGGAAGACGCACAATGCTTCTTTCAACGTCCAGACTGGTGTCGAATGTAAGTTCAAGCGACGAAGTTCAATGGTAGTGTAGTCTGCTAGTTATTCTCGATCGCTATCATATCCGATAGGGCCAGAAGATTGCATCTCAAGAAAGATGTGTATTCATTCGCCACGATCCAACCAGAGCTCGTAAGCTTCTATATACTAGTCAAATCTATACATCGAGTGCTTTCAGAGATCTCTATTAGCAGTGCTGAATGCCTCAATACTCTCATTAGATCTGTCGCTACTGTTCCGCTTGATTCAAGGAGAACTGCAGGGTCCGCTGTTTTGCCCAATCGTAGATCATGATGACGTCAACCTATGTTCATGATCCGATGTGCGCCCTGGGAACTTCGTCATTCGAGATGCCGAAAACTATTTCTGACCAGCGGTTATAATCAGCGACTTTGGCGGGCTACTCTATCAAAGATACTCCCAGCAACGAAAGTTCAACCCCGCAACCAACTAGGAATTGAAGTCTCAAGTGCAGATCACCATCACCAAGACAACGACAACAAGACAAGATGGACTCGCTTCCCGTAAATAACAAGACAGCTGGTGAGCCAGAAAGTACATATAACAATACACTTGAAGCTGGTGCTGCCATGACTCAGGTAAGTCCATCAGCTCTTTCTGACAATAACTCTATTGATTCAACCAGAATTTCGCTCCAGTCAAGAGGATATGTGCGCATCTCAACGCGTTCCATGCATATGCCCATGACCCAAAGCGGGATGCAGTCGAAGCAAACCACTACTGTGCTCACCTGAACGATGAAGTCCGCCAATGTATCCTCTACGACTCCCCTGAAAAAGTCGCACGAATCATTGGTATCGGTAAGTCATCCACCTCTCGGACCGCGCAACTCACTTCTAAACCAGCTTGCAGAATACATGATCTCCCCCAAGCTTTACGAGACACTCGATGCCGAAGAGCAAAAGCTCTGGCATTCGCACGTCTTCGAAGTGAAATCCGGAATGCTAATCATGCCGCGACCAACAGGCGTCCCAGAGGCCGCGTGGGAAGTAGCTGAGAACAAAGAGATGGAAGAGGTTGTCGAGCTGTACGGCAAAATCTACCATCTCTGGCAGACTGACCGGGGCGACAAACTGCCATTGGGCCCACCCCAGTTGATGACGAGTTATACGGCGGCAGATCAGATGCCGGATTTCGAAAAGCGGGTAAAGGAAAGGGATCAGAGATTTGGCAGTGATTACCAGAGGAAGAAGGGAGTCAGAGAGTATATCGAGGTGCCCAAGATCCACGAGAATGCTGACGCGACGTGGGCAAAGGGGGGTATCGGACACTAAGTAGGGTGGTGGGAGAAGACAGTAGAGCGCGCGACAGCAGAGTATGGGCTGCTCTTGAATATCATCTCTTTATGACCCGGTCGTGTTCTGCACCACCTCAATACCCGCTGGATCTTTCTTCTCACGTCCCATTAATCTACCCAGCACATCCTTCTCCTTGTCGCCATCTTCGGCATCGCTCGCGCTGTCGTCGTCGCTGTTCGCATTCGGGTCTTTCTCCTCGAGCACGCCTAATCCAAGGTCCTAGACACTGTTAGAAGCGCCCCGCGACACGGCAGAAACAAGTACTCACCATCTCAATGTATGGCTCACCCTCCTCATGCGCCTCGACAGAGTCTAAACTCTTCAGTGTTCCAGCCTTCTTCTGCGCCTCCAACTCTTCATTTGCAGCCTTCAACTGCGGTAAAAAGTCTTTGAGGAAACCACGAATGTCGGGTCCAAGGTCTTCATCGCCCAGCTTCATGATGGGCTTCTTCCCCCTGTTCGCGCGTAGATTTACAATGCCGTCTTGTGATTTTGGCTCCTCAAGCTCCATCTCTGTGTCCTCGCCGTCGTCGTCCTCTTCTTCGTCGCTTGAAGTCTCGTCGCTGCTGGGTTCTTCGCTCGATTCGGACAGCTCGCTGTCGCTGTCTGAGGTACCCAAGTCGCTTGCGTTGGTCGTAGAGTCCTCTGCGGCGTTGGTGGACGCAAGGGCCGAGTCGGAGGACATCGAAGGCGGCGAAGATTCGGGTTCGTTGGAGAAGCGCACGCGTTTGCTGCGGTGCGCGACAGCCTCGTGAATGTATGGCGACGACATGTTGTCCGGTATTCTCCGATATTAGCACTCCTAGTAGGGACTGCTGGAGTTTGTCTACGCGTTTTGGAGTGGGTTACAAAAGTCTGGGGAAAAAGTTGGGTAAGATTCAGTTTGTGCAGATCTCTCGCGGAATGGTACCGACTGGGCGAAGACCATAGGGCTACGTCACCGCCGCCGCCAGCACATATGGCCTCAAGGCCAATACCGGGCCAGATATTCACATGCTACATGCTGAGGTGTGTAAACAAATATCGTGTACCCCGTAGGATGCTCCACAGACAACGCATGCGGCTCTAGATTGGCCTGAGGCCGAAGCGACTCGTTGGTGTCAACAGGGGTCGTGAAACGGCGTCTTGAAACGTAGTTAGAGCGGGCGCCTGCATGGCTGACTTGTGGTCTCCGAGGGGTTAAGCCTCTTAAAGGTCCAGCTGGCCTCGTACATATCTGACCTCACCTCTTCTTGTCAATCTTTACCGTCTCACTGTTGTGCTGTCCGCCTGCACCTGTTCTTCTGTCTCCTGTCTCTGTCCTTGCTAGAGTCGGTGTGTCGCTGCCCCACTTCCGACGGTCACAGGTCTTCACCAAGAGTATTGAATTAGGTGTCTTTACAAGAGATATCTAATATCGAGTTTAGGTATGTATTGATTCTCTCATAACCTCGTCTTTTCGGCGTCATTTGTTCTATGGCCTCGTATTCGTCCTGCCACTGCATCAAGATTCGTCCTTAACCTCCGACACACACCAATGTCAATACCGTCTCAATCCTGCATTCCATCACTTATGAGCTTTGCACATGAACTTGACGATCCTACGTCTCGTTTGTTTCTATGGAGCATCTATCATTATCATGGGCTTGCTGCTATCCTGTCAGCGCGCCCATGTGGTCTGATCTCGTCAAGCCCAACACTGGACGCTGGTTGGTCCATTCGCCTTCACCTTCACCACGATGCTGCTTCGCGCTCTTCGAACAGAGCTCCCAGTAGAACCGCCTGCTATTATCCGTCTTTACAAATTGGTGGCTTGGGATAGAAGCGTAAAAACTTCCCAATCGCCTGTCCTTGACTTGTTCTTGTCCATCACACTCCAGCTCTTCATCACCCTTCACAAATCTGCAAACCATCCTCTATCAGTTTTCTATACCTGTTCCAAGACTCCCAGTCATAGTCTCTTTTCTCTGCATCATTCTACTTTACACTACATTCACATCCGTCACCATGACTATGAACGAGACCATTCGTATCATCGGCATGCTCAGAGCTTCTGCCGCTCACAACGCTGACCACAACAAGATCAGCGAGCGTGAAGCGTTCTTCGCCTCAGCCAACGAATCCGGCAAAAAGCTTAGGACTGCCGCAGCTGCGCGCAAGCCCCTCTCGGTCTTACTCCTTGAAGGCCTCGTCCACGCGACCAAGCACGGTGTGCCTTACCCCAGCAATCCCCTGACATACGAGTCCAAGGTCGGAATTAATCGCATAATCGTCGCTCTCAACAGAGCCATTCCCCGTGACGCAGACATTGTCCCTCCCAACGTTCACTCCAAGGACACTACCCAGGACCTCGCCAACGACCTCGCTATCGAGAACAGCAAGCGCATTTTCACCGCGCGTTCCAACATCAAAGAACTCAAGCTCATTAGCAGCAATCTCGGCATCCCCGTCACATCTCCTACCATGGCTGGCCGCTTCCCGGTGCTCAGCACCTCGGACCTCCCCAAGGCGTCGGCTGAAGAGCAGTCCGCTACAGCATCACCTGCACGCGGCACCGCCATGCTCAACAACATCTTCAAGTCGGTGCGAGTTCCCGAGTTCCGCTTCAAGTGGATGTTTTGGGCAGAGAAGGGTCAGCAGGCCGCACCAAAGGACAAGGTGGCTTCAGAAGAGTACCTTACTCGGCCCAAGCCGCTTGGAGACCAGATTGTCTCCGTCAAGGAGTTCTACCAGCACTTCAACAACATACCGGTGGAGAACCTGAAGCTGAGAGACTCGATACACCTCTTCCACCTGGGCGTGAAGCCGGTATGGG
Organism: Alternaria postmessia; assembly: GCF_024291825.1. NCBI lineage: Eukaryota > Fungi > Ascomycota > Dothideomycetes > Pleosporales > Pleosporaceae > Alternaria > Alternaria postmessia. Next base: position 463,634 of record NW_026260089.1, on the reverse strand, counting down.
AAGATCCACGAAACACGCGCGGCGGCGCATGGTATTTCAAGGTCAGCAAGGACCTGGCGGCCCAGTTTTGGCACGAGATGTGCCTGCTTGCCGTCGGTGACGTCTTGCAGGGGGCCGTCGAGACCAAGCGTGCTTGTGAGTCATCTTTCTTTAATCACTCTCACATGTCCTGGATACTGACTGTTCGACAGCTTTCAACGACGACATCTGCGGGATCTCGTACAGTGTTCGCTGGAATGCTGTACAGATTGCCGTGTGGAACCGGGACGCAGAGAACGAGGACGGCCGTCAGAAGCTTCTGGAGGTCATCCTCGATAAGCTGTCGGAAGAGCTCCGGCCGAAGAAGGAGGACAGCTATTGGTACAAGGCGCACAAGGAGCACAAGGGTTTCATTGAGCAGTAGTGAGTCGATCTTGTGTCTATAGTGGAGATGATGGGTGGGTGAGAGATTCGTACAAGGGCTTTGAGGCCTACACACATATATGCATAACCCGCACGGGAGTTTGTGGATGTTCCAATAGAGATATGGCAACTCGCCCACATGTTCTTGTGTATCTGTCGATGATGGTGGTGGTGTATGCGCCAATCACAGGCATGGTTCGCCGCAGAAGCACAGACCAGCCAACTTCGTAGAAGCATCATGCACTTGTCACGATTCTCCGCATCGTGCCTGCCGCCGCCTCACCACACCAACGCCTCACAACCCGCCCACCATGGCCGCGATACCTACCTCACTCTTCCGCTGGGTCGTTCCTGCTGCCATCGGCGCCAGCGTGGTGCAGAGCTCCCTCTACGACGTCAAAGGCGGAACCCGCGCCGTCATCTTCGACCGTCTGTCCGGAGTCAAGGAAAACGTCGTCAACGAGGGCACACATTTCTTGGTCCCATGGCTGCAACGGGCAATTGTCTTCGATGTCAGGACGAGGCCGAGGAATATCAGCACAACGACGGGATCCAAAGATTTGCAGATGGTCACACTTACGCTGAGGGTGTTGCATCGCCCGGAGGTCAAGCAGCTGCCTAAGATCTACCAAGTGCGTCTATCCCCTCACCCACGCGTGCAAGACAGAAGCTCCAGGGACCACGACTAACGTGTCTATAGAATCTCGGTCTCGACTACGACGAGCGTGTTCTCCCCTCCATCGGTAACGAAGTCCTGAAAGCCATCGTTGCACAGTTCGATGCCGCAGAACTCATCACTCAGCGAGAGGCCGTCTCCAACCGCATCCGGACCGATCTGCTCAAGCGCGCCAACGAGTTCAACATTGCCCTCGAAGACGTCTCCATCACACATATGACTTTCGGCAAAGAGTTTACCAAGGCCGTCGAAGAGAAGCAGATCGCACAACAAGAAGCCGAGCGCGCGCGCTTCATTGTAGAGAAGGCAGAGCAAGAGAGGCAAGCAAACGTTATCAGGGCCGAGGGTGAAGCCGAGGCTGCCGACACAATCTCAAAGGCAGTGGCAAAGAGTGGTGACGGTCTAGTGTTGATTAGGCGCATTGAGACCCAGAAGGATATTGCGCAGATGCTGGCGAGGAACCCCAACGTCAGCTATCTGCCTGGTGGTAACTCTGGTGGCAACGGTGGCGGTTCAAGTGGTGGTAGCTTCTTGTTGGGCCTGAGGTCATGATCACCCGAGGGTCGATGAGGCTGACAGAAGGGTGGATAGGAAAGAGCTGGGCAAAAGGCAAAAATGCATAACCAGCGTGGTTGCTGTACAATATACTGACATGAGCGATAACACTTCTCCACAAACCAAGGAACTGAGTCTCTTCTCATGTCTCTTTTCTCCATCTCTTCACACAACATGACTCCCCGTTACGCAGCGACCACATGTCAAAATGCTCAACCCTCATTACTCAGCATGCTTCGAGAACTGACAGCTTACACAACGCTCACGGAACAAACCATCGACAAATGGAGAGACGAGTGCGAGCTAGTTGCAGGAATTGTAATACTGCGCCCCGGCACGTGTTTGACACAATGCTCGCCTGAGGCCTCTCAGGTTTCGGTAGCTAACTCTCCGCCCAAAGATTCAAAACTTGTTCATGCAATGCCTGAAGGAAACAAGCTTCCGAAGCCGTTGAGGCCGCGCTTGGAGGTTCGCACACATGGTCTCCATTTGGACAACCGGACATCCGGACTTGAACTCGGTGCGAACATGTCGCGATGTTTCGGCATGGAGTTGTGGGAATGTTTCGTGTGACGCCGGGTTATATACTGGGATGCTGCCCGGGCGGAGTGTGTCAACTTGACCAACACCTATAGTTAGAGCTAGTAGATCACTGCATCCATCTGGGAGACGAAGCCCTGGAGGACAATGAGGGTATCGCATGTCCTATGCCTGAGCACTTTCTTCTTTCCACGCCACTATCATAACCACCCAATGCTATGATCTTTCTAGTTCCGCCCTCTCAATCCGAACATCACCCACAATCACATCCAGTGATGAGACATTACGCAGAATCCATGTTCCAGCTCGTTTCGGAAGGGTGCTGCACCATCATGGCGGGGGAGCCTCGTTACATCCTGGCCGCAGATCCCGCCGAATCGGATTACATACGTCAAGCGGTCAACGATACTTCCTAATGGTTTCTGAAAGTTCCGCATGAAGAAGACACCGGTTCTGGAAAAACACAGGCTTCTCTCAAGGCAGCGACAAAACTATGGCGGTCAAGCGACCTCAACACGGCACATTCGTAGGTGCCTACCTATAGAGCTCTCGTGCAGGACAGATAGAACGGCTGCGCCACACCACCGATACAATGCGTGACCTTGTCTTTCGCCAGGCTGAAGAAACGATAGGACGAGAGAGGTGGTCTCGGGTCTGGCGTTGATGCCCCAGACCAAGACGCGGCAGGCTGGCGTGGCTGTGCACTTCAACAAGCTGTCAACTGGCGAATCACGCAGGGTGTGGCCATACAGCGTGGCTTGACACTCCCCTTTCACGAAGGCAGGCTCACCGGCAGGCACTTTCCAGTCTGCTCCGCCCTTGGATGTTCCAAGTATACATACTAGCCATGAGCCTAAGCGGCGAAGGTTGCGTACACGTCTCTTCTTACGTCTTCGGACCGCCCGTCTCGCTTAGCAATGGCGATCCAACAACGCAGCAAGCAAACGAGCATCATCCTCACCTTTAGGATTCTACAATTTGTCAAACAGCTTCGTCGACGTGTCAAGCCGCGCGTGCTCGATGGCTCAATTGATGCGAACGCCCTTGGCAGCAGACTCTCGCCAAGCCTCCGAAGTATTGCCAACGGTCTATCGCGGATCGGCGTCCAGGATGCGAAGCAGTCGCGTCGTGTCGCCCATCGCATCTGCAAGAGTCAGCACAAGAATCCGGAGTTGAAGCGATCGTCGCGCAAGCTGCAGACGCCGGGTTCGGCTGCTCCCGCAAGTCGAAACCTAGGGGATGAGGTGCAACAGTACGTTCACGTAAACTTTTGTTTAGTTTCAACTACTAAACCTGCGGCTCTAGTATGCTTCGCTCGGTCGACGGCAAGCTCCATGCCGCAGGAAACACCTTCTCGTCTATTGCGGGTAGTAACAAACTCTTCGTCAAACACCATAATACGCCGATCTTTGAGGCTTGTTCCCTGAATGAGACGATACAGATCCTCGTGGCAGTACACGAAGCGATCAACGTGCTTGCGGAGTGTCGCCGGCAGTATGGTGACGACTGGCTCTTGGCCCAAGGGCTTGACGCTGGACTTATCCTTGACGAGAACTTCATTGCCAATTATGAACATTTGTTGCTGCGACTGCTGACAGACCTCATTGAAGCCTTGGCGCAGAAGGCGTTCAAGGAGTTGCTCGACGGCGATCATGACAAGAAGCAGCGCAAACTACTAGCATGGTTCACTGAATTCGCCGAGAAGCCGCAAGCTCTCAGCACCTTTCCATGGACCATCAAACCCTCGCTCGCTGTGCTATGGGGAGTGTGCTGGATGTTTTATGAGAAAACTCTGGACGAACAGACGAATCGCAACAAAGATCGCGTGCGATACGACGCAGTGCTACAAAACCTCAATCTTTCGTGGGATACAGGTGCATCGTCAGACTGTACGTGTTACATCTCTCCTCGCCCAATGAGGCTTCCTACTCAGGTGGACAAGTGGTTAAAGTTTGTGGCTGTCCAGTCAAGCGGTGCTAACGCATTACAGACCTCAGCCTCGGCCGTGAGCTGATTGGCGAACAACCGCAGCATGCGACGCATGCGACAAACGTGAATGTGGGCCATGATCTGTTCCAGGCACGAAACACGGAAACCTGGGAGCCCGATCTGAGTTCGGATGGTCTCACGAGCAGGCTGCCAGTCTTGAGGGTTAGTCAGGCTGGAGGAGCGGAGCCATCGCCGCGTCCAGGTAAGTGCCTAGTGTCCCGTGTTGGTTTGAGTTGAGTCACGAACGTCTACCTACCCAGGTTTCAGGCTGGAGTAATCCATACCTAGGTAGCGGCAGCTAACAGATCCAAATCCAGATACTTATTATCGCCCTGCCGCCCAAGACTATCAGGCAGTTTCGCCCGTTAATTTTTATTTGCCTCAAGATCCAGGCATTGCTGCGCCACCTCTAACGGCCTTTCCGCATCTGGGCTCCGACCACCATAATTCTTGGCACCCATATTCGTTGCCACCTCAAGACAGTCCGCGTCATCTGATCACATCTACTCAAGTTCCGAGAGTTAGAGTCACCGGAGCGGCGGAAAGCAATCTCTTTGCTCAGCCACAAACTGACTTCGCGTCTTCTGGTATATATCGACCAAATCGCCAACCTGAGGCCCAGCAACAGTGCTTTAACCCCCAATTCTTCAACATTTACGACCAGAACATCATGACTGAACTATCTCCAAATCCCACTCCTATGCAAGTTCCGCACGAGCACAAGCGGAATATCTCCATCAACTCACTTACCGACATGCCTACCCCCGTCAGCATGGTCGGCCCTCGGTCTCCTCTAACATCTCCAACTGCTGGCGAACGACCGATCATAACCACAAGCCCACCAAGAAGTCACAGCAGAGGGATTTCTGTGGATTCCTCACAAGATGGCGACGACGACGGATCACTACGGAAGAACCACAGCTACAAACGCGCCGAAGAACCGCCGCGCAATGAAGACGGCAAGATGGTATGCAAGTATCAAGAATGCCGGGGTACATCTTTCGACCGAAAATGCGAATGGAGGTGAGTAATTCCAAGTCCCACTCTAACAGCAATCTCTGACTAATTTTACCACAGCAAACACATGGACAAACATGACCGACCTTACAAGTGCAACGTCAAGGGTTGCGAGAAACTTCAAGGCTTCACTTACAGCGGCGGCCTTCTTCGCCACGAACGTGAAGTTCACAAGATGCACGGCGGTACCAAGAAGTCTCTCTTCTGCCCCTTCCACGACTGCAAACGCAGCTCAGGCGCCGGCTTCACGCGGAAGGAGAACCTGGCTGAGCATGTTCGCCGCGTACACCGGAGAACATCAATGTCAGCAGACATGCATGGCTTGATAATCCGCCGCGACATGGTCAGGCGTGAGATGGAAGGTTCACCTATCGCTGAGTCACGAGCCTCGGAGTCACCTTACAACCGACCCATGGAGTACCGCGAGGAGGAGGATCTGAGTCTCAAGCGCAAGCGAGTAGGCTCTGACTCTGGTATCTCGGACCGTGGCAACGATGAGATGCGCTCTGAAATCAAGCGTCTTCGACAGGAGAATGAGGAAAAGGACTCACGATTACGGCAACTAGAGCAAGCTGTCATGGCTCTGCAACAGAGTCACAGGCAATGATCAGCTGCTTTTGGGTCTCTTCGCACTGTTCATGTTGAGGTCATTAGGTGCATCTTTACGGCGCACTTTCGTTGCCTCATTCTCTGTTTCATAACTTGTCGCTCACTGTACATATTACTGGAGCGTTTTTCTGTATCACTCTAAACTGTAATGCTTCCTTTACTATATGCGCACTCTGAGCATGGCTGGTACATGCTCATCTACGAAAGCTATGATACCAAAGATTGCGATGGATCGGATAGGAGAAGGACATAGAGGAAGTTATGGATGATACCTCACTCAGATCGGAGAAGAGTAGATAGAATATGCCACTCATAATCAGAAAACGGACCATATACCTACTGCTTCCAGTTGTAGCATTCTACATGATCCCGTCTTTCATTGCGTGAAGTTGTTGTTGATTTTGGCTTTCCGCCCCCAATAACGATGTACACTCTAGCCTTGTTCGCAGCGCGTTCCCGTATGCCGTATCTAGTGAGGTTGCCTTAGCCGCGAACCTTGGTAACAAAAGGGCGCGTGCACTGGCTGCCTAGACAGACGTTCGCATATGCCCAGGCAACCGCGCCGCTATAATGCCCGTGATGGGCATGGTATCCGAGTACGAGATACGACTGTACATGGCGACATTATCTAGGTATAGTATGGCGTCATCGATACCCGTTGCAGACTTCTTCACCTCCTAATCCGCAGTGTCCGGCTTATTGTCTCGTCGGCATTTCTCATCATGTTGCCTTCTTCAATTGGTGATCCGACGGACTCCGAACGGAGCCAACGAAAATCACCCAATACCTGTTTGCCTTCTCGCCCACGTTCCGACCCAACAGAAATATTGTGGCCATGTCTCGCTGGAGCTTTCAGAGTCGGGAACGAAGAATGACTCCCACCCGACTGCCCAACAACGTCGTTGCCGTAGCTTGATTGGACGCCTGATGAAGCATGTGACAGCGTGTTAGCGCGTTCGGTGGGACATGTTACGCGTCTTGATGCCTGATGTGCCGTATTTTACCGCTGGTAGGCAGCTGAATGGGCGGAAGGGCGGAAGGATGGAGATGGGATGGTGTGGAAACCGGATGGAATATGACAAGAATAGCAGTGAGAGGTGTGGCGGTGCTGGCCTAGATCGTGGAAAGTGGCAAGGGTGCGATATCGTGGCGTTGGTGCCTAGCGGCGGCGATCATATGCGTTGGACCTGCATGCGCACGCGACACGCTCTGCGTGCATCGCGCCTACCCGACGTCATTGTCTTCGCATCGTCCATGGCGATGCATCTGGCATACTACGACAAAATCGCTGTGGTCCATGAAAATATGGTGTCGTGTCTAGGACGTTCGGTTTTAAGGTCCGACGTAATAATGCCAGTGGGTCGAGATGACGCCTCTCGGCTGTGCCGCAGTCGTCTTTTGCGTCGTTGACTATGGGTATACAACACGTGTCATCTTACACTGTCTCCCGTGCTCACACACTAGCTCTCAACATCAACTGTGCACTCAGACGAGTATGTCCATTCGGGTAACTGCATGGTATGACATCCACTACGTCACCAAACCAATTCGCACTCCGCACTCTACAAACCTTCGCCACACCGCGCCTACCACCACCACTTTACAGCTTTCCAAACATCGTCTTACATGACACTATGCCCGAGATCGTGAAGATAAGAGAAGGGGACATTAGTGCAAAGTGCTGGCCAAGCTCGAATATGTCCAACAGTCGCTGCTCGTTGCCAGAAACTTGCCTATACCGATTATATATCTGAAAGAACTCCCCATTCTTGCACATACGACCATAGGACACTGAAAATTAGGCTTCCCGTCCGCTCAGCCATATACAAGCAGTGTACCGGTGGATTAGTAGTTAGGTGGGTGACCACTAGCGAATCCCCGCTGTTGTATGTTTTGTTTCTTATTTTTGCACAATAAAATAAGCCAATGTCCATCTTTTTTTGCTACGTCCTCCAGCTGCTGTGGATGTAAACCTTTCCACGTCTTTCGCCGTACCGGATGTCTCCAGTCTGACGTTTCCTGACCGGATGCTAGCTTATACACAGTGAAATTAAACATACCTTGGGAACGCCAGTCAATATATCTGCAAAACAACCCAAATCACTAATTGCATCAACTCCGATTTGTCCATCTTCCACCGCCCTCTCTAGGTTTGACGCTAGCGTTCTTCTTGATACCTAAGAACCTTACCTTTTTCTCTACCTACCTCTTCTACCTTTGCTGTCTTCTTGCTGAGTAGGCGCGTAGAAACCTCTAAGCTTCTGCGTCTGCTAGGTTCTATTACTTCACAACTCTAACTACTAGTTTTATATCCTTTCTCTTGCTCTTTATAGCCTCGCGTGCCTCCTTTAACTAACCTTCTTCTTTCTTGATCTCTTTTTGTCTGTTATGTCGATACCCTCGATTGACTTGGGAGATCTTGAGTCCTGCTTGCCCGATATTGCTGTGGCTCAGTCCCAGGTGTCGTCTGAGTCGGATCATCTAGTCGTAATAGACCAATACGACGAACGTAATCAGCGTCAAGAACCAAACCTGTTCCTTCTATGCGTGAAGGGAGGAAGTCTATATTGGTGTTGTTTCTGAGTTGCAACCTGAAGTACCTGAGTGCAGGGCTGCGGCAGGGTAATACGAGAGACCTGACCCGAGGCCGAGGCAACTGCCTCTAAACATCAACGCCTTGAAATCAACACTTAATACCAAATCTCAGCATAGTTAGTACATGCATAGCGCATCAGGAAAGTTCCAAGCGCGTACGACTCCACTGTTCCGTCCGACAACTCAACTTTGTAAATAGTGAGACGTAAGATGCATATCGCATTTACTGAAATAGCTCATGAAATGAGCGTATTACGCGCCGAATTTCGTAAGCGATGATATTGAGCTAAAGAAGTGAATGTTGGTTACATGTTTTGCGTTCCGTAAGCTCTCTCAGTCACTACAGCTCTTCGTTCCGGTTGTCAGATAACCTTTAGATCATTACCTAGGTAAGCATTAGCCCGATTTCTATGGAAGGAGAAATTCTAGGTACCTCCAAAGACCGTATAGCTCGTATTAGCGTACGAAATCAATCTAGCAAGGTCCACCCTCGGCCTCTGGTGGACAGGTACAATATCCGATATCCACGTTGCAGTTCCCGCAGCGATTACCATAGCAATCAGTGTCTTTGATGCAGGTAATGTCAGTGCATGAGGCCTGCCTCTCGAAGATGCTTTTCTGTCAAGGTCTAAGATCAGCCTCGGACAATAGCAAAGCAATTAGATGGCAGCACTTACTGCGGTCTCAGCCAAGCTGGACTTTGTTGGCAGGGCGTTAATTAACGGCAGAAGGGTGACTAATGCTGTGAGAACGCTTGATACCTTCATGGTGATAGATATGTACGAAGTAGTTAAGTTGTGGCTGAAGTAGATTTTGCAATTGTAATGCTGGATAACAAGTCATAATTGAGTGCAGAGACCTCGGATTATATACCCTTCAGTGGCTCAGTATAGTTCGCCATGATGACGATTTGCTGTAAACCGGTGTCCACTACTGAAGCATCTTGGATCAATCGGCTGAATCGCGTTTGGAAGCTCATAGGATAGGAAGAACTATAACGTTGAAAGGACATGCCCAAAGGACAGGGCGTTGAGAGTGATATCATTAGTAATCTCGAAGGACATGCTGGACAATGCAGGTGAACATATGCGGTTGCACGGGAAAGGAACACCGTGTAAGGCAAAAGCGAAGTAGGGCGCAGAAGACCAAACACAGGTCATCAGACAGCGAGGGAATGCGCTAGAGCGAACAGAGCAATTCCAACATGTAGCGCGATATCTACACCCTGCTTCATATTTCTGATGACCCCAAAGCGTTACGACATTGAAAAATTGCACTGGTTGCAGGCCGAGCCGACAGTAGACGAATTGTAGATAACATGAACTAGGAGTTACTAAACAACTTATTTCTGCATCAAGTATGATAGACACCTCCATGGGACTGAAACTGAGTCAGAGTCAACTTCCATCAACAAGATGACTTAATATGTCTACCAGAAACTCCAATCGCTCACACTGGCCTAATGATGCAAACCTGCACATCACCCAAATACATCCGTTGCCCAGAACCAACGCTTACTCTATGTCAGTGGCTTTGTAGTGTCTTTGAGGCGAACACTCGTCAACTGGGTACTTGACGGCGCGTCGACTCTCTCAGATGACACCTTATTCCAGCCTTTGCACCTCCTTTTACGCACATGATTATCCCTGTTGCTTTTGCGCGTGAAGAGAGTGAAGCAGAAAGGGCATGTTGTCGCATCGGAGCGGCTGCGCTCTCGCATATGACGCCTGTAGTTTTCTGACGAAGAGAACCGTCGCCCTCCGCATCCATGTTCGTAACATCGGTAATCAACGCTGCTACTTGTCGCAGGCTTCCTGACACCAAGGGATGGCGGCCTGCTAGTCTCTATGACACTATAAGAGGGAGACGCCGGGATATCCAAGTAGTCTTCCTTGCGGCCAAGGTTCTCGCCATAAGGTACATGGTTGATCGCTGGGAATCGTGGAGATCTGAGCGAAGAATCTGTCAAATTTGGACAGTCTTGCCAAAGTTTGGTCGACCAAGAGTCCTCTATGTTCCATGGAAATTGTGCGGTTTGCGAGTCATCGTGTGCTGTGTCAAGATCCCCAAAGAGCACACTAGGTCGATAGGCCTCGAGTGCAGCTATGTCTTCAAGGCTTGATGCATCAGGTAGTAGTGTACTTGATGCCGGGATGATCTTGCAAGCACAAGAGATACATAGTTGGTCCATGCTGGATTATCCTGGAATTCGACGATCCGACCCGGTGATTCGATGATATTTCCTGTTCTAGTCTATGCAGAGAACAATCGTCTCGCTATATAGCAGAAGGGTCGGCCTACATAGGCATGTCTAGGTAGATCGTTGATAGACATTACTACGCAGAGATCTAAAAGTGATGTAGTATTGGTCGCAATATCATGAACGCAAGGCGTCCATCAGTCCGGTTGTATTATCAGCAACCTGCAGGCCCAGCAATACCCGATGCCGCCCGGGTGACATTCCGTGCTGTCCCACTTGTAGTGTATCGGATTCTGTCTAACTGGGTAGTCTTCTTCCGGTCAGGAAGTGTTGGTTCTCAGGCTCCCCGCCAAGCCTCTCTTGTCAAATGTCACGCAATATCCTTACCCGAATAGCACTCATTTTCGCCCCACAGAACGTCGAATCGTGTGAGTAGGCGAAGTGAATTAAGCGGAATAGCCTTGGCGATGCTTCGCATCAGCTTGTCCCCCTTTTGTTCTTGGTGCTGTTATACCCAAGTAAGCTGCTGTTTCTTGCAACTAGATATTACTGGTCAATGCTCCTTCTACGTCATCCTTTCTCAAGGGGCGCCCCGCTTTTCTCTAACCCATACTAGGTCTGACATTCCATCAGCAGGACAAAAGGCGTTCTGCAACATAATGTACGAGAACAGCAATCTTCACCAATACGAAGCTCCCTGTTATGCCGCTACCCGGTGCTTATGGCTATCGGCACGAGAAGACCCCCGCCCTTGCTACGGACGTTGCCGGTATCTGCAAGGCCTCCAGCGTGGTGTGCACGCCAGGGGCAGGATATTTGTACAACACCGTCACGGTCATTGGAAAGAGTAATCGCGATCAACCCGCGTGGAACTGCCACAAGCCTGTGGACGGATCGATGATCTCTGGTGTCGCTGTCGGTCGTATGAGCGCGACGTAGTTGGGCGTAAGTTCGCCTCAATCAGGATCGACCATCCTGCCATTGTTCTTCACGTTGCAACCTAGAGCACTCGCCAAGCTTAAGGCAATGATCGGGCAGCCCTCAGAGTCCGGCAAGTTCTTCTCGCCTAGTTTGAACCAGTGGGGGAAGCTCATGCCTATGGATGACGTTGTTGCCTTCGGTGTCGTTTACAAGGCTAAGGCTGTGATCAGTTGGTCGATCCGCATCTGCCATCTATCACTACCTAGATACTCACCTTTACGACGCTTTTAGACCTTCTCTACCCCATTCACGCCATCGTTCGGGTGAAGCTTTGCGACAATAATGACTGCAGAGTGGAAAGAGAGACAACTCCAGCAGCTCGCAATCTTCCACGAATTGCGTCAACGAAAGGTGGATGCCTCTGCGGAATTCGAGGAATTTCCTAAGCCTGCACCCTCCCAGCTGGCGTTGTTACAGATCTACACAGACGTATTGGACGAAAACGACACTGCAAGAACGGCAGCAAAGCGAATCAGCGACTGGGTGCTTTCAGTACCAGATCGTGATACCTGCTATGACATTTCCAGTGCCTATGGCGACGTACTCTCCGTTCTATTCGGAGCCGCACGGGAGCTTTCGTCTCAGAAGCATCTCGAGATTCTGGCAGATCTCACAGTCGAACTCGCCAATCTACCCGACGTTTATAACGATACAGGCAAACCGATGGTGTTTGAAGAGGGTTCTGTCGCTGTTCAACCTGGGGAGATAATCAAGCTGCACTCTCAACCCAGAGCAGAATTATGGTCTGGGTTGCCATATCTTACTTCTGGCATTGGGAACGATTTGCGTAGCGGGCCCCTTCAATTCCGCCAGGTCTCTGGCAATGGACACGATGATGACCAGGTACCATCTTGCCAATCCGAAGACATGTACACCAACGTCAACACATTCGCTGCTCTCATAGCGCGACGAGATCCGCCACAAACATCTCCACTGTGCAATTGTGTCGACTTTGCCTTTGCAACATTTGCTTTCCTGGAGCATGGTCCCGGTACGAACTACGATCGAGATGCACATCTTGCAGTTCGCGCAGCGGCTGCTTGGTTGGTGATCGCGGGCAAACAAGTAATAGCTGCAGGGTCGCCTTCCACCAAGTATAGTTACATTTCTGGCAGCCTATGGGAGGCTAAAGGCGGTACCAATACAGTGGATGTCAAACGGCTACAATTCTGGAGAAGCCAGTTTCAGAACTTCAGAGAAGCTGGGAGACTTTCGGACCAAAGGGCTATGGATGCTACAATCGAGGCTACAGCAGCTCTTGACGACTTGATCGCCGCGCAAGGTTGAGAAAGTTCCAACATGGACCTTTCTAGGGAGGTCTTACTAGAGTCGTGTCAAATGATGTTCTTAACGAAGTCTGTGCCTTGAAGAATCATTGATTGTCTCTTTCATCACTATTCCCTATCATTTCTCACCCAACACATGTGTATAGTCGTTCGCTCTCTCAATAATATATGGATAGGGTGTATGGTGAACCACAGACAGCAGAAGAATGAAAACGCTCAATGAATGCAAAACTTGTTCGCGCTGAAAACCACATTTCTTGGGCAGGGCGATTAAGCTCAAGGGTACCAAAATACAAACTCCGAGGACGAACATACAAGGTCCCGTTAAAATCGAAGTTACAAATGCAGAGAACTACCGTAAGACAGTTTGACTAATGCCCATCCGACGTATCGATCGGCTATGCACTTTCCGCCTGATATGGTAGGCAGTATGAAAGTCTAACACTTTCAGAGTGAAGCGATTGTAACCCATTGGTTGAGGATCGACTGAAGGACATCTGCCAAGCTCCGCGGGTAAGCTATAAGCCGAAGGACATCCATGGAATAAGAGACAGATTAAGACAAACGGAAATAGCAGTGGGTACTATTGAAGGACTGTGGGTACTATAGAAGGACATGTTGGATTGCTGTGAGCCCTGGACGACTTCACTTATTAAGGCACTGAACCGCTTGCTCGATTGAATGACCCCCAACACAAACTGAAAACATCAAGACTATCAATTGCAACCATGCAGATCATCGCTGTTCTTTTCGCTTCACTCGCCACGCTTGCGGCTGCAACCCCCCTGCCTCTGAACCCCGACGGCAACAAGGCGCTAGTTGCACGAGCGGACATTGTTTCGGTAAAGTGTCCTACGGTAAACAACGCTGCTGAAGCGACATATTCAGTGAAGGAGATCGAAGACGCTTACAATATTGCCGTCGGGCTTTTGCAACCACCACCTCACTATGCTACAGGTAAACCAAGTATGTGTCTGGATACATCATGAGATATCATGGCGCAAACACAATAGCTCACAGGAGATATATAGACAGTCAAGGAGTTCGCAAACAGTACCCGGCCTATTACGGCAACTACCAGAACATCCCGGTGCCAGCTGACTGCAACGTACCCGATCTCATAGAATGGAATGAGTTCCCCATCTTGCGTGGTAAAGTTCCATTCGGGGATGACTCCAACGCAGGACCAGATCGAGTAAGTACTACAATGCTCATCCTACCTATGTACTTCTTGGACTTATCATGCTGCAGGTCGTCTTCGCTCGTAGGAACAACAATCAGTTCACGTACTGCTTCACTGTGTACCACCAAGACAATGCAGACGGCCAAGGTGCTGGAGATTTCGCCCAGTGCACCTAGTTCTGAGTAGACTGCCTGATCCGAGGGGTTCAAACGTTTTCATTCGGGTCAGTCGAGCAAGACGTAGGAATATCTTTAGATACACTGAATACTATCGGACATGTAACATGTTTCGATGCGCCTGATCAGTAGTTGGGTGGATGACTACTATCGAACCCCTACAATTATATGTTTTTGCCATTCTTCTTGTCACTTCACCCGACGATCGCCTTTTTTCCGACGACTCAGATTTCAACATGCCTTCCAGATAAGCCTGGATGCAACAACCAAGAACGCCTTCTTCGAATAGTATCTTATTCTGAGGGTTTATTGCCATAATATACAAAGGAATCACAGCCGACGACCACATGTTCAGGCACCTTTGGCAACGGCTCTCAGCCAACCTACTAATCCTGTCTTTCCGTAAATCTTCCACCTGGTCCGTCCATCGCCTGTCCATCTACTTCATGAAGCGCATGAATTCCTGGTATCTCCCTCGTTGCACCTCCATCAAGCTCGCTTCGCGGATTTCCACCTAATTCGGGCCTTGAGCCAGCAGCTAATTCGTGCTTTGAGTACGTTTCAACCTCGGTCTCATATATCTTCACATCTTTGTTATGCAGCTCTGCAGTTCCAGACTCAGTCTCGGTGGCTTCGTCCGAAAGTGATCTCCGTTTCCTCTTAACAAGCCATACGGCGAGAGCGATGGTGGTGAGGATTCCGATAGTGATACCGACTCCGATTCCGGCTTTGCTGCCAGCCGAAAAGCCACTAGAGGACGCTCTCTGAATGCCTGAAACTGTTGCACTCGTTGAAAGAGGTGTGTATATCGTACTGTGGCTGTTCGTCGTAGCTGAGGGCACATTGAAACTACCTGTCGTAGAGCTCACCGTGGGACTCGAAATCATTCTACCGGTCTGTGCTGCTGTAGCCCGAGTGACATTGCCCGCAATACCTGTCGTCGAAAATGGATTTTCCACCGAACCAAGTTGCGCTCTTATAGTATAGCTCTCATCCTTCATCAAACAGCTTGTAACACCGTCTCGAAACCACTGCGGTAGCTGTGTCCAAACTTGGTTCGCGCATGCCGCCTGCTCGTCAAAACAAGGCAGATCGTTGGCATAGTAAGAGCATTCGCACGGCCCAGGCCAAATGGTGTTTGTGGTTACAGAATTGGTGCATTCGGTGCGGATACTATCCCAGCGCTGCGCGCATGAGCCCATCGTGGCTTCAACGGCGTTGCATGCTGCGTTGGTGTAAGTTTCTGCTACCACGATGGAGAGGCAGATAATGAAGCATAATGAGTGGAGGAGTATTGCTCGATGGCTGGAAATAACCATCGTGGGCCACTAATCATAACGTGTGCATAGAAGGATACGTTCGAAGAAGA
The DNA here is from genome assembly GCF_024291825.1 of Alternaria postmessia. Classification (NCBI taxonomy): domain Eukaryota; kingdom Fungi; phylum Ascomycota; class Dothideomycetes; order Pleosporales; family Pleosporaceae; genus Alternaria; species Alternaria postmessia. The sequence continues at coordinate 448,056 of NW_026260089.1, read as the reverse complement.
AGGATGTGAAACGCTTTGGGGCTTCGTGAAGATATACCGACCACATCAAGATACGGTATTTGAACTTGTCATATGATAAGGGAGAAGGCTGTCATCTAGAGGCGCCTTTCGCCAATTCTTACTATCTCCGGCGAGCAACTACACTGCAGCTCTAGGTCGATCACGAATGAGAAGCCGATTCTCTAGGGCTAGCAAGCATTGGAGACCCAGAACCAATCGGCTCTACATAGGTCAGGAAGTCAGTAAGAATATTCCATTATGATACGACGAGCGATCGGAGCATGGCGTCCTTGGCGAGTTCAGCCTTGCTCGTCGATTTCGCTAGTAGCAAAAGCAATGCTACAGCCCCTATTCAGCTTTGTCGGTCTCCGTTACTATACTCACCTTTGTAGCAACGCGATGGTAAGAACGCAGAACATGCTGTCGAAAAGTTCTATCATGGCAAACATTCACATGTTTCCCATGGCGTCTTTCGGTAGTTGAGATATGACAGCTGCCCTGGCCAGAAGAACACACCATGTTGTACCTTCCGTGCCACTGTGATACCAGCATTTACCGAGAAGATATGGATTGTGAAGGTACAGTATATTAGGAGGTTGAATGGTACACTTCATTGAACTTTACATTCAACAGCTTACCCGTAGGCGCCAAAAGCGTACTTGAAAACTGCATTGAAAACAGCGTTCTGCACTGCACCTGTCTGGCTGTTTCTGCCGTACCAAAGACTTAATGAGCCTGGAGCGGCGTGTTCGCACACGATACCTATGCTTACTAGTGGAGTGTTGTCTGAAAATATAATGTTTCTGGGATTGCCTGTGAGCTGAGCCCAAAATAATGATTACAGCACTCTCACACAAACCGGTTCTCCCGATCCCACTTACGGCACTCTCACGTTGTGCCTTTGTACTCACCACAACCACTGGATCAAACCAAATCAGCTTGGTTGATGGCATAAATGCTATCTACCATTTCCCCGATATCGAAATTTGCACTTTATGCGTAGATCATCCATCGAGAAGAATCTCGTTCTTCCCATTTACTGCTTCCATGGCGGGAAGTGAGAACGTGCGGAAATACTCCATTGCGTACCGATGTCTTCGTGGAACAGGTGCGGAATAATGCCGAACTGCCGTCTCGCGTGATTTCGTCGGCATCTAATCGAGAAAGATGCCAAGTCGGCAAGTTTCGAAAAGGACATTACAAGATAACGATAGCGAACGAACAACCTAAAGCTCTAGCTCTAATGAAGCAGACAACGATTCGAAGAGGCGCAACTCCGCGGTCCGCATCTCAACATGACAAATGCTAGCAAGCCGATCGATCACAACGCTGTATTCGAGTAACTTCAAGCGTACCCCGCGCTTTGCAGCCTATCGTGGGAACCTATCTCTCCGACTATCTCGGAATCAGACCCGTCGTTACAACATTGTCCTCTCCCGAGATCTCCCCTATCGTACCTTGTTTGAGCTATTTTGAAAAGCGATCCACATGTGCATGTCTTCCCTCGTTCTTACTCTCACTATCGTCCTGATCCGCCCTTTCTTTTACCCCGCGTCAGCATGGATTCGTGTTAGTGTCTTCCATTTGACTATTTATGCAGGTCCCGATGCCGTGTAATCAGTTGCGCTGTCATATTTCTTGTGAATAACTTGAAGTCGTCCCCTCTATTCGTGTCGACTAAGCAGCTTCTAACCTCGACCGAACAGAAGAGATGTCGAAGTCTTCGATTGTCAAAGTCGCAGTCACGCAACATGAACCTGTGTGGTTCGATCTCACAGCTACGGTGGATAAGACTTGCAAATTGATCGCCGAGGCAGCAAGGGAAGATGCGAAATTAGTTGTTTTTCCTGAGGTTTGGATTCCAGGATATCCGGCCTGGATCTGGTGTGTATTCTTGTTTGCCTTCTCAGTTTTTGTCTTCTTCTGTCACATCCATGAGGTTGGATATGCTGGACAGCAGCAGCAACAGCGATGGCTCAAACACACATCAATACGTTTGCGGTTTACTAACATGAGGAAATAACACAGGCAGCGTCCCATGGATGTAGAGCTCGGGACCAAGTACGTCAAAAACTCCCTATCGTATGACTCCCCCGAGATGGCCAGGATTTGCACTGCAGCCCGCACAGCTCGTATCGCCGTAGTCCTCGGTTTCAGCGAAAACGACCACAACAGTCTATACATAGCGCAATGCATCATCAACGCCTCGGGTACCATCGTGATGAAGCGACGCAAAATCAAACCCACGCATATGGAGCGCACCGTGTATGGGGACGGCGACGGTACCAGTCTCAACAACGTGGTAGAGGTCGAGGGCATCGGACGAGTCGGTGGACTGAATTGTTGGGAGCACATGCAACCGCTTCTTAAGTATCACACGAATAGCCAGCATGAGGAGATCCATGTTGCGGCGTGGCCGCCTATGCATTTAGCGGAGAAAGGGGTTGAAAATAAGGTGGCCTGGGGTATGAGTACTGAAGGTATGTATGATAGCCTTGTTACCAACACACAAGCCGCTATTCCATTTTCTGGGTTCCAAGACTCTTTTCCCTTAGCCAATTTTTCCCTCTCTTACACCCTTCTCACTTGTCTCGTATGGAAGAACTAACCGATCTCCTCTTTCAAGGCGCTAGTGCTCTTTCTCGCGTCCACGCCATAGAAGCTTCGACTTTCGTCTTATGTTGCCATCCTACCATCTCGACTGCTGGCATTACCGCCCACCGTGTCGAAGGCAACCCGCTCTTCGGCCACATTGGCGGTGGCGATTCGGCTGTGTATGGGCCCGACGGGCGGAGGATGACGGAGCCTCTTGGTATGGATGTAGAGGGTTTCGTGTTTGCCGATTTAGACATGGATGAGTTGATTAGCATAAGACTGTTCGCGGACGCTGTGGGCCATTACTCCAGGCCCGACTTGCTTTGGCTGGGCGCGGATACTAGGGAAAAGAAGCATGTTAAGAGGGAGGGCGATGGTGGTAGTGCGGGTAGGGAGGAGAAGCTCGCGCTGGAGGAAGACAAGGGGGAAGTATGAGGTGTGGAGAAATGGGTTCGTGTGGAAAACAGGAAGATTTGAGGCAGGGTCCTGGATGGCAATGGTGAGGAAAAGTGTTTTCTCACGTTTATGCTCTATTGTCTATTAAAATTACCAGTGTTTATCTATCAGTAGCGCGCATCCCGGACTCTAATTAGACGTACAGAGGACCATACCCAGTTCCCTCGCCTCTCTCGACATCCGCCATCATCGGCTTCTCGAAAGGCACCCCATTTTCCGCCTCACCTTCTGTAATTGGTAGCGGCATCTGCCTCCAGATATCTTGAATTCTCTTCGCACTCTCCAAAAAGCGCTCTTGCAGCGCCGTGTACCCAGGTACGGTCAGCTGTCCGTCTCGCTTCTTGAACTTTCCATTGATCATGACATGCTTGATATCTCCCACGTTCGCATGTAGCATGATCGCAGCGATTGGGTCGGCCCAGCCAAGTACACTAGGAGCGCGGCCATTCCACACCAGAAGATCTGCTTTGGCTCCTGGCGCCAAAACACCAATGTCCGATCGTCGCAATGCGAGTGCTCCGTTACGAGTCGCTAGAAGGAAGGCCTGGTTGGCGGACATGGGGTTCTTGGCGGGAAGGCGGCGTCGATCAACAACTTCGCGGTAGAAGATCTTCCTAACGCTCTGGAGCCACAATCGTGCCTGCGTCAGGATATCTGATGAGAAGGTAAAATGCGTGTCGATACCCAAAGCCTCCTGGTCTAGGGTGAGATGGCTGTTGGGATGTAGGTGACCGTAATGCATCTCCGATTCTGGGGTGGTGGAGATGTAGTGGTTGTACTGACGCAGCAGTTGCGCATCTGTTGCGCTGTGATAGCTGGCATGTGCGAAGACGATGGGAATAGATTGATTGAGGAAGTCGAATCCGTCCAAGACCTCAGGAAAGTTTGGGGCGCCATAGACGCCGCCATTCGCATGGGTGGTGACTACGGAAACGTTCTTTTCACTATCACGAATCAGCCTTGTGTTTGTTTGTTATGGTCGTATACTAACATCGCCAAGTCAAGGATGGTGCGCGTTTGGTTCCTGTCAGAACTGGAGAAGCCATCGTAGGAGATGCCCAGCTCCGTAGGCGAGCTGTCGAAACGCGCGTCGTCGACTAGATCCCGGAAGAGATCAATCTGCCCATCGACTGTGAAGTTCGCATAGTCCTGGAAGTAGTATGCAAATTGAGTTCTGACACCACTTTCCAGCGTCGCATCTAGCGCGGCCATAGCGTGAGCCGCCGACCATGTGCAATGCGGGAAGTCCAGAATGGTGGTGACACCGCCGTTCAAGGCCTCATACAACCCGACGAGCTGGCCAATGTACACATCCTGGGGCGTAAGATGCGCATTAGCGGGCGAATCGGTGCCATAGCGCTCGAAGTATCGCATCAGTGTGACATTCGAGCCCAAAGTCTTAAAGGCCGTCTGCCAGCTATGGCGGTGGGTGTCGATAAAGCCCGTGGAGATGATGTCGTTGGCAGCGTCGACGACGTCCAGGTCGGCTGGTAGAGTTCCGTTGTACGATCCAGAGAAAACCGCTGTTATTGTGTCATTCTCAACTAACACAGAGCCATTCCGGATAACATCGAGGTAGTTGGCAGAGCGATCCCAGCCTATCACTGTCCCGCCTGTGAAGAGCGTTGCTGTTCTACCGAGCGAAACGCACGACGCAAGCACAAGAAGAGGAATTCGCAATGCACCGCCACAAAGCATCTTGTGTGAGATTTCCGGGACAAGATTTGCTCATCCTGTCTCAGTTGGACTGCACAACTTATACTCGATCATTTCCGCCATCTGATCCACCAAGTATTCGATCATATCGCACACGCCGACCCTTGGCCGACGTGCGAAAAACGTTTCCTGGAGACATCAGTCGTCGACAGTCGATGACGTCCGGCCAAGAACGAGCCAGGGAAAACTTTGGATGAGAATCTTCACGATAGATCCTTCGGCAGAAACGGAACAGAGTTGCTTAGGTAACCTGGACGCAGTGGAGATGCGGCCCCCTTGCAGCAATTTCCGCACCAGCCATACAACGGTCACCTACCCCTAGTGTACAAGTCACATGTACTCTGCACAGGCCCCTCTCCTATTTGCTTAAATACCGCCCTTCGCTCGAAAGTAATTCTGCATACTTACCTTCTTGCGATGACCCAGCTCAAAGATTGGGTTCATCTAACAGTCTCGTCTGCATTGCACAGCGCGGTATGGGACTGTTACGAGCTTCCTTCGGGGATCTCGGCGGGGCAATTTTTGCTGGTCTGCTTTCGAGCTTTTCATTGATTCCATCGCCCTGGCGGTGGATTGAGGAAGAGTGCATGTTGTGTTGCCGTTTCGCTTGCGGACGCAGTCAAGCTCACCAGGATTTTGAGCACAACATAAAGAGATCTTTTGTTCAATGTGTACTATCTGTGACAGCCGCATGATGCATGCTCTGTAATTCTGAGAGAGCCTCGTTCTAGCTATACGCGATTTCTGTAGTGTTTGATCACCTCGCGATTAGCAAACGCCGCGATGAGACTGCCGCAAGCCCTGAGGGGCGGCCTACACAATCCAGCCTCTTCATGTCGCGTAACTAAGGGCTTCGCTTCTCTACTGGCATCTCCAACACGAGCGCGATTCTCAGTGGCGCGCATACATTGTATAGCTTCATACCAGCGAGTTGCAGGTCGGTACAGCACCAGTGGCTACCCAAAGACGTGCGCAAATTCGTCTGGTAATGCTAGGGCGGCGCCGTTCTTCGGGGCTGCCACGTCAACATCCAAGCTTTACCATCTTCCTGTTGTCGACACAGCTTCAACGAATGCAGAAAAATCCCGCAATCACGCGTGGTGTTTGATGTTGATTGCAGTTAGGATAGACTGAGCATTCAGAACTCTATGAGAGCGACTTTCTGTGGCGCGCAGGCCCCAGTGCTCGTGGATGCCTCGGTTGAGCGCTAGTCACGCTAGTACCAAGGCGGCCGTCACGTTTTCCAAGGTTGTACAGAATACTCCACGCCTAGGCAGCCTGTACAAAGTACATCGTCATTCCTCGCCTCGTGCTTAGAACCCCCTCCAAAAAATTCAAGGCTACGGACTGATCTCAAGGTTTAGATAGAAGGCTTCGACGATCTTCCTTCGGAACATGCTGAAAACAAGGCGACAACACCATGAGGGGCAGTATCCGACATGACGCCGAATTCCAGTTATCCCCGCACGCCCGTTGGTCCATTGCACTGCCGGTGCCGCACATGATGTACCGGTATATAGGTGTACTAGAGGTACCATGTTGAGCCTTCGCTGTCGTGACATTGAACGCATAAAGCCTTTTTTCGAATTCGTACCATTGTAATAATCAATCATGCCTCTGTCCACTGAAGTCGTCCAGAATCTCAAAAAGTCCGTCGACACAGCCTGCGCGGATCCCAAGACATCTATCCCAGGAACTAGTGTTGTAGTTGTGGGAAAAGATGGCAAAGAACTCTTCGCGCACGCCGCTGGTAAGAGAGGAGCTGCAAGCAGCGAGAACATGACGCTTGACAACGTGTTCTGGATCGCATCTTGCACTAAGATGATCGCTGGGCTTGCTTGCATGCAGCTCGTTGAGCAAGGAAAGCTGCATTTAGATGATGGAGACGAGATGGAGACTTTGGTTCCGGAGTTGAAGGAAACCAAAGTGCTGCAGAAGGATGGTAGTCTGGCAGAGAAGAAAGGGAAGATTACGCTGAGGATGCTCCTGTCGCATACTGGTATGAGTGACTCCCACAAACTAGAGCGTCTTCTTGCTGACTATGGTGAACAGCTGGTTTCGGCTATACCTTCTTTAACGAACAACTGCGCGACTTTTCGTCGCCAGACAGCTTCCATAACGAATTCTCGGGCAGTGTTAAAGATATCCTCCAACCGCTGACCTTCCAACCGGGAGAGGGATGGCAATACGGTGTAAACATTGATTTCGCCGGTCTGGCTCTCGAGCGTAAGACTGGCCTGTCTCTGAACGATTACTGCCTCAAGAATATCTTCGAGCCGTTGGGATTGAAGAACATCACCATGTTTCCCACCGAAGACATGAAGAAGCGGCTAGCGCATATGCACCAGCGAAACCACGATGGCAGTCTGGTTGAGCGCGACCACCTCATGCTCAAGGTCTTGGGAGCTAAGACTGATGAGATAAGCGACATACTCAACAGTGGAGGCGCAGGTGCTTTCGCGATACCGTCGGACTATGCACGTAGGTTGCAAACATATCCCCTTAACATCACAGCGGGCTAACGGCGAATAGAAATCATCGCGACCTTGCTCAACGACGGCACATCACCAAAAACTGGCGTTCAGCTGCTGAAGAAAGAGACAGTCGACCTCATGTTCACGAATCAGATCCCACAATTCCCTGACTTCGGTCGCCAGGGAATTCCAGCAGCCAAGCCCGATCTCACAAACCCTATTTCCGACGTATATCCTGTCGAAGGAAATCCACCCCAGGGATGGGGCCTGACATTCATGTTATCTAACGGAGGTCCGACTGGCCGGTCCAAGAGTACTGGGTTCTGGGCTGGTCTGCCGAATTGCTGGTGGTGGTGTGATAGAGAGAAGGGAGTCGGCGGAATTGTATGCTGTCAGATCCTGCCGTTTGGCGATCCCAAGGTGCTTGGGTTGTGGTTCGACATTGAGACGCAGATCTACAAAGCCCTGGGAGCTTGATCAGATGTCATGTTGGGTGGCTTTGCAGCAATTGCTTATGCAATCGGCCCGTCTAGTTGTGTCGGATTCGGTCGGAGGGACATGATCGTCAGCGTTCTGATTTCCAAGCTCGCGTCAAGTTGCATGGTCATGGGCAATCGCTTTCCTTTCTCACTTGATATACTCTTGATGGAGCGTCGAAACCATAATGTTGGGTCTAGGGAAGCCTAAATTGGTTCGTGAGCATAGTGCGTATCGTACCCCCACATGTTGTTAGCGTCACTTGTCATCTACAGACTACCAGGTTGTCCGTGGGTTACAGATAAGCCACGAACGCGCACGATTAGAAAACGTGCAATGAAGCTGCAATTTGAGCTGATAATTGAATTGCTTTTTGTGGCGGTGAAAACGTTGAAACCATCCACAGCTTTGCATATGGGCCGATCCGATGCTCGTTTCACACAAGTTGCATTGGAGAAGGTTTCGGAACAGTCCGATCGTCAGACAAAGGGCCAATTATAACATGATAGGCTGCAAGCTGAGAGAAGTAGCGCCTAGGTCAGACCGAATGTCCGGTACAAACCATCCCGTGAGCTCACGGGATAACGTTACGATGGAATATTGAGGGCTGCTTTTGGTGAGAACTGTGCGGTCGTAAACAAGGAACACATGTTTGGAATGCATGCGATCGACGGAACCAGCCGTGAAGCATCCTCAATCGTCAATTGTGGGCAGGACTGAAGCTTGCGTTGAGCATCATAATTCCCTGCCACGCGTTAGCCTTCCCCGCATTTCTGTGTTGGGATGTGGGCCCTAGCCGGCAACGCGGGGTGTGCATATCAGTAACGCACTTGTCTCTTTGCATCAAGCATACCTCTCGTGTCTTTCCCTCTTTTTGCCGTACAATCCGAGCAGCAGCCATGAACTTCGTGGACGTGCAACCTAAGTCGTTCCTCGATTATGCCTGGACGTCGCCCTCTTCGGCGGCGATGGCGGCCACCAAACCTTCCAAGACAAGTCGGAAACAGAACAGGTGCTGCGATCAATGTCGTAAAGGAAAGAGGGCGTGCGATGCGGCTATCCTGGAGGACACTCTTTTAGAAACGAGTAAATCTGGAGCAACCCCTACAGTGTTCCATTATAGTGGTGAGCCACACCCCTTTTGATGGTAGCGCAGACGTCAGCTAACCTGTCAGACGTTTACGGGCCACTAGCTTCGTGCGGTAATTGTGAGAAGACGAAGAAGAGCTGCACTTTCGAGTGGCTGCGCTCACAGCGTGTATCGCAAGCTTCACAACCACCACAGACAGCTGCGCCGCCAGCAAAGAGGCGCCGTACGCGAAGCAATTCCACCAGCCGAGCACAGAAGCCAAATGTAGCTTGGCATTCTACCACAACGACCAAGTCAAAAGAGAGCCGACAGTTGAGCAACGATGAATTTCTCGCTCATACTCCACCCGTTGAACTAGGTGTAACTTTTGGAGATTTTCCGTGCGGTTCTTCTATGTTCACCGCCGATCCCACAATCGCCCTGTTTCATGAACCGTCGCAGACATTCGAGAAAGAAGGGACAAGAGATGAATCGGAGCTCGCTGGCGGGTTTGCCGAGGAAAACTGGACTCTGCTCGATTGCGACTCTGGTAGAGGCTCATCCTTGAAAACAACTTCAGAGATTAGCGATGACAAGCCCGAGCGCGACAGCCCTTCAGACTATCCAGACACGAGTAGCATAAGCATAAGCAAACCACCTTCTACCATATCGGAAGGGACTGTCGCACGTACCGGTCAAAAAAGGCGTCGCTCCAGCTCCTCGGCATCAATCTCAAACGGTGCGCATTCTTACCCAGTAATATCATATGCCAGCGATATTCTTTCATCGAGCAACAACGCGTATCTGACTGAAAGCTTGCTGAGGATCTATCATGATAGTTTCGAAAACGCACTTGCATGCTGGGTAACAGAAAGAACCTGTCCCTACAGTGCAAAATCGGATACTCTGCTAGCCACGAATGCTAGACCCGATTGGAATAGAATCTATCACCGAGTGGTTCGCCTCGATAGACTAGCATCTACCATCAGAGGACGCAAGCTTACCCAGACGGAAGACCGCGCTGCATCCAGGGCTTTGGACTTGGCGGTCTTCTCCTTCGCTTCACAGTGGGCGCAATCCAGTGCCAGAAGTAGAACGAAGTATCCGTTCCATAGCACTTCGATCGATGGTGGCAGCAGCGTGTTTGATAGCGAAGAGGACGAATGCACTCCGACCGGCTTGGACTTCGATCGTACGTTACAGATATCAGCATGGCATGAGGCCCGCAACGCACTACAAAAGGCTGGCGAGGTGGAGTCTTTCCGAGTGGTACTCGCACAAATCATCTTCGCTTTGACACAAAGACCGGTTGAGACAGTTGAAGAAACACAGGATGCGCCGAACTCTGTTTCGAAGACCGAACTGATGGAGACAGACGCTTGTGCGCAAGTATCGAGAGAAGGTACACCCTTGCTTGCAACCGATCAGGATATGGACGACTGTGCAGACTTGATGTCGAAATTGAATCTTGCAATCGAGGCTGATGGACCACCTGTCCATCTTGAATCAGGTCTCCGGCTCATTCATTCTTTGAGATCACGCATGACCATGTCTAGAGAAGCGCGACGCAGCAGCTCCGCACGGCAACGACGCTCGTCAGTTGTGCGGCTTGAAGATGCGGACCGTGCAACAGTAGACCTTCTGTTCTGGTTGGGCGTTATGTTCGACACCCTGTCAGCAGCAATGCACAAACGACCGTTGGTGGTATCGGATGAAGATAGCGATGTAGTGCTTAGCGAAAGCATGCAAATCGAGCACTCGGTCCAACAGGCAGTAACACCCTCCTCGACAGACGAAGGCGACGGACTCTGGGATGAGTATTTGTTCGCCCGACAACAACAACAGAACCCGGAGCATGTACCCATGAGATGGCCATGCTCATTCGATGAAGCGGCAACCGCGCTGTGTGATGCAGCCCCTGTCAAGGTGTTACTGTTCAGGAGGGTTTGCCGAATCCAGACGCTCCTTACAAGGAACGCGCGAGGCGCGAAGGTTGAAGAGGCTGTTAGTTCGGCGATGGACGTGTGCAACCACTGGGATGCGCTGTACGCTCCTTTCATACGGGACTGCATCCAGAACCACGACCGCCTCCCACCACGCGTCCAGTCGTGGTACGTTTGTGTTACCGGCCATTGGCACCTGGCAACGCTTCTGCTTGCAGACTTGATGGAAGTGGTAGACGAGTCAGAGCTTGGGCTTGAAGAAGCGACACAGCAACGGAATCTAACCGCTTTCATCGCAAAGTTCCGTGAGAACAACTGCCGGGTATTATCCGATCTGGCGAGCTGCGCATGCCCGCGAGAAGACGCATCGTTCCCACAGTCCCGCGAATTTCATTTTGCAGTGAACGAAGGCGCACTGTTGACGGAACCATGGACTGTAGTGTTGATTCGGGCATTCGCCAAGGCGGGTGTTTTGTTACTGGAGTCAGACACTTTATTACCGTCTGACCTGGATCGTGAGGATGCTTTCCAACGAGCTGATGCTTGTATCAAGGCGTTATGGTTTTTGGGCAGAAAATCTGACATGGCTCTTTCGGCGGCGAATATTTTGGGAGAGGCGTTGAAGCAGCGACGAAAAAGTGCGCAGGATAGGGTTAGCGATATGAGCGTCTTCTTAGAGAGTGAACTGTGGCATGATTTGGAAGGGGCGTTTGAGGTGGACTGTGAACTATAGCCAGCCACAATGTACTACTTCTGTGACATGACGCGCGATGTGACGACGTGAAGTGAAAATACTGGCGGACTACTGCCAAAAAATAAGTGAGTACTGAGATGGGTAAGGCGCTCGGACTGCAGATGCAAACCACGTGTTTTCGTGTTCGTCAGAATTCGGAAGGAGCGATAGGAGATTGTGCGACGGTCAATTGCAGCGTACCATGTTACCTCTACTGCTGTTGCGACCGGGCTAGCAAAACACATTAGTTGCGACTTGCCATATGACACAGTCCTCTTTCTTCTATTTCCAGCCGTTGGCCAACCCCCTTCCCGCGGTCACGCCAATCGCGCTAAGACGCGTGCAACGGCCGACTGTTCGAGCCTCGTCTTCCCCACACCCACGTCATGGGTCTCACAGCGTACGCGTCTAGACCGCGTCAGACCTGAGTCTCTACTGATATCAACATAGCTTGTGGGATACGATTAAGAAGCACGAAGGGAGCGTACCGGTTGCGCAGCTTGCCGAAGAGCACCACCGGCGTCATGGCAGGCCACTCCGCATTGCTGTCGACGAGGCCGATTGGCGCTTCAACAACCTCACGGTGCAGCAAGTGTATACCATACGGGAGAGTGAGTAGTACACGCAGCATCTTTTCCCCTCGCTGACACGGCTAGCCTCCAATGAGTATGCTTTCCAAGGCATCGAGAAAGCCATGTTCTACCGTATCTGCCGCCTTCTCACCCTGGATATCCAGCTCATATTCGTCTTCGATGGCCCCGGTCGACCCTGGAAGCGAGGCAAAAGAGGAGGAGGGCGGATCAACTTCGAAAAGCAGCGTCTGCTCAAGGAGATGCTTCAATACTTTGGGATCCCATACCATGAAGCGCCAGGAGAGGCAGAGGCAGAGTGCGCTCGTCTGCAGATTCTGGGCCTGGTTGACGCTGTTTGGTCACAAGACTCCGACTGCATCATGTTTGGCTGCACTCTCTGGCTACGCGACCATCGCATCGCGAAAGAAAAGGGCATCACGGACAGGTCCAAGGAGAACACCAAGAAGAATGGAAAATACGCCAACGTTGTACGAGCATCCGACTTGAAGGAGAAGTATGACCTAGACCGAGATGGACTAGTGTTGTTTGCAATGCTCGTCGGCGGCGATTACGACGTGAAAGGTTTACCCCAGTGTGTGCCATCTCTGGCTCTGCAGGCGGTCAAGCAAGGGCTTGGCCGACGACTGGTTGCATGTCGAGATCAGATGGAGTGCGGTCTTTGGGCTGTAGAGTTGGCCATGTTCCTTGAGAAAACTGCTCGCGGGCGCAGCATCGACATCCCACTAGGCTTTCCGGATTTCAGAACCTTGCAGAAGTACTACAACCCCAAGGTCACAAGCGACGAAGATCTGCTCAACAAGTCACGGCTCAGCCTTGACTGCGTTCGTCCGATCCAGGAACTGAAGTTGCTCACACTCACCAGCCAGCGCTTCAACATATGGGGACGTCTGTACATGAACTGGGTCGGACCTGTGCTGTTGACACGAAGCCTGACCACGAGAGATCCATCTTTACCTCTTGAGCCAATTCATCACATGAAATTCCCGAAACAACGAGTGAAGAAGACTGATGACGAGCCACCAATGCGTACTTTCGAACGCAAGCTGACCTTTTCCCCTTTTGGCGTCACTTCTCTGGGCCAAGCCGATTTTGAAGGCGCTCGATTGGGTCATTGGAACGGAGATAAAGAGACGTTATTCGACCCAGATTATCGTGTGGAATGTGAGTTTCCGGAGTACTGGCTGCGTAAAGTCCTTCCAGCAGACATACTATATCCGCCATCTCGAGCACAAAAGCCTACGTCTAAACGTAAGCGACCGACAGATGACACCGAGGAAGAATCCGGGGTGTCAAGCACAGCTAAGCGGAAACGTCAGAACAAAAGGGACGATATTTCCGCCGCTAGAGCCCCACGCAGTGCATCACCGAGGAAGTTAAAAGAACCAGCCTCTATTGCCAGGTCTCGCAATATGCCCCTGACGCCGACAGCGCAAAAGATTCTCGACTGCATCGAATTGTCCGAATCTGATGATGAAGATGGACTCTCCCTACCAGCCAAACCTCGCCCTCAAGAACTTGCACTGAATCAAGTGCATGTGTCTCATATCGTTGATCTTGATTCACCCGAGCCACCAGGTCAAGAGAGCAATATGTCCGTCTCCAATACACATCGAGCTCATATAGAAAACGCACAGCCGTTGGATATCTCAGACGAAGAAGATGAAGAGCTACAGCTGGCTTTGCGCCTAAGCATGCAAGACCAAGGCGTTATGATCCATCCAACAAAGAGTCCTTCTGGATTCCCATCTTCCAGTCGGGGTAAGTATGAAAGCATTTTCGCCATGAGGGAAGCAGGTAGGGATGTGTTAGGCACCTCTGTTCCGGCCTGGTCGCTCGACCAAACAGACAGCGACGCTCTACCATCTAGAGCTGCTCAAACTCTCCATAGACAATTAGAAAGCACTCCACCAGACGTTTCACGAACGGCAACAAGGGGTGTCCACGCAGGTCTTATAGGAAGAGGACCAGTTGATTTACCCGATTGGTCACGTTCTCTGCCGCCTGCTGCTCATCTACCGAAGCCTGCGACGTCGTCTTCCGGATCTGGCATCAAAGACCATGTCCAAGCAATCACGACACCTTCTGCCAATGAGATCCGCGCTGCTCGGCTTCGCCACTTCGAGACGTCGTCTCCTCGTCCCCTGCAGAACACAAACGATCAACCTCTTCTACCGCTTGCTCCAATGACAAACAAACGACCGGCAGCTGATTATCATGTACCCGTGGGCGTTGAGTGTATCGATTTGACAGATGACTGAGCGGCAGGTTATGGCTGCCGTCTAACATCGATATACACAGTATATCTACTACATCGATCGTATATCTACAAAGTTCAGTCAAAAATAGGCTCAATCCCTGACCTCTACCAAGATATTGTGGAACGCGTTCTCAACGTCGCTACACCTACGGAAGCGCTAAAAGACGAACCGATGTGCTTTGTCTGTCGTCAAGAATATCAAAGCGTCGGCTCAGGCATGGAGACTCATCTAGATTCCCTTAGCCAACTACCCGGCGCATATGGGACGACCTTTGTTGAGCAGACTTTCGAAGCCGTTCGAACACCATGTGGGCATGTGTTTTGCATCTCTTGCTTGAGCGCAGGGTTCAAGCGGACGACAGCATGTCCCTGTACTATGTGTCGTAGACCCATCGAGATTCCATTTCTCTCTGCACTAGAGAACACAGACGATGATCTACCCAAAGATGTTGCATATATGAAGCGACATAACCCGATTGGTCTCATAACCGCAGAGCCGCGGCTCAACGATGTTAAGGCTGTCGCGCGCTTCGACACACCACTTGCTAAGTACGAGGATGCTTTGAGGATGTACTAGTTCTTCTGCGACTGTATCAAAGATCTCGAGAGCAGCATGGGTGACGAACACGGTCGATGTAACAAGTGAGAGGGCCCAGTACGGACGTTGATGTGCAAGCTCGTTCAGGAAGAGATGCCTGTGGCTTACGGAGGTGTAAGCCAGAGAGAGGCGTTGGTGTGCGTATGTTGAGTGCATGATTAAGGCCGTGTTCGTGTGGCAAGCGTACTACTACCGCGCACGAGGACTGATGTTCCTGCGCATCGGGCAGATGGGCATTAGTGCAGTAGGAGTGGAGGAGGGTGTTCGGGGATACCGGACAGATTAGAGGGAGTCTGACAATGGTATTTGTGGACAATGCCAATAGACCACAGAGCTGCAATCACCGACCTGAAGAGGCTTTCACTGTGTACAGAGAAATAACATGCTCGCATCGATCCTTTGCCGGCTTCAACCACCATATACAAAATTCTTGATAGTAACACGTGATGATAGTTCTTGTAGTTACAAGTGCTCCAGACCATTAGCAAATTGCTTTACATTTTGAATCCCGGCACTATATGAATCTCGAATCTCTACGTGAACAAGTCTGGGTACCGCGCCTGTTCCGCACTAGGGTCTTCTGCGCGCAACAGCATGGCAAAAGCACCCGCGGTATTGGATGTGCGCGTACAGATGCCAATCAACGTAGCGTGGAAGAGCGATCGTTGTAGGCTGTGAAGCTAGCGCAATCGTCCAGATGTCAACGGCTATCACAGATCAGCCTGACAGCTCTAGCTAAATCACGGATACCACAGGACTCACTGCGCGTGTCCCATGTTCCCAAGCAGATGCAAAGTCCTGCGCTGATATCAACGTCCGAATCCGGTACGCTGTTTCCCCTCATCGCGGCAGTCCATTCCCAGCAGCACCGCTTCCGCCACTTCTAGAGCTCTCACTGCTCCCGTTGCCTACTCTAACACCCATCCTCGCACCCGGCTGCCTCGCCAGCGCCAGTCTAACTGGCTCTTCTCTTCCCTGTCCAACAATTCCACTACCACCAGCTGCGACCGCACTTCCGCTTCCACTCCCGCCTCCAATGCCCATGGGTCCCCGTCGCAACAGTTCTTCGAGCCCCAAGTCGCGCCATGTTGGTTCCTTCTTCGTCTGTGTTGCTCGCTGTATGCCGAATGCCGCGTGCTGGTCTGGTACAACGTCGTCCTCGTCCTCAGGGTTTACAGGTTGGAGGTGTGGGGGAACGTAAATATCTTCGGGCGTGAGTTGCGAAGAGGTGAGATTCGTGAACTGCTCGAGGAGGTCGGCGTGGTGCGACGAGTGCATGTGCAGGTAGGTTGCCGTAGAATCGCGCGTCTGCGGCCAGTTAGTCGGAATGCTGATTGCAAGGTGCGCAGATGCTCAGCTACCATTTTAGGGTATTGTGCAGTTTGATAATGCGTGCGTAGTATTGGTGTCAGGCTTTGTGGTTGTGTTGTTGTGTCATTGTGGTTGATGTTTGAGAGCGTGAACGCGGAATGACGCCGCGTTAGGACTGAATGGCGTGCTAGCTTGATGCGGATGCCATTGGGGATTAGACATCTGCTTTTTCAACCTCACTTCATCTCTTCCATATTTTCTGATCTCTGCGTCTCGCTGACTGTTGCTAGTCTCTGTATTTCCTAGAGCAGAATGTTGGGCTATGGATAGGCCGCCATATATCCCACAACCTCGTACGCCCACTGCGGATGGCTAGTGACAGCTCATTGCGCGGACCGAATCTCAACCCTTTTCAAGACCAATCACTACGAATCATGGCACGTGGAAGCCTCTTTTGCTGGACTGGCTGTGTAAGAATTCTAGTGGAGTTCCACAGGATATCGTATACCTCAAAAGGTCATTCGCCGTTAAAAGCCAGCCTCGTCGCGGGTATCGTCAACGCGTTCAAAGTCTCTCAGTGCAGAACATCACTCAAGAGACGACGAGGTGCCGGATAGCGATGGTCAATCCCACGACGCGACTTCTCGAATCAACTCGTATGATTAGTTTGCCGAGGTTCTTTAATGCTAGTCCGCTGTCTCCACAAACCCCACTGTGTATAACACGCGTCATAAATCCAGAGCAGTTTACTATTGCGGGCAGTGTAAGCTACATAGGTTCTCCTCATTTAAAGCTCCCCTCAGCAGCCTCTCATTCAAGTAAGATACCGCACCTTGCTGAACGCTTATTTCTCAACCGGAAGCCTGAGGAAGTAGAACCCTGAAGCAAACTATTCACAACCCTAAATCCATATTTTACTCATTCAGGATGACTGAGGGACGTTGCAACTGCGGAAGCATCAAGGTTTCCATTCCTGCTTTACCAGAGCAATCCGCTATCTGCTACTGGTAGGCGTCATTGTTCCAGTCTCCGCGCGTAGTCTCGGACTAACTCTCCAAGTGCCAACTGCCGGCGTGCCGGATCATGCGCTGGATCCATTATCTACATGTTCGACAAATCTGAGGTCACAGTCAATGACCCGAGCAACAATCTTAAGAATTACAAGGACAGCGACACAAAGAGTGGGAATTCGATTACCCGACAATTTTGCGGCAACTGCGGGTGGTGAGTTGCTTGTGCATATCGCATCAGGAGAGCATTGCTAACAAAACGATAGCCCCATTGCGTCTTTAGTGGGTGACGACTCGCCAAAAATGTTCTTGAAGGGTGGTCTGTTTGACAAGATTCCTGCTCCGGGCTTCAAATCATTTGAGCAGGAGGAGCCGAGCTGGCTGAAGATTGTTTAAAATGATTAAGAGGCACGTGTTGGGAAGTATCCAAGGTACAATACTACCGAATATGTGTATTGAATACATTCTGCCTCGAACCCTGCCGCCAATTCCCATTCACGTCATTCTGGATGTGCTCAGTCATGAAGTATAACATCTGATTTTGGAGAAGATAGAGTGCCGATCGTCTTTTCTCCGTTTGACCTAGGTAATGAAGAGAGGTGCAACCAAGGTGGTATTGCGTTGATCTGCCCTCGCCCCCGAGGCCGCCGTCTCTCAACACACAAGCATGGAGCCTCTCCTAAGGCGGACAATGAAGACGGCCATTGTGTCAAAGCGTCACTTCTACGCATCGCACTATCGACTCGTGCAACACGCAAGTTGTGTTGTCAGAGAGACTGCAAAGACGATGTTCTCACGTCCCACGCGCGCCATTCAACCGGCCCCGAAGCTAGCCTTCCCCACATCAACCATTCTTCCGGCTCATCGATTCATCAAATAACAGTAACAGCCCCAAACCTCACTGGCTTCCGTGCATCTCCAAGACAATCTAGATGCAGGCGCAATGCATCTGCCAAGCACCCAGCATGTTTCAGCAGCAGGGGTTTCGGAGATCCTTCCATCGTGAAACGTGGCTTCCAATTTCGCGCGAGTAATTCCTCCGACGTTGAAGATGTTGAAAGTCTGGCTTCCTCGATAGTTTCCTTTTATTCGGCATCGTCCATCATTCGAGGAGAAGGAACAATAAGATCAAGAGCTTGGAAGATGGTTACAGCAATATGGCCGCGGCGACGGCATCTACCTGCTTATGTTGCCCTCTCCACACTTCTATGCGCTTCAAATGCTAAAGCGGAATTATTCTACACAGCGCGCAGTCCGGCGATCCAAGACGGACTCATCAACAAACCTGCATCAATATGTCCGGTCGCACAGGATGGCGCCACGACTGACACATTTCCATGGACACATAATCCTACGTGTGTTGACGTCGTGATGCCAAATGAGGGAAATGAAGCCGTGGGAGCAAAGGGTCCTCAAACGTTCTGCGCGTACACTAATGCCGATTACAATAACGGTCGCGGAGTCAGCCTCGTAGTAACTCCAGAGGTCGCGGCTAGTGTTACAATGGAGACATTTGGTATGAGTATTGGTGGCATGGAGGGCGTGGTTGGTGAAAATATGGGCATGTGGGAAGTCAAATATGCGGGCGAGAAAGGAAAAGGCTTGTTTGCGAAGAAGGATATCGCTGGAATTTTCCCAGGCGAGAGTCTGATTGTGCAGACACCAGTGCTGTTTGTTGCTAGGCCGCTGGCAGAAACCGAGAACAGACCACAGCACGTGTTAAAGCAAGCAGTCGAGCAGTTGCCGGCAGAAACCAGGGAGATGGTCAAGGCGTTGGATGTCAACATAGATGGCAGCGTCGAGGACATTGTTCTGACAAACGGCGTTGGTGTAAAATGGCCGTGGGTTGATGAGCTTCCAGAGCTGTTGGCAGTCATTCCCGAGGCCGCTGTAAGTCATGACCGATAATTTGCCTGTTAGTGTTCTCTCTAACTCCAGCCCAGCGTATCAATCACGCGTGCCGGCCAAACACCTTGTGGCGCTTCGACGATTACACCCTCTCATTCGAAGTCTTCGCTCTAAGAGACATCAAGCCCGGTGAAGAGATCACACGAAGCTGTAAGTCAACACCAATTACACAATCAGCAAAGCAGTCACTAATTCTATGGCAGATGGCTACGAAAAACGTCCTCGCAGGCGCCGCGTCAAGACCCTTATGGCTAACTTTGGCTTCCAGTGCGCCTGCCCCCTATGCACCGCAGATGACGATGCAGTGATGGAATCCAACGACCGCCTCTCCGAGATCAAAGCCTTGAAATCTGTTCTTCCCACTGACGAGAAGGACTCGCCGCAGCTCCTCGGCCTCCTCCCCAAACTCATCGAGCAACTGGAACAAGAAGAACTCTTCGCTGAGCTACCACAGTATGAAGAGATTCTCGCATACACATGGAGTAGCTTCGGAATTGAAGATCGGGCGAGATACTGGGCGGAGAGGGCGCAGAAACATTGGGCTGTTGTGGCAGGCAAGGAGAGTTGGGAACAGAGGAGGTGTGGGGAGTTGGCGGAGAACGTTAGGGGACATAGTACTTGGATGACCTGGGAGGGTGATCCCTGGGAGGGCGTTGGACAGGGACATCCATGGGATGAGAAGGAGGGAGAAGGGCATGAACATGGACATGAGCATTGAGCAGGATTTGGAGCTGTTGTGAGAGAGATGAAGAAGAAGAATGGAGTATGTATATAACATTACCTACAAGTTATTCGGCGATTTTGAAACAGCCATCAGACGTAGTATACGATGATTGTCCAGCAAGCATGACCTCACTCATCGAAGAACTTTTCGTCTCCATGCGCACGATCCAGTCTCCAAACAAGCATCTCGATTTCCGTTGCGCCCCATTCCTCCTCTTCAGCAGCCTTCTTCGCACTACCGTTCAATGTCTTGATTAACTCTTCGCCAGGCAACTCTGCGAACTCGTGCATAGCGAGCCAAGTGGAAGGCTCAGGATGTGGCTCATCCGTGGTCGGTAACCCCTTTAGAGCACGAGACTGAGCATTAGTCCTCGCGTAGAGAAGTTTGAAGCGCACCGAGCGTATGTACTGTGGTGTTTGTTCGATGATACGTGTTTGCTATCGAATTATCAATTTCAATACAAGCATGTGCCAAATATGTCAACCAGAAGTAACGTTGGTGATGCATACCTTTTGAAAGAATTCGGCGATTTCTCCTTCTGCTATCTTCTTCTCTGGTCTAACTCCTAACGTGATGATAAATTTTTGTTCACCACCTGTAAACTCTCTTGTTCTCTTCGTTGCACCCATAAAACCCAGGTAACTGACATCCATATCTGCCAAATCATAAATGACGCCACTGCCCGGAAGCTTACTACTCCTGAAGCCAATCTTTTTGAACTCGTCACCCAACGTGAAAGCCAGATCCCCCATGGGGTAACAGGCTAAGAAAGGCTTCGGATTCTGTGAATCGCCAATGGGAGAAGATTTGTGAACATCGATGTAGCGCATTGCAGAATGGATGCTAGATGTAGAAACTACTTCTGGGATATGCTCGTCGTCGTACCAGGCTAGGAACACAGGTTCGGTGAGCAGGTCATTGGCCGAGGGAGAGATGCGGGAGCGGACAAACAGTATGCCTGGGCCATGAATCGTGGAAGTGGACATATTGCGGTATTTGGACGGATATAGGATAGTGAGAATATAGGAATATGAGGGGAAGCGGCCGAGTGTTTAAGATGGCGCGTTGAAAAGTGGCATGAAGTCGTGGAAGATTAGACAGAACAAGTTGGTCTTGAGTGTGAACGAGGTGAAGAAGCTTGGTATACAATGTTATGCCAACGTTGGGAAGGTCAAATGGAAAGAAAACAGTCAGGGACGTGCAGTATCGGAAATGTATTGCCGGACTGTAACTAAGCGTTACCCCGCCTGTCTTCGTTCGCTATCGTCGAATTGGTCCTGCACTGCGGGTCGCGATATCGTGTCTCGACGTTTGCTATGCTGGCAGGTAATATGGTGTTTCAAGGCTGCCGAATTTATTCCTTCACACTCGTTGCCCCCAGCAAGACTCCTATACAGTCAAACGACTGGTCCGTCTGGTCGCTCATGCAGCAGAAAACTGCTCCTATACAATTCTTCCGAAGAGCTTCTGGTATAACTACTCCAAGAATGATTGTTGCGACGTATACGCCACTAACGGCAAAGAACCTATAAGCTTCCAGATGCCTCAGAGCGAATGCGAATCTCGGCAACAGATTACGCCAAGGGCCATGATGAACATGGCTGATCAGATGCAGAGCTGGTTCTGCCCATTCCTGTCCCTTGGCCAAATGTCTTAGATAGCTATCATACCCAGTTGGCCGATGTTGTATTGCGCCACCACCGGTGACGTTGGAGTCGTGGTCGTATCTCACAGCTTCGACTTGTCCGTCAACAGTTTTTCCAGGCCAGACTTCAGCTGCTGACTCATGCCATCTTTTCCAGGCCGGCGGCTTTCACGGTCGACGAAGACGTGGATAAACTCGCCAACGGCCTTGACCTCGTCCTGGCCTTTTTCAAAGACGGCGATTTCGTATGTTACAGAACTCTTGCCAAGCTTGTTGACTCGTAGTGCGAGGTCTACGACGGCGGGAAAGCCGACTGGGGCGAGGTAATCACAATGCGAGTGTACGACGAGGCCGATCTGTGGCGAGGTAGGTGGGTGCAGTGAGCAGTGTTGGATGAGGTACGTGTTGACAACAGAGTCGAACCTAGTTGTCGTTAGGAAATGTAGCGTGGACAGGAGAGAGAGATATATATATACAGATAGTAGTAGACGCTGTTGTTCATGTGATGGTACATGTCATTGTCGCTCCTTCCTGTTGTTAGTACTGAACAGGGCGCAGAGGCAGGAGACGCACCATCTCGTCCTATACTCGAGCTGGAAGCTGTAGTCGCTTCGTCGACGCGATTTCAATGCCTGTAGTGCCATGGCGTAATTCTGGTGCCGTCGACGTCGAGGGAAGACGCGTCTCTCAAGACGGGCAACATGGCGGGCTAGGTTCCCTGCATCCCACGTCTGCCTCGGCTTGCGCAACATTTCTCCCACACGCACCCTCAACCCCTCGACCCCTCGGCCCCGCGATTCTGGCGCCCTCTCCGCGCATCCTCGCATACCTCGCCTCCAAGGGACGCTTGCCTGTGCCCAAGACACGCACAGGCTCACCCTCCATGGCCCTAGTGCCTTCACCCCCGCGCGACAAATACCCGCCCTTGCCCGACGACAAATTTCCCTGGAAAGAGCCTCCAGCCGTCGCAATCACGCCCTGCGACCCCTGGCCACCGCCATACTACCTCGAAGATGGCCTGCGCAAGGTGACGCCCTACCACTTCACATACAACACCTTCTGCAAGGAACGATGGCGGGGAAGGGAAATTCTCGACATCTTCTCTAGCGAGTTCCGCGACCGGCCCGCCGAGTACTACCAGAAAGCCATAGAAGAGGGCCGCGTCGTCCTCAATGGCCAGCCGGTGCCGAGCATCAAAACAATAGTCAAGAACGGCGACGTCATATCCCACACTCTCCACCGCCACGAGCCCCCGTGTACCGCGCAGCCCATCGGTATCGTCCACGAGGATGACAACATGATTGTCATCAACAAGCCTGCGGGCATGCCCGTACATCCTGCTGGTCGATACAACTTCAACTCCATCATCGAGATTATGAGGGCAGATCGTGGCTATGGCTGGAATCCATTGCCGTGCAACCGGCTCGACAGGTTGACTAGTGGCATCATGTTCATCGGCAAGCACAAGCAGGCGGCAGAGGAACTGAGTGCACAGATAAGAGGCAGGACGGTCAAGAAGGAGTACATCACGCGAGTTGTGGGCGAATTTCCAGAAGGAGAGATCCTCTGTGAGAAGCCCATCCTACAGATCAGCCCCAAGCTGGGCCTGAACCGCGTGCGTGCGAACGGCAAGGAGGCAAAGACGGTCTTCAAGAGGCTGGCATACTACCCACCAAAGGATGACGGAAATGCAAATCAAGCGGAACAAGGAGATGCAGGTCCCGATGGTCAGCCGTGGAAGAAGCTCCGCGGCTATTCTATTGTGCGTTGCATGCCAGTAACAGGCCGCACCCACCAACTGCGCGTCCACCTCCAATTCCTCGGCCATCCCATCTCAAACGACCCCATATACGCCAACCAGCGCGTCTTTGGCCCAGCCCTCGGCCGTGGTCAATCGGAAGACGAGGACGATGAAGATATCATGTCCCGCCTCTCACGCATGGGCAAAGAGGAAGTCGCCGATGCCGTCGCATACCACGATGAAATGGTCAATGCCTACAACAAGAAGAAAGCGGAACGCATGACAGGGGAAAAGTGCAAGGTATGCGACACCGATCTGTACAGCGACCCAGGTACACACGAATTGGGTATCTACCTGCATGCCCGGAGATACAGGTGTGAGGAAGGGAAGTGGGACTATGAGACTGGCCTGCCCGACTGGGCGTTGCCACCACCAGGATATGAAGGGCCTACTGAAAGTACAGAAGAGTCTGATCCCTTGGCTGTGGACCTGAAAAAACTGGGTTTGGAGGATGAACCGAATACAGTGGCACGAAAGAACAGCTCCAACAAGTCAAAGCCAGCAGAGCCTTCTTCAGAAGAACCGGCTGCTGCCAGTGCAACCGCTTGAGCGTCGAAGCATTGAATCTTGCTGTATAAAAGAGACTTTTAGAAGATAGAAATTTTGAGATACCCATCAATATATTCTTACTAGCAGTGTACTGGTTCTTATTACCAGTCGTGAGGGTTCGGGTGGTAACAGCCAATCTCATTACTCCCATACGAGCGGATTTCGTCTTCTGTGTCATCGCCTTCTCCCTCTTCCTCGCTCCCTTCAATTTCCCCTTCTTCGTCCTCATCATCACCATCAATACTACTCATTCCGGGTGTGCCTTCTCTCTCTCTCAATTGCGCTTTCAAGCCTTCCAGTATAGAGCTCAGCCTCGCCTTCAGGTCTGGGTTCCAAACCTTACTGATTTGACCTTCCATCTCTTGTATCTTGTTTCTCAGTTCCTCTGCCACTTCATCTTCCTCGCCGTCCTCGTCGTCGTCATCGCTGCTCGAAGCGCCGGGGCCGTCTTCGACCTGAATGCTGCCACCAAACGCTGCAGCAAAATCGCTAGCAATTTTACGATTGGGAATCGCAAAGATGACGTGTTCAATGGCCGGAAATGCCTCGATACCCACCGATGGCGACTTGCTATTCTTCTTTCCGGTGGACGCTGACGATGAAGAACCAACACCCAAAACCTTTGCAAAAGCCTTTGCGATATCTTTCACTGGATTTCCATAAGCTCCAATGCCCCAAGCTCCGAGCACCAACCCCTTCACTTCCTTCTGTTCCGCTATCCTCAGAACACCTCGTATCTTCGCTTCAACAACCTCTCTGTCCTTCTTACTTAGCCTCTTCTCTTCATCTTCTTCCCCCTCTAGTTCGGGGAAGCGCAGCATTCCCGCACTGATAACGTCAACGTACCAGCGCTCGGTGGGAGGCAGCTCACCGGCGTTGTCGCCGAGCGGAAGGGCAGATCGAAACACAAGTACGTCGTGTGTGTAGATGCCACCATATTCTGGAAGGCGGTAGAATGATTCCTTGAGTGAAGGGAGTAGTGTTGTACGCGCGCAAAGGGATTCTTCGGCGGAGGTGGCGCCCGTTAGGAGGCCGCCACCTGGGCGGAGGGGAGAGGCCATGTTTAGGATACATGTATTTGGTTGTTTCTTGGACAGCTGTTTCGGCGCGGAAGTGGCAGATTCGTTGTACAGAGATGGGTGAGAAAGCATATGTGCAGCTGTAAGGCTATCTGTGGCTACGATTCGTATACTGCGTTGTTTGCTCGGCAAAACAGGTGGTGGCGTAACAGCTGTCTTCGAGTTGAGGTATGAAATTTCTTCCTTGAGAGCATCATTCTGTTTCTTGCCTTTTGCTTTTCCCTTACCTTTACCAGCATCCTTCCCCATATCACCACTCTTTTCACCATTCCTGCCATCCGCCTCTTCTTCTTCAAGCCTCGCGCCTTTGGCCTTTCTTCTTCCTTGTCCCTTCCTCTTTACATATTCCGTCTCTTTGCCAACCTCAACACGTGCACTGTCCCTACTCCCTCTCTCCTGCCCCACTGTTCCAATCGGTCCAGGGTTCGTAATAAGCTCACTTCCGTCCGCACCTCTCCTGGCTCTTGTATTTGACGTCAAGATTGCTGGGACAACTTTGTTGACGATATGCCGCGCCTGTTTGGCTCGAATATCCTTGCGGATGGCGGGTGGCGCTAAACCCTGCGATTTTTCGGTGCGACCCATGACTTTGTGGCCACGTACGTATTTCTGATAGTCTGGCTCAAAGAGCGGAAACTCTTGTAATAAGGGATGGAGGAAATGATCAAGTGACTGAAAGAGTATTGTTGACCTCAATGTTACTGGCGAGTACTATGTTGGATGGTTTGGTCGGTTGAGACTATGACGTTTTGGGCGGGTCTGGCACGAGCAACAGCGGTTACCTTTCGCTTGGTGAGTGACTGGCTTCTTGCTTTCTCATCTACCACAATCGTCCATTATGGGTCACGTATCTTGAAATGCCACAAAACACGCTTCGCCTTGTCGCTTTGGTTGCTTCTCAAGCTGAGTGACGATATTGAACCCCGCTCGTATCGCTAGCTTGCAAGCCTTGGCTCAAGACCTTGAGTGGTTTTCGCGTATCTCCACGGTATTTGTGGTGCTGAAGGGACTCATCAGCTCTTTTGTTTGATTTATATGAGCTAACATGACACGTACATGGCCTCCATTAGGTTAAGTCAGAAGCTGTTACCACATTTGCAGCTCACTTAGAGCCATGTGCGCCTTCAATCGTCGAGTAACATCGTAAACAATCGAACGAAAGTCTCGATAGCAATGGTTCTGGGCATCTAGATCCACTTAGGGTCTCTGGAGGGTATACGATCCCCCGTCTCGAGCGTTGAGTAAGATCCAGTTTGAGCCATGGAGACCACAGTCGTTCAAGGATCCACTTGTTCCCATCCACAAAACGTTGTTCTTTGTCGCTCGACAGAGTGGTAGAGCTCAAAAGTTTGTGGATTCAGAATAATGAGGGTACAGCACTGATCTCTCTTGTTCCTTCCGAGGGAGCATCGCAACTTCGCAGTACGTATTAAGTGGGGACGGCGCAGAATGGCACTGGTAATGGAGCACAATGGCGTTGGTCTGGTACCACTTCCCGACCCCTAACAGTTTCCCCTGCCTCTCCTTCCAAACATATAAAACTATGCTACATCTCTCTTCTTTCAACATCCTTCATCGCCCACGCTAGTTCAACACCGATACATCTCGTATCGAGACAAGACGAGATGTTGTTCCTTTATATTTTCATCGAACTTGCGATGGTGTTTTCACACCTCGCAGCCTTTGGCTCAGCCCTTGCCCCGAGTCGCTCTCCTGTCCGGTCGTTTTGCGACTCTCTTCCCCTGGGACATGGTACCCCAATCTTGCCTGACACCCCAGAAGCTTTTCAAGCCTATGCTCCTTTCGCTGGCGCTGCATTGTCCGCCACTACGCCTGCTGGTTACATTCAATCGTACGCCAACCTGCTCACTACGTACGACACGGCATCACAGTTCGTTCATTACATATCGATGGACGAGTACAACGTCGAACAGTGTAAGTAGCACTTTGGGTCGAAGCTCATCATATCGACAAGCAGTATCTCCCTTGAACGGTCTTACTAACTGTCTTTAGGTGCTCATGCTTGCAATAGCGATGACAACTGCAATGCCTTCACCATCTTCTTCGAGCGTCAGCCTGTCGTTTCGCCTGCACCCGAACTGTGCCCAAATCCCCCTTCTACAACCATCATCAGTAAGTGTCCATGTACGAAGGTAATGTGAAACATGCACTGATGCTGTCTTCCCTTTCTTTGTAGAGTGTGATTTGTGGTCCAGCACCATCCTGCCCGACATCGCCATCAACCACGGGCAGCTCCGTGAGCAGTTCCACGTGGTTATGGCCGGCTCTAACGCCTATGTCAAGGACATCAACGGCACCACACCCTCGGTCTCTGATGACTACACAATCGAGAAGTATGACATGGGCGCTGCTATCGAAGCACCCCTCGACTGCAACGGTGAGGACACTTATATGGGACTGAAACACTGGTCCGATGGTCACTTCGACGCTCAAAGATGCATGGATGTATGCAAGGAGACCCACGATGCTTCGGGCCGCCAATGCCGCTTCGCCAATACGTACATGCAGCGTCGAAATAATGTCCCTACCGACCAGCACTGTGACTTGTTCTCCAAATATTGGCCAACTCAGTAAGCTAGTTCTGATCATACTAAACACATTGATTCCTCTAATGGCACTGCAGGTACGCTACCAACATTGGTCAGCGACGTGGTAGCTCCAACATCTCCATCTCCTCAACTGATTCCTACGGGTGAGCTTTCCAGCCTTCAAGCCCATTACTTTGCACGTTCAGCGATACTAAATCGCCAACAATAGTATCCGCGACATCACTGATGACTTCTCTGCCTGTCTTCCCGGTAATGACTCCGCTTCTGTCCCCTCCAGCACCCTCGGCGATCTGGAAGGCCAAAAAGCGACCACTTTGACGACCCGTACACGGCCTCAAGTCGTCTGGGCTACGCATCCTTCCTCCAAGTCCTTTACTTACCCTGTCATCGCCCCCGAGTCATTCAGCGACTGGGACCCCGTCAAGGAGACTACCACATACACCACTCCTGCCGCGTCTGCCTTCTCTTCTGATTTCACTTCCGCTGTTGTAGCTCCAGAGACCTTCTCAGACTGGGATCTCGTCCTTGAAACGGGTACTTACGTGAAGCGTCAGCTCGTTATTCCCACCGATGTCCCTGTAGTCACAGATGTACCGGATCTCTTAGAGGTGTTTTCTGATATCGCTACGAGACAATAGTAGGATCATCCATTGCAAGCACCACGGACGTTGTTGCAGAAAAAAAAACCTGTAGTTGTTTAATTCTGTACTACAGTGTAGAGTTCAATTAATTCATTTCGTAACTATCGACAAGAGTGAAAAGAAAGATGATTCCAGAGATATTATCCAAGTGTAATAATCTTCAATACTGACAGAGAGGCCCTTGAAAATCTTGATCATCTTGTCCCGTTTGAAGTGGAATTTCTATCAGTGTATCAAGTACCATTTTCCCTTCCTTCATCACTCCGCTCATCTGTCAGCCTACTAATCTGACTAATCGTGCTCATACGACCAAGCAGCTCTGGTCTCTCCTCGTCTCTCGCATTCCCAGCTGTTAATGCACTCTTATCGCGACTCGTCCAGAAAAGCCAGCTTTGACCGTTGTACACGGCGAGAGGGTTACGAGAACGCTGGGCTGCCTCGTCATCTGCTGCAGCAGTCGGTGGTTCCTTGAGAGGGGACGAGGCTTCAAAGTATGAAGTGCTTCGTAGAGATGTGGTAGTACGGTCTATAGATACGGATGTTTTTGGTGTATCAGTAGGCTTGGTGTCGAAGGTGTCGTTGGTTTTGGTAGGCTGAAGGACAGGAGACTCGTGTGGTGTTGAGTGAAAGCTCATGGCGGCTAGCGACTTTCGGGGTGAGGCGCTGCGACGAGGAAGGGAGTTAGTCGAGTCTAGACTACCGTGTGATATGCCTTGTCGCCATGTCATAATGCGGTCATTTGGTGGTTGTGTAGATACACTATCTCGCCGTGATCGACTAGTTCGCGAAATTATACTGCTGGGCCGTCCAATACCTGACGCTCTCTTCATGGAAGCAGTGTCCCATTGCTCGCTCATTCGTATGCGTTTTTGGTGAGCACAATCTTGTCTGAATACCTTGAGTGCACCCGTGTAGTCTGCTGTAACAATGATGTTGCCACCTCGATGTGCCGAGCGCTCAATATATGCTGGGCTTCCTGCAGCTTTTTTGAAATGGGTATCCGTAGGCGCAGGTGTTGGGTGTGTGGACCCCCCCTCCGTGGGTGCTCTCGACGAAATGACAGATTCAGCTTTCGATACTAGCGTGACTGGTGGTGGATTGCAGAGGTCGAAGATGGGATCTTCTGAGGCGCTAAGCAATTGCCTAGTGTGAACGGGAGCAATGACAGTGCACGTCGTGATCGAATTATGAGCTTCGAACATCTCCACCGGACGCTGGTTCCTTTTCTCGCCTTCAGCCGTGGCGGTAGTCGACCAGATGTATGTTTTCCGATCCTCGCTTCCACATATAATATGCCCACTACTATCGGCAAACGTAGCTCGAATCTGACTGCAGTTGTTTTCATGACCACGGAACTTCATTTCCAAGGCTTTGTCCTTCATGTTGTAAATGCGCAACCTCGAATCGTTGCTCGAAACCAGTAGCTTGATTTCACCACTTTCGCTGCCTGGAGGCCAATATGCTGCTTGTATTCCAGTGATTTTACTACCTTTTGCATTCTGTCCGCGGGTCGACTTTACGTGAAGTTGGGCCTGCCACTTTAATCCTTCAGTGTCGTAGAACATGCAAAGGCCCCCGAGGGTACCGGCTATACATGTTTTCCCATCAGGTGTGAACGCCACTGATGTAATCATATCCGGCACAGTGACCGAGAAAGCCACGCTCTTATCCGGAATGCTCCACAGTCGCAACTTTGCGTCAAGGGATCCTGCGAGGAAGAATCGGTCATCGGTAGGGTGAAATTGTATAGAAGGAACAAAATCGGAATGCTTGAATGTGCATAGATTCTCATCTCGGCTTACGTGCCATAGACGGACCGTCTTGTCCATGGATGAGGATAGCAAGAAATTGTTCTATGGTTGTCAGTCGATGCATGAAAATACTAAGCAATATCAACTTGCCTTGCTCCAGCTCAAATCTAAGATAGTTGAAGTATGTCCCTGGTACTCGCGAACGGGTTTCTGATGGAAGACTGGTGCACTCAGGTACTTTGCCTCTCCATTATCAGCGTTCTCATGCGCGCGGCGTCCTTCTGAGCTCTCAATCACCGCCCACACCCTGATAACCCTGTCTTGCCCACCGACAGCAAGATACCTCCCATCCTTGCTGAACTCGACCGCCCAGATAGGGTTCTGTGTAGCTGCCGACCCAGATTGAGGTGCAGGGTTTGATCCAGCCGCAGGCGGACTCTTCTTATCCGACCCAGAACGTAATTCCTGCGCCAGGAAAACACGATCGAATTCTTTCTCCTTCTTGAACTTCGTCCTCACTTTTATGTATGCTGGTGGATGAGGTACCTTCGGACTGAAGCTGAAATTGTCGACGTAAAGCTGGGCGTCCATACCCTCCAATCGAAGATCGTCTGCCTCAGAGCCATTCTCGCTTGCGCCATCGAGGGTACTGCTCTTCTTTTTGTTGCCTCCGATGAAGCGACTAAGAAATGATACCTTCCTAGATGTGAAGTCAGCCGTACTGTACTGCGCCCCAGGCTAATGTGGATATGTATGTTCAGGCCAACCAGAGGAACAAGCGCATACATGACCTCGATACGCAGGTCCGGAGGCCTTAATACGAGGTACGCGCTAATCCTTGGCTAGTAGCCCCGTGACATTCTGTATGCTCTTTGCGAAGAGCAGAGCAGAGGGACCTACTTTTTGTCTGCCTTGCCCCCGCTTGCATCGCGTGGCGTCTCTCCGCTTAGTTTCTTATCCGCATTTACATCGTTTGGCGAAGTCGGCGATTGGCTCGATAGGGGCTCGGTGTTTTGCGATCGTAGTTTCTGTACAGCCGGCGACGTATTCGTTCTCTGGAGGATTTGCTATACGGTGATGCGCGATTAGCGTCCGTCCCCGCATGTCGAACCTTATCTGTACATACTTGCGAGAGCGGGTCTATAGGCGTTTCGGACAGTCTTGTCCCATCGCCAACGTATCCGTTTTGCGAATCGGCGGTCGGTTGCGCGGAAGGTGAGGTGGGGCTTCGAAGCTTTGCGACGAGCTTCTTGTTGGACAACGGGCCTATGAACCCTGGAGTAAGCATCTTGGGGTTTTCGGTGTGACGAGCCAAAGCAATAGGTGTGATGTACGGCATACCATCTACTGTTGTTGACGATCCATTCTCCTGGATCTGAAAAGCGCCTCTGCCAGCGACGGACGGGTCTGTCACCTTAATCTTGGGAAGGGTGTCTGCCATGTTCACATGTCACGAAGCGACATGGATCTACCCCGTCGCCGCCTTGGTCGTACTTGACAGCGCTCGATGACTGTACAGATCTATATGCCGTGAATTCGTTCGGATGGTATTCACGTAATGTGCACACTGCACTCTAGCGATGAGAGTCGGATTTTGTTGCGGAGGGTCGCGGATGTTTACGAGCTAGCGTTTTGTTGTCTGGCGCACCAAGTCTGGACGTATATGCAGGGACAGTGCTATCAAGTTCCCCATATCGCGCAATTGGTCCGGGGTAAGTAACTCAGGCATGTGTAAGCTGAAAGAGGCGCACGACGGTCTGCAAGTAGCCAGCTCACTTGTCGTGATTTCGTAAGATGGCAACCTCGGATACGCCGCATGCATTGCTGACGTCATGGCTAGCGGTACCTGAAATCAATCCTTGCTCGTCTGGGCGGCGCGTAACATCTGCAGAGGGTGTCGAGCGCACGGGATTTATCCTGGGGACTGGTGCATGTTTCCTGCAGGACATAGATCATGTTAGGGTGGAAGTGGATAGGCTTCAGAAAAGCTTGATTGATCAAGCGCGCATACTGTCGCGTGGCGTGTCGGACCGAACACGCACGCGTTATGCACAAGCAGAACCATCACAAGGGCAACTTCAGAAGAGACATGTGTGTGTGAAATATGTGTATTCGTGATTATTCAAAGTGGTATGATATATAGGTCGTTGATCCCATCGCTGCCGCATGCCGTAGCTATCCTACCGCGTCACTCATCCAAGAGGCCTATCCCAGCTAACTAGCAACGCCATGACTCCAAAATGCGAAGAGTGGTTACTTCATCAATGCAAGGGGGTATGCGAACGAAGACATCCGGCACCCGTGCCAAACCCAAACGTTCAACGTGTTGTACAAAAACAAAATGGCAGATAATTTGAGAAAGAAGTGAAAGCGAAGCATCTAAAAGTCTTCATCGAAGCAGAAATCACCAGACTGGCCTTGCGGCTCAGGTGTGGGCGATGAACCCTCCTTCTGCTGCTCGTGCTTCTTTGTGCTGGCCATGACACCGGCCTTCTGGTAGTCGCCGACGCGCTTCTCGAAGAAGTTGGTCTTACCAGCCAGAGAAATGTTCTCCATGAAGTCGAAGGGGTTGGTGGCGTGGTAGACCTTGACGTTGCCGAGGGCCAACAGCAGACGGTCAGCGACGAACTCGATGTATTGGCACATGAGAGTAGCGTTCATGCCGAGCAGAGCGCATGGTAGTGCGTCGCTCAAGAACTCCTGCTCAATCTCGACGGCTTCAGTGATGATAGCTCTGACAGACTCTGGGCTGGGCTTGTTCTCGAGGAGAGAGAAGAGAAGGCAGGCGAAGTCGGTGTGCATGCCCTCGTCACGGGAGATGAGCTCGTTGGAGAATGTTAGACCGGGCATCAGACCGCGCTTCTTGAGCCAGAAGATGGAGGCGAAAGAACCGCTGAAGAAGATACCCTCAACAGCGGCGAATGCAACAAGGCGGTTGGCGAATGTGGAGTTCTTGTCGGAGATCCATCGCAGGGCCCAGTCGGCCTTCTTGCGGATGCAGGGGATGTTGTCGATGGCGTTGAAGAGGTACCTGCGCTGCTTGGGCTCGCTGATGTATGTGTCGATGAGCAGAGAGTAGGTCTCTGAGTGAACGTTCTCCATCATGATTTGGAAACCGTAGAAGCATCGTGCCTCGGGGATTTGTACTTCGCTAGAGAATCGCTCAACAAGGTTCTCGTTGACAATGCCATCGGAGGCTGCGAAGAAGGCGAGGACGTGGGAGATGAAGAAGCGCTCGTCATCGTTGAGACGCTTGTTCCAGTCGTGAAGGTCCTTGGAGAGGTCGATCTCCTCTGCGGTCCAGAAAGAAGCCTCGGCCTTCTTGTACATCTGCCAGACCTATAGTGGATATATAATTAGCAAGGGTGTTCATGAAAACGCGTTTGACGCGTCAAGCCACGCGTAAAGCACGTGAAAACATCAAAAGGGTAAGACTTACATCGTGGTACTTGATGGGGAACAGGACAAAGCGTCCAGGGTTCTCTTGGAGGATTGGCTCGATAGCCTCCTCCTCCTTGATCGTAGGCGCGACGGTAGGCTTGGCCTCCTCTAGGTCGTCCTCGAAGTCATCTGGGATACCGACGATGGGCTTGAAAGTGTTCTCCTTCTCGACCGGCGAGAAGTCAAGCTTCTTTGCGGGAGAGTCGTTCATCTTGAGTGAGTCAATGGCAGATGAAATCTATTTAACGCGTTAGTATCAACGCGTATGAGTACCGGATGTATCGCAACGTACCTGCTTGGAAGGCGTAGACTCAACGGCAGACATTGTGAGGTGAGAATTAAAATGTAGCGTTGTATGGTGTAGAGAGAGACGAGTGTGCAGTCAAGAATACTCGTGGAAACGCTGATGTGAAGATGGTGGTGGATGTGGTGTGCTGAGAGAAAGAGCAGACGCGACTTCACTATAAATCCGCGTCTCGACGCTAACACGTGACTGGGCGATCCGTTCTGCCAGCCACTAACGCGCCGTGCTCGCGAAAAGACGCTATGATCTCATCCATGCGCGCTTTGGATCATCACATCTATTCTGCTCTACGGGGACTCGATTCTATCCTCAATTTGCATGGGCTATATAATCGACTGCGCGCATTCCAACGATACCCATATCGCTGTCTTTCCATCTATTGTGTGGTGAGAATCTCCTCCAATGTCGCCCGTCGCGTTGCCCAGCCACGAGCTCTCACGAAAAAAACCGTCTGTGCCAGACGCGTCACAACGCGCTATGATTCGATTCTCCCCACCACAACACGCAAGGACCGTTTCCGTGACTAGTTAGTCCTGCATTTGTCGGCTGAACAAAGGCTTGGAAATGCATTTGAAACCCATACTGGCCCGCCTCGAGGCCAGACTCGACGCTTGCATTGGCTGCAAGCTGACCGTGCTCGTGCCGGCCTCGGATCAGATTAGATTTTCTCTGATAATGATCAGGCACTGATGGCTGGTTGGCTCCACCCAACTCGTCACACGCTGACCAGCCTATGTTTTGGCCCGAGAACGCGTCGTGAGACCGTGTTCGACGCGCCTGGAGCCGTCCTATCTCCCACTCTCGTCATCTTCCCCTGAGTTGGTCTCCTAATCCATACATACTTTGTACCGGTTTGAGATCTCGATGGCGTTACAATCCGAGTTCACCCCACTAGTTGACTGGACGACGCGTGCTCGGACGCGTCTGAGAGTAGTCGCACTAGGTGTGGGGAAGAGCATCTGGCTCACCATACTGACGAAGGTATGCATAAATCCAGGGTACACTAGATGCACACGCTGAAAGCAATTTGGGGGCGTTTCGCTAAGACCTTGAATGCACCGATCACTGATCGATATGATTGCATCATCCGCCATAGTATGCGGTAGTAACAGTAAGACGCTCGTACGTCCGCGACATATCCACCTTTGACCAGCAGGCCAGATCTAGCCCTTTCTGGAATCGCATCAAGTCAATCTATAGAATCAAACGCCGCTTTATGCCCATCTTATTCCCCCCTAACCCCCATTCCCCTCATTAATCCCACTAACTCTGGAATTCGGAACGGTTTACAGATCGCCTCATCCACGCCAGCCTCTTTCGCCATATCAATCTGTTCCTTCCTCGCATTCGCACTAACAGCGATAATCGGTACATGCCTGCTCAGTTCGCCATTCTTCTCCATGTCCCGTATCCGTCTCGTACACGTCAAGCCATCCATGACGGGCATCTCGACGTCCATTAGAACAACGGAGAGAGGCAGAGGTGGGGATTCGCTTGGGGAAGCAGAAAATACTGTGCGTGAGAGTTGGGAGAGGGCTTCGAAGCCGTGGTTTGCGACGTATGTCGTATGGCCCAATTTTTTTAGTTGGGCGGACAGGACGCGTTGGTTTATGAGGTTATCCTCTACGATGAGAATGTTGTATTTGCAGCTCTCTATTTCTTTTGCTCTTCCTTGCTCTTCCAGGGGTGTCGCAGCGAGTGGAACTACGTCGGGGTTCTTGCTGTCCTCTCCAATGATTTGAGCTTTGGTGCGAGTGGGCAGATTGCCAGTCGAATCAAGGACAGTTGCAGCGAGAGCACTTTCCGGAGCTTTTGCTCTCCTTGATTTGATATAAAACGTGAATGTTGATCCTACGTTATGGATGGAGGAAACGCCGATGCTGCCGCCTTGCATTTCGGTGAGCTCGCGCGAGATAAACAAACCTAAGCCCGAACCGCCATACTGAACATGTGTCTTTGGTGTTGCTTGCGAGAACCGTAGGAATAGTTTGGCTTTGTGCTCCGGAGAAAGACCACATCCGGTGTCTTTGACTGTGAAGTTGAGGTAAAATACCTCTCCAGCATGATCCCATTCAGCCTGTGTCAGAAAGTTTTTCCGCACGGCTTCCTGTGGCACATACTCAATATCGCGCATCTGTTCCACCTCTCGCGATGCGCCCATGACTACTTCGACTTTGCGGACTTCTTGGCTTTGAGTAAATTTGATGGCATTGGTGAGTAGGTTGATAAGGACCTGCAAGACTCGGCTCGGATCCAAAATCGCCCAGTCGATATTCAAATCCTCAATGGACGGATCGCATCTAACTTCTAGGCTGACTTTAGCTTTGTTCGCCTCGTCCTTGAACATCTTATAAGCGTCTTGCAGAAGCACCGAGGGTTGTAGTACCATGGGGCTAATGACCAAAAGCTTCGAGTCGAGCTTTGATAGTGTTAGAATATCGTCAACAATACGCTTTTGGTGTGTAGCACAAGCTTGTATCGTCTCTACCGCATCCAGACTATTGCTGATCAACTCTTTGAGCTGACTGTGAATAGTGGGTTGGAATGTCAGAGCTTCTTTACGTGCGAGAGCTTTCATATCGTTCAGCGACGAATAGATGGAGTCTGCACATTGCACCATTGCGCTCAAAGGGTTTCGCATCTCATGAGACGTCATGTCGATGAAGTTCTCCTGCTGTCTCTTTGACTCAAGAGCCTCTTCAACCCGATTCTTCTGGATAGCTTCCGCCCATGCCATCTGACTAACATCAGTCATTGTTCCCATGATGGTCCCGTCGGTGTAAGCAGTAGCGCTAACAAGAATCCAGGTCGGTGTCTGAATACCATCGGGCCCCGTCCACTTTTTCTTGAGATGTATTGTGAAAGTATGCGGCCCCTGCTTGCGTTTTGTAACCTCAACGTCATGATAGCAACGGCCTATCATATCCTCGTCGACTATGTTTCGCCAGTCCACTTGGTCTATCGGTACTTTGGGGTGGTCCGTGATGTGAAACCATTGGTCGTTGCAGTACTTCATCGTTAAATCTGGATTCAGGTGATATAGACCCACAGGCGCGAGTTCCGTAAAGCTGGCCAAACGTCGCTCTGCATCCGATCGCATTAGGACAGCTTTTGTCGCCTCCTTTTGAGCACTGATGTCTGTGTTGCATCCGAAGACACCTGTAACTGTTCCGTTTACGCCTTTGATCGGCACACAGGCTGACAATGTCCAAAGATAATTGTCGATAGTTTCTTCGCCATCACGGTGTTTTTCTGGCTGCTTCTTCCATCGAACCTCGAACGTCGCTGGTTCACCAGAGGCCAATATTTTCCATTGATTATCCATCATGGGTATATCTCCTTCGAAGACATACTCCTTGTAAGCGAACGGAGGCACTTTGAGGAGGTCTCTCTGTTGTCCGGTTTGAGTGAAGTACGTTTCCTGGTACATCGTCAGTCTTATTCGACATGATGGCTGCAATGCCCTCACATTAGCATGTAGTAGTATACCATTAATGTCGATCTCAAAGTACCCTAGACCGACTTCATCTGCGATATCGTGGAAGTTGCGAAGCTTCTCAGCTACGTGACTAGCTTCTTGTGTCAGGTTTGCAACTTCGGCATTAAGGGCCGCACGGTCTCTTTCGGCCTGAGCCTCTTGACGTTTGCGCTTCCGGATCTCTTCTTCATGAAGCGCTACTGAGGCCGCTGAAGCACCCAGCAGATTCGAGAACACTTTTATCCAAGCTTTGTATTCGTTGTCGTAGGGTCGTCGCGTATTCAAGCCGATTAGAAGGTATCCCACGATAGTTTCGTCATAAGTCCTAACTGGAGCAACAAGAAAACACCTCAATGAATCCCCAAACGCCCGCTGTTCAAGGTCATGGTATAAGGAATATGGCAACACGCCCTCCTCTTCCTGATACGACAGTGCAGTCCCACCTCTGGCGCTATCGCGCATGGCGCGAGCTAAGCCAAGATCACTGTCCAGGTCCAAATGCGGAGGTATGGCCGGATGATTAGGTTTGTAGCCTATAGACCATTCTAGCGTACATTCATTTAGTGGCCCTTTCGGTGGGGAGGCAGAGTCTATCGGATCGAGAAGCTCGCACTGAGAGTATAAAACGGCAGCTGGAAAGTCGTATTCGTAAGGCCTGATAGCGTCGGCCAAACTCTGCCAAAAGTGTTTGGTGTTTCTCGCTTTGCTAGTCATCTGACTAACTCTGAGTAGAGCATCAACGCGGCGTTCCAGCAATCTGCATACGTCATGTCAATGGTTTCACCATGTCAAATATCAGGCTCTCCTACCTTTGTTTCGTAATCTCAGTGACGATGGAATACATGCCGTCTATTTTAACACCAATAAGCGGCACAAGGCTCCATTTGAAGAACGCTTCCTCAACGAAGCCGAAACGTTCGACCATGAAATGATACTCCTCTTCGGGGGCGTCTGCAAACCGTGTGCTCTCCGAGCGAGCCATTGTAGCGTTTACAGGGTCCGCGAGTTCATGCCTGCAGCAAATTAGACGTTAAACTCCCATAGGTAGGCGTAAGAAGTTACCAGGCATCAATAATACTCTGACCGAGGATCGCAGGATGTCTCGAGCCGCTGACTGCGGCATACGCGAGATTGTATAAGATCGTGTGCTCGGGGCCAAGGAAGAGGGCTGTAGGGCGTGTCTCTAGCATTAAAGTGGTGACCAGAACATTGAGCTCATAGTTCCAAGAACTGATCGGGCCAAGCGATGTCTTAGACCAGTTGACGTTCCGTATATTCTCGACATGCTCGCGTAGCTCTGGCGACTGTATCTTGACAGTAAAGATATTGTCTCGCACTGGTTGCAGATGAGGCGACGACAATCTCCCTCGCGCCACCTGTGTAGGCTCTTGCAGACGACCAGGCTGCTCGTCGTTTGGTGCTGGTTGTTCGACGATGGTGACAATTAGCCAGCGCTTGCATGCAGTGAACTTGGCCCATCTATATCGTCCATGCAGGAACTCCTCTTGGTGGCAAGCTGCGACCCTACTTGTAGGATCCCACCAGTCTCTCAGCGACGAAGGCGAGTGCAGCGACGATGCAATATGTGGTATGGCAAGCAAGGCGGTATTGATATGACAGATAGTCGTCGTCTGAGCTTCGCAGTCGACGATGAAGGTTGGTCGTGGGTCGCTGTCGTATAGCTGTCGGATGTCCACTTCCATGGCGGATCTGCGTCGTCGATGCTGTGATTGGACGGCGCGTGGAGAAGGTAGGAATCAGCGCGGGAAAGGCGCCGAAAGCGCGCCGCGGAGAGTATAATGGTCCTGTTACATACAATAGCGGCGATGAGTCCGTACCCGTGATGATGCGCGAAGTTGCAGGCGTTGCAGCAGATGGCAGTTGCACGAGTTGGCCGGTCATGGGCAATTCGCTTTTCGCTGATTGCCACCATGGGATTCGTCGCCGAACGACTACCGTACGTACCAATGACCTAGGCCACTGGCGGCCCGCCCTGTTATCCCCACAGCACATCTGTTTGTCTAGAACTTGGGTATCCATGCCTAAATGGTCTTGCCGAGGCGAAAGAACCAAAGCGTGAAACTTAGCGAGATGCGGTCTACACTCACAACGCTAGCTTTTGCATGAATGTATGAATTTCGATCTTTGTCCTCGTGTTGTTCATTGGTAGCGGACCTGAAGACCGCTCTTGAAATATGCAACTATGAACCACGGACCTAAATTAATCCGTCTAGCGCCAATAGATGCATGTCATGAACGCCTATTTCTACCCCAATCTCAGCCGAGCATCTCGCCCCAGTTTGGCACCACGACGAATTTGCCCTTCACTCTACCAAGACTGATTGCTTCACCTGCGTCCTCCGGTGCAGCTCTCTCATTCTCGGGGCGCATATTAAGGCTAGCAACTTCCTGTAGGAAACTGGCCTTGTTGCCAGGCGTGAGTTCGTAGCTCGTACCGCCCCAGTCCAGCGTTGTGCGGCCAGATTCGTGTACCCGCAACTTTCCAACCAATCCACTCCCAAATCGAACACCTTCTTTGGGCCTAGCAGAGGGATCGGAAAAGCTGCCTTCCTCGACTTTGATCTTTGAATCCGTTTTAGCTGATGGCTGCGTAGGTAGGGACGCAGACTGAGGGTCTGGTGCTTCTTTCTTGATGGATGGTGGCTCTACTGCTGGCATAAGGGGCGGTATTTGGAACAGATAGACGTTGTTATCTCGCACTGTAGGCTTCTTCTCTGTGTTAGCTGCGTCTGTCATCGGTACATCGCCGGATCCATCGACTTGTGGTATCTCCTCTGGACCCAACTCGGCTCGGATATGGCGTAGGTTCGATTGAAAACGTGCCCATTCGGCGCGATCTTCGTCAGTCTGGAGCACTGGTTCTGCTATACTCTTCTTCTTAAGTTTTGGCTTCCGCTCGGCATTTGGTGACGACGGTTCTTGTTTTTCTGAGGACTGAGCAGGAGCATCGGACAGGCCTACCTGCTCAGCATCGACCATGTTCTCGTCTTCGCTCGTAGGCTCGGTTTTGACAACAACATCCGAGTCTTCTGAGTCGTGCCACACGCCCTTGAACTGTTTCCGCGAACCTGTGATTTCTACATCCTTTGACTTGTTCTTTGGTTTCCGGCTTGTTTGCTCAGACGCAACATTTTTTGGTGACTGGCCGCTCGATTCCGCTTGTTCCAGTATTTTTGCTGAAGTTTCCGAGCTTGCCTCTGTGTTGATACCGATAGTCCGCTCCTGGTGTTCTTTTCTGCCAATGCGAACGGGTAAAGCTGTTCGCGGCCCGCGTTGTGAAGGCGCACTTTTCGCTTTAGTCTCGTCTTCGTCTGAGGAGATTTCGATCAGATCGATATCCCTACGCGGTATGTCGGCCAGGTCTTCGTCATCAGATGACACAAGCCCACCATCTTCTCTCTTGATCGATGACCCTCCTCCGCTTCCTCCACCTCCACCTCCGCCTGACCGGGAACCAGACCCTCCGTAACTGCCGTCCTCGTTCTTGACGCGCTCTGCTCGAGAGCCAGATCCAGATCCGAAGCCAGAGAAGCCGCGATTTGAGCTGTTCTTCCTGTCTGTCGTGAAGGTCAGTACAGATAACCATAGCCAAACGAACTTGCTTACCTTCTTTAGAGCTGCCTAATGAGAAGGGTCCACTCGCGACTCCACTGAAACCACCTCTGGCATTTTTCAGCTTGCTGGCCTCTCGCCTTGCTGCCTTTGCCGCCTCCGCTTCCCTTCTCTTGTCCGCAGCAACCTGCTCTTTTGTCCTTTCTCGGTCGCGAGCTGCCAATTCTTTTGCAATAGCGTCTCGCTCTTCTTTGCTCCTTCTTCCTGTGAAGGCGGGGGTCTTGACGCCCCTCTTGCCTCGAGTTGTACCGCCGCGGCCGCGTACAGACGGTGATGCTGATCGTGAAGGAGGTACAGAGCCTTGAAGACTGCCGAGCCTTTGTACTGGAGCGCGAGCTGCTGGTTCTGCGTCAGGCTGAGGTGATGCGACAGCACTGTTGTATACGTATCAGTACCAGAGTCGAGGTAGATAGAGGAGTAAAGCATACGATACAGTCGCTGAAGGCGCCTCGGAAGCCTGTGGCTCTGCAGTCGCCAATGGGCCTTGACCAATAATGACTGGCTTCGCATCGCCATCTTCTTGCTTTGGTACTACGGGCTCAGT
The DNA here is from genome assembly GCF_024291825.1 of Alternaria postmessia. Classification (NCBI taxonomy): domain Eukaryota; kingdom Fungi; phylum Ascomycota; class Dothideomycetes; order Pleosporales; family Pleosporaceae; genus Alternaria; species Alternaria postmessia. The sequence continues at coordinate 406,756 of NW_026260089.1, read as the reverse complement.
GGGAGCTTCCGAGGCGTCAGCGGGAGCTGTGCTTTGCGGGATCGCATCCGTGGATTCACTCGTGTCAGTGGTAGCTCGTCCTGCTGCGGCTCCTCCTCTTCCACTTCCGCGAGCGCGGGTGCTTCCCCGTCCTCTTGGTTTTGGCGGCATTGCTGTTGTTTGGATCGTGTGGAATGGTGGTGCGTGGTGACTCGCGCAAGTCGCAAATATTTTGGCTATCGATAAACTCGTTAGCTCCGACGCGACGTCACATGTCAAGGTGAGGGGTCTCGACTAAGCTCTTCCACAGATCGAGTGGGCATGGCTGTATGCTCTTGCTTCTCACTCTAGGATACATTCTGGGCAATAGTTTTAAAGACTCACTGATTAGTCAAGTACATCACTATCAAAGCGCCAATAAGATTCCGAACATCATTTGATTCATTTCCTGACCACGGAAACCTCCATCCAACTCTATCAATTACAAATTCGTCCGCGCTGAATGCTCGGAAAAGAGTAGTGGTAAGTTAAGTGCATGCCAATGTATGTGAAAGCCCGCTCCGCCAATGCTCGCTAGAGATACTGAGGATACTTGTGCCCCTGAACGCCAGCCTTCAAGATGCCCAAAAGCAGTGTAACGTAAACGCATTAACAGAAAACCGGAATATGGTGGGTACGAGCAAGAGAGTCAACACGATGAACAACCGATAAACAGGGTATAAAATGCGATCCAACGCTTTTCTATCCCTCGACGAGAGTCTTGGGGCTCTTTCCCAGCAGCTCAAGACATCTGCGTGCGAGGGTGACGACTTCGCCTTCGCCGTCCTCATTGTCTTCGTCATCTGACTCGATGTTGCGCTCAGCAATGTCGGTGACCATGTCGATGATCTCGTTCGACTTGCCAATGTGCTCCATGAGCTGTTGGTCTTCCGACTCGAGTAGCTGTAGCAGTGTCCAAATAGCGATATGCTGGAAAGTTGGGTCTCCGCTCGCCAAGAAGCGGCGGAGATAGCCGTGGATTCCGCCTGCGGGTTCTGTCCAGTTTTGGATGAATATCGAGTAATCGCCGACTAGATTCGTTAGTGAGGATGTTGAACAGACGAGCGACGAGTCAAACTTACCCTTGGACGACAGGTTTCCGAGAGCAGCCGCACTGTTACCTTGAACCTCGATGCTTTCCGACTCGGTAAGTGGGATGAGTACATCAAAGACTCCCAGGTTGAGCAGGTGAGGCTTGAGCTCTTCACTCAGAGCAAGAACGGCAATCGCAGCTGTCATCTCAGACTGCACTGGAAGTCGCACGTTGAGCACGAGCGACTTGCATTTCTGCACAGCACCCGCCTCCAAAACCAACTGCTTGTTCTTGTCTGAGCTTGCCGCAAGGTTACGCAGGGTGGAGATTGCGTGGCATTGGATTTCGTCGTTATCGGTGGAGCCGAGCAAATCGACTAACGGCTTAAGGAAGCCAGCCTCGATGATAGGCGACTCGTTGGCGGGGTGGATGGAGATGTTTCGTATACACGCGACGGCGGATAGAATCAGCGGTAGGTATGACGATTGCAGAAGGCGGAGGAGGGAAGGCAGACCACGAGCGCGTACAATCTCGAGCTGGTAGCGTTCGTCCGACGCAAGGTTACGAAGAGCAAGTGCGGCCTGGCACTGCACCTTGGGCGAGGACGACTCCATAAGGTGTACCAAAGAGCCAACCAGCCTGCCTTCAGTCTGTGCCAGCTTGGCGCGGTTGCTTGCATCGACAGCAATGTTGCTGAGGGCGGTGGTGCAGTAGTACTGGACATCGACATCAGATGAAGACAGTAGCTGAACAAGGACGGGGATAGCGCCAGCATTTACGAGCTGTTGACGGTTGTCGTCTGGTTCCATGTCAGCACAAACTATGTCGAGATAACGAACATCGTACCTGAGTGTGTCATGTTCAGCAGTGCGCCGGTTGCGTTTCTCTGCACGCGCATGTCCTTTGACTTGGCTAGCCGTGTGAGAGGCTGCAGTGCGCCGGACCGTGCAATCTTTGCCTTGTTGTCCTCGTGTGTAGCCAAGTTGGTGATGCACCCGACGGCGTTACATTGTACCTCGACATTAGGCGAGTTCATCTGCTTGATCAATGGCGCAAGACCACCGAGTGCGACGATGGCCACCTTGTTCTCGGCTGCGGGAGTCAGTGTTTGTCTCAAAGTTGTGCCGTGCGAACATACTGTTTACCGCCAAGTTGCCCAGGGCGGCGCTCGCTGCACGCTGCACTTCGATGTCGGGATTCTGGAGCAGGAACAGAATAGGCTCCAGGGTGTCTCGGTCGACCTCTCTGACATCTGTCCAAGGTTGTTAGAGGCTGCATGTGCTATGGTGTAGTGTCAGGTATGTACCTCGTTCTGTTATCTCGGCGAAGGTCAAGCTTGCCGATCGCTGCAAGTCGATGTTGTCCGAGTATACCAGAGTACTCAACGCGCGGAGGGGTTCGCCTGAGAAGAAGTCGGTTTCGGCTCGCTGCGCAAGTTAGCATGCGGGATGGCTGCGGAGAGGCGGTGGGAAGCAGTACGTTCTCGAGGAAGCCCAGCAGGTCGGCGACAGCTTCCCGTTCGCTGTCTGCCAACACTGGGTCATATATGCTGTCTCTTGAGCGGCCTGGAGATGATTCGTCAGTAAGCTCCAATGCCAGAGATTTGAGTCGACTGACCGCCGCAGCAGAAGAAACGGTAGCAGACGTCGGAGATGCCCATGGCTGGAGGCGCAGACGTTCGCGGTCCGGCCGATCAGTCTTGTTATCGGCTCTGCAGATTCAGAGTCGCAATGCAGTGGCGCAGCGAAGAATGCGGGCAGCGGGCAGAGGTTTAGGGTTGGGCCGGTGCGATGGGTGGATGAGCTTGGTGATGTTGTCACCCGCCCCAGGGTAGTGAAGAGAGCTTGGCAAAGGGAACTTGGAGGTGTGCTAGCTAGCAGTAGCGGGCGGCAGCGTCGCCCGAGCATGCAGTCAGTGCAACAAGCGCGAGGCTAGCAGCTTCACGTGAAAACGAGATTTGACATGCAGCATGCACAGCAACAAAGTACTTGGCCGCTCCACGAGCTTGGACGAGCTTGTCGCTGCATGCCGCGACGTGAACGCGACAGCAGACTTTGCGGTGCAGTATGCGCAGTCTGCCATCTCAGCCAGGTCTCAATGCTGCCGTGCCCGCAGCCTACAGAACCGCGTCACCCGTGTATCTCTGCCCCTTTCCACGCTTTCAGGCTTAGTATCGTCAAGGTTAGTATCATTAATCCACCACGCCGGAGCAACTTCAAAGGGTCCAGCTGCGAGGAACAGGGACCCTGGAACATGTCTCTTACTTGTCGCCGTCGTGAGCCAACCGCGTTGAGCTCCATCGCGGCGTCGACGTCATGTTTCGGCCGTTTGACGTGTACAACCAACAATGCGCCGGACAGCTCACAATTATGGTCCTCATGCTTCGCTATTCGCCTTTGCAACGCCCGGCGTCATGTACGGTCGAGCGGGCCGCTTTTCGGCCATGCAGCATCTGCCTGACGCGCCCCACGCCCGCTGCTGCCATCACCACGACTCTGCGAAGCCCTTCATCAGTACAATTATTATAAAGCATGCCTAGCAGTCTAGCACCTCCGCGCGGGGTAGCCCTACTCGTCTCCCTCCCTCGAGCGTCACTATCCGACGACGGCTGCTTGGCTATCTGCTTTACCATGGATCGTCCAGCACACCTACCACGTTAGACTGCCCAGAGCCTTCACCACGCACCCACTCGCTATGCTCAAAAGCAGCAGATTACCCTGGGAACGCGTCCTATAGGTGCAGACGTGTTGCATGGCTTGGTCCGGTCGCTCACGTGCCTCTGCGCCCGCGCCTCCGCTGACTGCCGCCTATTAACAAAGTGCGTGGGGGAGGCCGGAAATTGAGCAACGAGAAGCAATATTCAAACAAAGAACATTACACTCCTTCTCGCACTCGTCCCCCTCTCATCCCAATTCTTTGCACCCCAGATCCATCAAGTGATTGCCGCTGCGAGAAATCTTCCCAGGCATACCGCTGCTCGGCGCGCCTGCAATTTCAACGTTCCGCTAGCACTCCGCTGTCTCCAAGCCCGAACATAATCTTATTACTTTACTTCCCGGTTTCGCCCTTCGCCGCGCGACCCTCACCCCACGATCGCCGCACACATTAATACACCCGGTCGCCGCTGTAAGAAGAGGTTTGCACCACTGTGAACCGGTTTAATGGCCCCAATTTCAGAACCCTCACACACTTTCCAGAAGCTCAAACTCGACACTTCGACGCCCCACAAACCCGTCGCCTCGACCTTTGCATCTTTCGCGCCTCTAGCCCGTAAACAGTCCCCGCACAACCACCATGGCCAGTCCCAGCTAACCGCCGGATTTGCTGCTGCAGAACCGCTGAACATCTCGCGCGGTCCCTACAACAAACGTGACCACCATGGCGCCCACTCGCGCACTGAATCCGACGATGAGGGGTCCCTCGCAGTGGGCAGCAGCGGAAGCGACGAGGACTTCGTAGCCAAATTCAGGCAACGCAAGACGAGCATTAGTTTCAACAATGAGGTTCGGCTCGATACGGGAGAGGGCGTTGGCCTAGGGGTGCCCGTGCCCAAGTCTTCACGGCAGTCGCATTCACGCACGACCGAGAGCGGAAGCTACTCAGATGGCTCACAGCAAGACTACATGGAAATGCCCTACACCATGCGTAGAAACATGCAGTACCGCGTTGGAGAGCCCCGGTACCCCCTTGCCCAAACCACCGTCGACGACCTTGCCCACGACTCCGAGTACCGCGATCAGGTCGCATCCTTGACTTCTGATGCCACCGCTTCGCCGCCGTTAGACGAGGCCCAAACTCCCCTCGAGACGCCCTCCGAGTACATGCTTTCGCCAATGCCCGCCACGTCCCCTATGGAGTTCCCGCTATTCTCGCCCTCCCCTCGGCGCGTGGGCCCACCTCGGACCAAGAGCTGGAGATCGGAGATTGGCGAAGACGGCAGCCTCAAGAGGGCTAGTCGTCGATCCTCTGCCCGCTCTGGTCGGTCACTTTCGTCCATGTCGCCGGCTGCCTCCTTCCTGGCGCGCTACAAAGCCACCGAGGCCCCTATCAAAGCGCCTGAGCCAGATGATGAAGGCCAAGGCATCGGGTACGACAGCGAGTACATTATTGGAAAGCAGATTGGCTATGGCGGCTTTAGCGTTGTCAAGGAGGTCACAAGCATGGAGAATGGGAAGCCTGTCACCGATGCTGTAAAGATTGTGCGCAAGTTGCAACAGGACAAATCAGAACTTGAGAACGAACAGATTCAGACACAATTCGATCACGAGGTGGAGATCTGGCGCTTCCTGCGTCACCCTTATATTCTTCCTCTCCTGAGGGTTTACACCACCGACTACGCTACCTTCTGCATCACTAGATTGAACAAGGGTGGGACTCTTTTCGACTTGATCCGCGACACACGCCGCCTCAAGAAGAATGGTCTGCCAGCTCACTTGGTGAAGCGCTACGCGTACCAGCTAGCATCGGCTATGCGCTACCTGCACAACGACGTTCAGGTCGTACATCGCGACATCAAGCTCGAGAACTGCCTTCTTGATATGACGGTAGCTGATGCTGAGAGGGACGGCGGCGATCTTCTGCTTTGCGATTTCGGCATGGCAGACTTTATTGTTAGCGACCAGCGTGACGGCTCCGAGCCCCACTCGATTGGTGAGAATCAGAACATAGGCCCCGCAGAGACTAGCACGTCTATCGCCGGCAGTCTGCAATATGCGGCTCCTGAGCTGTTCAACGCACCTGGGCCAGTCTTCTCCCCTGCGGCGGACATTTGGGCGTTTGGTGTAGTTGTGTTCGCTCTACTTACCGCGACTCTACCTTTCAATGACGGTCTGGACATCAAGACGATTGAGAAGATCCGAAATTGCGAGTGGGATGCGGAGCTCGTCCGTAATGCAGAGGCAGCCCAAGTAAGCAACATCGACGACGCCCTCGCACTTGTCAGGGGCTGTCTCGAGGTCGATGTTGAAAAGCGCTGGAATGTCCATGACATTTTGGAGTGCGCGTGGCTGCGCGAATGCGAGCAACGCTTCGAGCATGTGGTTCGCCCTTGGGTCGCTGAGTCATGAAGCGATGATTATATTTTGTACGAGTAACGTTTGGTGTTGGTTGGGCCGGTTTGCGTTACATCCTTGGATACCCGGTTCACATTGCGTCTCTTTTCTTTGCTTATATTTCGCCCTTGGTTTTCTCTTATCATCGGGCATTTTGCGATTCGGTCACTTCCGTTGGCTTTTGGATACCCTACGCTGTTCTTCCACTCACGATCCTGCTTTTGCTGGCGTTCTTCTTCACGAGAGGTCAGCCAGTCTCACGATACATTGTACTCTATTTGGCCCCCTGATGCGCGTGGTCTTTACCATGGATCCTAGCATTTGTCATGCCTGTAGGCGACAACTAGCGGCTTATGCGACCTCATATTTTGATGAGCATCTACAATGAATTATCACTACTCATAAGCCATGTGTGCCCTCATGATCGTGTTGCTCACATGGGATTTGACACTTAATATAAACAACGTGGCAATGCTACCCAAAAATCTGTAGTCCTGGTTTTCGTGCTACCGATTTGCAGTGGGTGTGCTCCCAAAAACATAAGCTGCAAGCATGTCGATGGCACTTTCCGGATCTGCAAGCCTTCCCCGCAGTACGACACCCATCCGATCCGTCGTGTCCATACACTGGGCTCCAAGACAAACGGCTTTGTAGTATCTCGTCTATGTCTTCTCGGGTATCTGACGTCCACATGTGTCGCTGCGCCGCTAATGCTTTGGCTCCTTCCTCTTCCAAACAAATCCAACGCCAGCAGTGCGCTCGCGTGAGTAGCGCTTCTTCCAAGCCTGGAGTTCAACGTCACTTGTACCCTCGACTACTGGACACAAGTGCTTCGTCGCGCTTCAACACCGAGGCAGAAGCGTCACGAGGATCGTGAACTCTACCAACACCGTTCTACCTCGCCACCCATAGTTTTCGGGAAACAAACCGGCCTATAGCGCATACAGGTCCGCGCAGAGGATGCTCTGCCAAATTAGGCAAGGCTGCACCAAACGACTATGGGGTGATAGAAACGGTCGCCTGATTACGGCCGACTGATCTGCAGAAGGTTTGATATGATGTTTCGAGAGCCGGTCAGCCTCGTGCTCACGGACCTTTGCTAGTTAGTCTAGCATGGCCTCCACATGTAAGTCAGGCGTACTGCTGCAGTGACCACGATACAATACAAACGGGCAAGCCGCCTTCGATTGCGTACTAGATCAAGTTAGTGCTGATCCTAGAACTTAAGAAAGCTTCGACCTCCAGTGGTGGTAGTAACTCTTTCGATGCACTGATGCCTGCATCCGTGAAAACTAGCTGCAATGAGCACGAGGCGATAAAAACGAACGAGCAGCCATGCTTAGTGTATATAAATGATTCTTTTATCTCATGGCTCTCTAATGCTCTTCCCCACCCACTTCCCGACCATTTATTCATCCAATATGTTTCTCTTCTTTCTAGCCATACTAATCAACTTCTTCTTTACCATTGCTGCCCAGTCCGCCTCGAAGTTCACCCCGACGCGCCCACCGTCTTTGCCTCTGGCAGTAAAGAACCCATATCTGAGCGCATGGTTTCCTGCAGGCAGTAATGGCGGAAATGGAGGATATTTGCCCGGTCAATGGCCATCGTTCTGGACGTAAGTCGCCCTTGAACGGTACTTGCTTAGTACATACTAACAGAAAGCAGTGGACAGACGCTGGGGTGGACTGGTCTAGTTCGAGTCGATGGGAACACGTTCGTTTGGATGGGTGCGCCGGACGGCTACAACGATCTGGCTAATCAAACGTCATACGAGTATACGTCGGCCAGGAGTATCTTTACCCTTACTGCCGACGACAAGATTCAACTCAAGGTCACGTTCTTGTCGCCAATTACTCCCAACGACTACAAGCGTCAATCACTGATTTTCTCCTACATGGACGTCGAGGTTTCGTCCCTCGACAATTCCGAACATGATGTGCAGATCTACACTGACATCAGCGCTGGTGAGTATCTAGCTTATCCCTATGTATGTGTGTGCGCTAAACCGAGTTAGAATGGGTGTCTGGGGATCTCACTGCAGTAGCTGAATGGGGCTTTGGTACTACGTCGGATGGCGTCAACTACCACAAGGTCTGGAAGCAAGACCAACAAGTCTTCAACGAGCACAACGACCAAGCACAATGGGGTAACTGGTATTATTCCACTAAAGCAGTGGAAGGTCTTACACACAAGTCGGGCGCGGACTCTGAAGTCCGCGATGCCTTTGACAACGACGGAAGACTTGACAATGCGGAAGACCCAGAGTTCCGACCCATTAACACCGGCTGGCCTGTGTTTGGATACGCCCTAGCTATGGGTTCCGTTGGTTCAGACGTGAAGTCACAGTTATTCACGATTGGTCTATGTCAGGACGACGCCATTCAGTTTCTGGGTGCGGACGGCCTTGTGATTCTACCATCATTATGGAGGGATTATTTTGGAGATGATATCTCTGCGTTGTCTTTCTTCTACAACGATTACAACGAGTCTAGCGAACTCTCCACTGAACTCGATGATAAGATTTCGAAGGATTCCAAGACGATAGCAGGAGATGATTATGCCGTACTTACCACACTGGCTGCTCGCCAGGCATTCGGGGCTACTCAACTCGTTGGAACTGAGAAGAAGCACTACTTGTTCCTCAAGGAAATCTCGTCTAACGGCAATACTCAGACCATCGACGTCATATATCCCGCTTCTCCAATCTTCTTCTATACCAACCCCGAGTTGGTCAAGTTGATGCTCGATCCACACTTTGAGAACCAGGAAAGTGGGCACTACCCAAAGAAATCCGCTATCCACGATTTGGGAACGCACTATCCCAATGCTACTGGACATCCAGACGGTGCTGATGAGCCTATGCCACTAGAGGAATGCGGTAACAATGTGATCATGATGCTCGCGTACGTTCAGCTATCCGCCGATTCCGACTACATCAAGGAACACTACCCCATCCTCAAACAGTGGGCTCAATACCTCGTCGATGACAGTCTCTACCCAGCCCTGCAGCTGTCCACCGACGATTTCGCTGGTAATCTGCCTAATCAAACCAATCTCGCACTAAAAGGCATCATCGGACTCGAAGCTATGTCGCAACTATCGCGCATCGTCGGCGAAACCGATGACGCAGAAAATTATACCGCCGTAGCCCACGATTACATCACCAAATGGGTAGACCTGGGTATGAACAAGAACGCCACTCCTCCGCACGCCATCCTGAATTACGGCAACGAGGACACCCATGGCCTGTTGTACAACCTCTACAACGACCGCCTTCTGAATCTCACTCTCGTTCCCCAGGAGATCTACGACAGTCAATCAGCCTTCTACCCGACCATCAGCGAAAACTATGGCGTTCCCCTTGATACACGGCATGGCTACACCAAGTCTGACTGGGAGGTCTTCTGCGCTGCCATCGCGAGCCAAGAAACGCGCGACATGTTCATTGGGAAACTGGCGAAGTGGGTGCGCGAGACGACCAGTTCGCATGCTTTTAGCGATCTTTACGAGGCAGATGATGGAAAACAGCCGGATGGAATTGATTTCAAGGCTAGGCCGGTTATGGGTGGTATGTTTGCGTTGCTCTTGCTTGATTGGGAGGGGTATAGTCCAAGGCAGAAATTGTTGTAATAGTAGTGTTCTTACGACGTCAGATGACTGGCAAGTTCTATTTTGTTTGTTGTAGAACTTGCTGGTTCGGTAACAGTAATGAATTGTGCTAGTAGTTATGGTCGGCGCCATCTTCCTCTGCTTCCAATGACTACATTCTTCTCACTTCTTCCCTTTTCCCTTTCCCTTATTTCCACCATTCCCACCGCCTTCAGCCTGAGCATCATCATCTAGATCCTCCAGCGCCTTATCAGCATCGACATTGCCCTCATACTCCACATCCTCGACCCATTGTTTCGCCAAGAAAAAGTGCCATGTCGCTGCCCCCGCAAGCCCTGCTACCGCTAGAAGGGAGAGAAAAGTTCTCAATACCGACCAAAGCGTTATACCAGCAAAGTACCGCAACCAAGGCGTTATGATAGCTTGCCTTTCTTCCTGGTAGACATCAGTATCGAACGGAGTGTTACAAGCATCGTCAAGGTGTAAGCGAACCTCCAAATCTGGATTCACGCAATACAGAAGGACAACGAGCGCGATGAGGATAAGTCCCAGTAAGAAAACAGTCAAGACCTGAATAACAGCGAGTAGAATGGAGATGTCGCGTGTTGTACGAAGGACTTTGAAACCTGCGGCTACGAGGGGTGTAACTTGTTCGAAGGCGGCGTTGATTTGGCGGGAGTAGGGGATACCCATTTTATAGACTTGTAGTAGCGCGCGATGGTGTGGTTGTTGGAGCTGAATTTGGGTACTGTTCAAAAAGTAAAGAATACTGAATTACACATTAGGGTTTGAAACGGGAATATATCATGAACCAGAAAACTGGAAAATAGATGCATGACATAGCGGGGTTTCTATATGCTGCATGCGCAGACGGGAGAGGGCTGCAGATGGGGCCGCTGACGTCATTCTTACCGCCCATGGGGGACAGGGGTGAAGAGGATGAGTAGTGCGGTGGCTTTGGCGAGGAGAGATGTTGCGAGTAGAGCAACGGAGGGCTGACGCATAGGCTTACAAATTTTGTATACGCTTCTGATGTGAACAATGTGAATTCTCAAATACATGGTTGGCAGACCTTCAAGGGCGCTCCAGCAGGTTCCTTGTTGAGCTCCTTTAGGAATTCAACAACCAGCCCTACGAAATACCTAGCTACTCTTTCCTCGCTGAGCTCGTGGTCAGCGGTGGTAATAATCTGTGATTGCTCACTCGCCAAACCCTCTGGAATGGCTTTGACCCATTTCCCCAGCAACAACTCCTTATCCACCGTAAGCGGAACCATCTCATCCTTCTCAGACATCAAAATTAACATCGGTTTGTCCAGTCTGCCAAAGGTAAACTGAAGAGCTGAGGTCGGTAGATCAGACGAAAAGAAGTCGTCATCGCCGCCAACGGAGGCTAAGGAGTACCAGCGGTATGCTGTCACAGGCGAGGTGATGATAGATGGGATGAAGGAGGCTGGCATGATGGTCTTCTCCTTGCCTTTAGCAATAAGATCTCCAGCGTATTCGAGACTAGCGGAAAGCAGGTCCTGTGGCATGAGTAATCCTGCTGTTTCGCGATCTGAAGTTGGGGCTTGCATGATATAGCCGTCGACTGGAGGTGGCGCCGGCTCAGTACTGGCATAAGTCATGATAGCCTGACAGCCTTTGGGCATGTCAGCGGAGTTTGGTAATTTCAAGGGAAGAGAAAAGGAGGCTGGACATGAACCATCTTACCACTTGAGCTCCCCACCAGAACGATTTTCTCCACTCCGATTCCCTTGAGATGTCCCACCAGACTCGCAACATCTTCGCCATCCTCTTTAAGACTTCCATAGCCAAACGCGGTATAACTAGACCTCATTCTCAACTCCCACAGATTGTACTTGACGTTATCCGTGCTACTCTGACTAGCACATTCCAACATGGCATTCAAGGCGCCAAGGTAATGCGTCGTATGCGGACCACTACCTAGTCCACCGATGAAGACCACAGCATGCTTGCAGTCCGAGGAGTTGGAATGGCGGCGCTCATAGGCGCAGATTGTAGGGTGGTTTTGGGGGATGGGGTGAACGTAGACAGGGAAAGAGTGGGCTTGATCATAGTTTGACATTTTCGTAGAGGAGGAGATGTCTGTTGGTTCATGAGTGACCCAATTCCGGTTCTTGTAACAAGGTTTCTTATAGCAGTCTTGGTGTTAGGTCAGGCATACGATGGTCGCCAAGAATAGGCGACGCTTGGTGGATACGAGATGCGTACAGCGACGCGTGCCATTGGTGTGTTATTCATGTAGGATTGGATGGGGTTATTCGGACCTGGCTTGATGCGCGAGCATATTACTTGTCCTGGCTTACTTACGGTGGTGATGGCTTGGGTTGTATTATGTAAACTATGATCTGATGGTACCTCACAAAAAGGCAGCCGCAGCCGCAGCCGCCATGACGCCAAACTCAGCCGGAAGCCACTGTCCAGCAAGTGCAGTGGGCATGGCGGCTCCCTCAGAGCCCGTCGTGGAAGTAGGAGCCCTCGCGGCAATGACGCTCCTCACGATGCTGAACTGGTCGCTGACCTGCTGTTCCTTAAAGGACCTGGCCGCACTGGGCAGGGCTGTGTACCAATCTGGCCTTGAGAAGTATGTGGGCGTCTGCAGATGCAGAGATGCAAAGTCAGTCTATGTCTCACATGCATGTCGTGCCATGACAACGAACCTCGTCAGCCATGGTGACCTCGGCGGGGATGCTGTAATTTGTGGCGGTTCGGACGAAGGCGTCGATTTCGGAGCGGGCGGATGTGAGGGAGGATTGATAGGGCTCGCCGAGTGAGCCTGTGAAGCGGCCGTAAGCTATCTGCGCGTTGAGGAAGACGGAGGTTGTCCAGCTCGAGGCCTGCGTAGTTGTCAGTACGGCCGCGGTGGATGCCATGCATGGGCCCAGCATACATCGGATGGGTTCGCGAAGGTTGGAATGGCCGACGTTGGGATTGGCGGCTCTGTATAGACCATGAAGTCGCCCACGACGCCCGCCGCCGCCGTCAGCAGAAGGAGCCCAGTCTTTGCGAACATGTTTGCAGTATCGGATGCGCTGAGTAGTAGCGAAAGTACGTGCGACGAGGCTAAAGACCGGACGACACTGTTGTCGGGTTGGATAGCGAGTGCGACATGTTGAATCCAACGTCGGCCTCTGGTGGCACGCCCAAGATTTCAAACGTGGCCCAAGACTTCTTTCCTCGTATCAAACCGTTGCTGCTCCACATTTTGCTGATCGTGGTCGTAACGTCCTGGGCGTGAGAGGGCCCATTGGGCGACTGTGGCTATGCAATGCGAAGGATGACGGCGCGTGCACGCGGGTAGTCATGATGCCATGCACTGCGGAGCTCCACGGAACCTGATTGGACCCACCTTGGCTGACCACGACGAGCATCGCAGCATCTTCGCTCCTCAGAACTATGCACATGTTAGAAGACTACCATCTGCCATGTATAATGGAGACTACCGTCAGACCTGAATACAAAGCCCATAGAGACCTGTCTGGTTAGTTCCAGGTTTCTTCGTGCGAATGAAAAAGATTTCTCAATCCCTGATGAGCGCACATGGCTACAAGGCTTACAGAACGAAGGAAAAGAGTTGAGATGATAACAATTCTCGGTGCCAATGTCGGCCTATACGTATTTTTATACAAACGACATACAGCCGTACTGATAATGACGCAGCTTCTCCTTCCTACTCGAGACAGAAAGCAGGCTATCGGGCGATCTAAGGAGTACTTGGGACACATGTCAAACATCGAAAACTCCTGTGTTATAACCTGAAGTACTGGCACGGCTGTCAACTCAAGCTCAACGCTAGGAAGGCGAACGAAATGCCCGTACACGCGAAGTAGTAGCATCAGCTGATGCGCACAAAATCGCATGATACAGCCACTTGAAGCGCCTGGTACCTAAGCGTATTCCCTTGATCGACGAAGTGGAGCCACAGGACGCTGCTGACCAGCAAATCATGCTCAGGATTGTATCTATCTTGCTTTTGTCACGCGTCGACGAGAGAATACAGTAAAGGATCAGAGGGTGGCCGTTGTTGGAGTCAGATGATTCTCGCCTTGCATCTAGACTCTAGGCAAACGTCTCAGGCGCCTATTCTCAAGTCAACCAGAAGGAACACAAATGGGTGAACTATGTGAATCAGGATCGTCTACGCAGGACAACGCCATGATCAACCTGACATTTGACCAACCATAGTGTAAGCTGTTCCTGATCGCCACGACATGCGATAAACCATTACACCTTGAATAGGCGCTACCCAGCTGACTGGCTCTCTCTTTAGACGTCCTTACCAAGTGGCATAATTAGAGCAGCCACCGACTCGTGATGAGAATTCATTTAGCCTAATACCCCGGTGGCGAGGCTCAAACGCAATTGTATTGTTTCGTGGCGTGGCGCTTGTGGTGTTCAGACGGCGGCAAACGGGAAGAGGTATCGGGTAGAAGCTTCGGGGATCCTACGCTCGTGCATCCTCGAATTGTCATCCACTGACTTTTTCCCCATAAGAGAAGAAACGGCTGGACATGCCGATAATCATGACGGTCCGAGCGTGGGATCCCAATGTGTGGCTGCGACTGATCGGAGTCGGTATGCACTAAACCAGCATCCGTACAATACCTTGTCATGATTACTATAAACGGAGCTTCCAAGCTCTGGTGGCCCATCAGGTTGGATGCGAGACCGTAAAGGTCAGTGTTGGTGGTTGCTGTGGATACTCGGGCTGACTTTACGCTGTTTTGTTTGGGTCAGTCAAGCCAAAGTACCCTGCCCATCTCGCGATGCTGGTCAATCCGCAAGACGAAGCGATGCAGCTGCGCGACTATCAGGCGCCCTCAATGTAAACGACCCACAAATCTTGAGGGTGTGTTGGACGTGGCTTGCTTTGGAAGCCCTCAGACTCGACTTTTCGATAGGACAGAGTGCCAACACAGGCAAAGATTGCTTGGGTGTGGGCGGACACGGCATGCAGGAGGAGCCAGGCCTGCTGCATGCCTGTTCGGGATTGCGAACAAGCATTGGGGAAGCAATTGCCGCATCACCCGCGTATGCAGGCTTCCTGCAGGATCCAAAGGGGAGGGCACAGCGGCCAGAGCATCCAGCGTAGGAATCCATGGCATTCAGCGCTATGTTGAGCGGTTAGCATTGCACCCAACTGATTGTTACGATTTAGCCAGTGCAAAAAGGGCGACGGGATGCTTAGATCTCATCCGCCTATACATATTCCGCTGATCGAGAACTGGAGCGTGGTAGTCGAGAAATTAGCATGGGGAAAAGAACCAGCCACCCGTTGGAGGCTTGCAGACATCGACCAGGCGTCAGCGAGACCGCCCGTTTATACGGTGGCCGAATCACATCGACAGGACGCTAACCAAGGATCACCCTGCTGCAGCATATACTAACAAGCAATACGAGAGTAGGATGGGGTGGATGGATATGGTGAAGCATTTGCGACATGTTGTGTGAAGTCTCCTCGAGACGCTTGAGCTGTTGTTGATCTCTGGGGGAGATTCTCTGGGGAAATCTCTGGGGAACGGCTCAGGGCGCTGATGGCGCAACAAGAAAAGCGGGATATTGCGTTGCAGATGTGGAGTTTTCCGCGGTGGGAATAAAGCAAAATAATGGGTTAGTTTGCATGATCGATGAAGCTCTTTACCGTTAGGCGCTAGCCCATGCTTGTCTGCGTTCACGTGTTCGGGTGGCACCGAGTTAGCAAGCTGGGGAAGAGCGGCTCCTTGTTTCCGCCAACCACGCCTCATCACCTCGGCACCGCGTGCTCTGGCATATTCCCCAGACTAGCCCCAATCTTCATGGGAGACCCTGAAAAAGCGCTCGTCAGACCCACGTTCTCGGTCTCTGGAGTCGTGAGCTTTAGAGGCTGGTTAATCTATTCTACCGTAGCATGCGACGCTTTCGCAGCTGATCACAACCTTCGAGAAGGTTGTATGACCGAGCCTGAAGATAGCCAGCTTGGAAGGCTTGTCCTCGAGCCTCAGGAGGCATACCGGGCTGACGGGCCTTGTGGCACCGAATGTATGCCTCCGGGGCTGATTCAGCCAGAACCAACATTCTCATTACGAGATGGCTGTTGCTGAGAGAGCCTCAATGCTTAGACTTCTTGTTGTTCTTGACGGCTGGCCGTCCCGCACGCCGAGGCCGACTTGACACTGGTAGTAAGGCGACCCGTTCATGGTAAAGACGAAGCTTGTGGTCTGGGCATGCTACCCTTGACCCCACCGTTTTGGGCCATCTGCCGCCCACTCTACCCCATACAGCGGTTCATCCGCGTAGAGGGCCACACAATTCCCTAGACGCATTTAACCGGTCCGCTAGAACGCAGCTCTAGAGCCAAGAGCCTATGCGAGCATAGTACCTCGCAGGCTGGGAGGCATATATATGAAGCACCAACATGTTCAATCTATCCAGGCTCAGCTGCAATCAGCCCAACCCGACAAGTCAAGAGCTTATATACCCTGCTGCTCAGGACAGTGTACGGTTGTGCGTTTCAAGACCAACCTACACACACTCCTTCGTTGTTTCGATTCTACAAGCAGTCTCCGGACTAAGAGTTGGATATCATGGGTCTCTACCAGAAGTTCACACCCAAGATGGGTGCCGTTGCGAAGAGCAGGGCCGATGTCGAAGCCGCGCAGGCTGAGGCACCTCATCTGAAGCAGGTCAACTGGAGGTCCGATGCTGGTCTCCGCAAGCTCTACTTCTACGCCTTCTTCATCTGTATCGCTTCTGCGACTACCGGTTACGATGGGTAAGCCTATCTAGCAGCAACCCTCCTATAATTGAATGCTAATTCTTTTTTCAGTTCCATGTTGAACAACCTGCGTATCCTACCCCGATGGACCGACTACTTCAACGATCCGAAGGGAGACACTCTTGGTCTCTTGACTGCTCTTTATTCTATCGGTTCGATCGCTTCGCTTCCTGTCGCTCCCTTTGTTGCCGATCGTTTCGGACGTCGAGCATGCATTACTTTTGGATGTGTTATCATGATCGTTGCAGCTTGCATTCAGGCCGCTGCTAAGAACCTCGACTACTTCATGGGTGGACGCTTCCTCATGGGTTTTGGAAACTCATTGGCTCAGCTGTCTTCTCCTCTACTTCTCACCGAACTTTGCCACCCTCAACATCGTGCTCGTGTCACTGCGGTCTACAATTGCTTGTGGAACGTTGGTGCCATCGTTTGCACCTGGTTGACTTTTGGTACCAAGCGCATCGACAGTGACTGGTGCTGGCGCGTTCCCGCTCTTACTCAGGCTGCACCTTCCGTCATTCAGCTGGCCGCCATCTGGTTTATCCCCGAGTCTCCGCGTTGGTTGATCGCCAAGGAGAGGAACGAGGAGGCCCTTGCAATCCTTGCCAAGTACCACGCAAACGGTGATGCCAATAACGCTACAGTTCAGTTCGAATACGCCGAGATCAAAGAGACCCTCCGCCTCGAGTTCCAATACCAGAAAACTTCCAGCTATCTTGATTTCTTCAAGACCAAGGGTAACCGGTACAGACTTATGCTTCTCGCATCGCTTGGTCTCTTCTCTCAGTGGTCCGGCAACGGTCTTGTCTCCTACTACGCTACCGATGTTTACAACTCCATTGGTATCACAGACCCTGACACCCAGCTTGGAATCAATGGTGGACTTACTATCCTCTCTCTCATCGTCTCAGTCTCTTGTGCTCTACTCGTTGATCGTGTTGGTCGTCGCCCGCTCTTCATCTCCGCTACCGCAGCCATGTGCGTCACCTTCATCGTCTGGACGATTGCTTCGTCGCAGCAAGAGGCTACTAAGAGCAAGGCCGCTGGTCAGGCTGTCATTGCCATGATCTGGATCTTCTCTGTTGCTTACGCGTTGGCTTGGTCTGGTCTGCTTGTCGCCTACACAGTTGAGATCTTGCCCTTCAAGATCCGTGCGAAGGGTCTGATGATTATGAACTTGTTCATTCAAGTTGCTCTGACTATCAACCAATACGTCAACCCCTTGGGATTCGACCATCTTCACCCCACTTGGAAGCTCTACACTATCTACGCTGTAAGTTTTGCACCGACTGGTCTTCTAAATATCATTTACTAACAACAACTAGTGCTGGATCTTCCTCGAACTCGTCTTCGTCACTGTCTTCTACGTCGAGACCCGTGGTCCCACTCTTGAAGAGGTCGCCAAGATCTTCGATGGTGATGACGCTGAGGTTGCTCACGTCGACATTGAGGTGGTTGAGAAGAACGTCATGACTTCTGGTTACGAGAAGGATGATAACGTCCACGTTGAGCAAGTTCGCTCATCCTCTTAGATGTTTTGATCACTTGTGTCTAAATAATTAGTGCGTCCTGTTTGGGGAGTGAGAGTGGTAGTGGGTTGATTTGCGATACCCAAAGTACGCATATCCTTCGCTACTAGTAATGAACGTTATATGTTCTCTCTTTATATTGCCTCCGACTTATTACTCAACGTCACCGTCCGACAACGCCCTGTTCCATCTGACCCATCTCTCTAACCGCCTTCTTCCCCTCCTTCCTTTGCCTCCGTTTTTCCAACTTTGCCTTGATGGCAGCTTTGATTCCAGCGTAGCACATGAATGAAGAGAACAAGGCACTTCCCATCCACAGTAATGCGTTGATGAGGTCGCACCACACAGCTCTCTCCATGCGTCCTACATCCACATTCTCGTATCCTTGCTCAATATCGCTACGCAGATAAATTGTGTAGAAACGGCCGAAACAAGCGATCCATAGGATGGCCAAGATCCACTCCGGCACCCAGGTCATACGGTAGTTCCGTGCTGTTATGCTGTCTATGACCAAGACTATGAGGGTAAGACCAAACACAACTTGTGCGTATATGAAGTCTGAGCTCGCATCGCTGGTTGTATGGCGAAGTTCGATGGCATAGGATATGCCTGAGGCAAGGGCGAATACGAATTGGAAAATGCGGATGCTGAGACGGAAGAGAGATACGGCAGGCTTGTCGAGCTTTTCGTTTACGGCCGACTTGAAAGACGATGGAGAGATGAAGTGTGACTTGAAGTAGGGCGGTGGTGGCACGGATGGTATTGACTGTATCGAGGGTGGTGATGAAGATGAAACTGATGAAGATGGTTTGTTGTACACGGCTTCGATATCTTCTGGTCGACCCATGGTTTGTGTTGCGTCCGAATGGGTTTGGGGGCTTAGGGATTGAGGTCGCAAGGAGAGTGGTGTAGATGGGTTAGTGTGGATCAGAGCAGCGGGCCATGGTAGGGTTATATGTGCTCTCAAACCGCCGACGCGGCCTACCTAGGCAAGATTCGGCGCAATTCATAAATAGGAGCGCAGCATGTCATTCTCTGCAGATTTAGCCCTGCTAAGTGGAGCACGATAGGAGTGCACCAAACTTCTATACCTAGAAACTGCGTATTCTAAGAGAACACGAGCGATGCGATGGCTAGCGGCTTGGCAACACGATCGGGGAGAAGAGCCCGGGCCTATTCGCGTCGCATGAGGGGCGATCGACGCGCGACCTGAACACTCATTGCGAAGCTACAAGCGCAGAGGATGTTTGAAAAGGGAAAGAGAGTCGAGCGGGTTCGGCCAAGTTAGTGTTCGGAGAGGTCTTTCCCTGGAGATGTTTGCGATGCTGCGGCCAGCGACGCAATATGGAAGGACGCTAGAAGCGATGATGTAGGCCGCTAGCCGAAGCCTCTCTGGAGCCGTTGTCTCTCTTAAGATACGCGCTCCTCGCTCAGAATACGCCTTCCGATGCCTCAACATCTTCGACGCGACGGCACCATAAACATGCAGGAAGACTCGCCACTCACGGAGGCCACATCGGACTCGAGGGGAGCGTCCCTTCTAACTTCACGCGAGCCTTCTCCGTCCGACCACAGTGGAAGGGGCACGTCAAGACGATCGAAGATAACAAGGAAGTCTCATCGCAAGTCACGGGCTGGATGCGTAAATTGCAAGTCACGTCGCATCAAGGTACGTATATTACGTGTTGGCCGCAATCATTCGCGACACTCTTCTCGAGAAGCGAGAGAAATTCTAGAGCATGTATATAATATGGCGAACATGTATTGGATGTGGGGTTAAGTTGGACATCATGCTCAACGTGCTAACAACATGCTTAGTGCGACGAGGGCAAGCCATCTTGTGCCAACTGTAAACGAAGGCAAGTTCGCTGCGAATATCCCGCCAATCCCGCGACCTCCGCTGCCGCATCAGGACTTGTGGATCCAAGAGAGCCGGGTGACCTTCCGATATCTGAAATTGAACTCACATACCACTGGGCAACGACGACATGTCACTCATTCTCAGCATGGCCTGCTGGTGTGGCTCGTGTACAAGCTTTAACCGAAGAAGTCGCGATGAAGAACCAGCACGTATTACACCTCATATTTGCGTTTACGGCTCTTCATCTCGCCGTTTGTCGCCCAAACCGCAAAGAACACTACACCGCCACTGCAGATTACCACTACGAGCGCGCGCTCGCACTCGTTACTCCAGAGATAGCCAGCCTCAGTCCTGATAACTGTGACGCGGTCCTTCAATCTGTTCAGATGATCTGCTTTGTCAGCTGGGCAAGAGGACCGCAGGCTGGTGAGTACCTTGCTTTTGGCAAGCATGGAAGATCGGACTGGCTGGTC
Source organism: Alternaria postmessia (assembly GCF_024291825.1). Taxonomy (NCBI): domain Eukaryota; kingdom Fungi; phylum Ascomycota; class Dothideomycetes; order Pleosporales; family Pleosporaceae; genus Alternaria; species Alternaria postmessia. Next base: position 386,402 of record NW_026260089.1, on the reverse strand, counting down.
ATGTTTCGTGGAATTCGTACAACATTGACTTCGCTCTCGAGAGACCATTTCTCTAAGACGCATGGGCCAAATACTCGTGGCAAAGGTCGACTTCTACCACCATCGGACGGGCCATTCGAGTACGAAAAGCAGTTAATGGAGCTGAAAGAGCATATTGAGTTCGTCTCCGAGCCCGCTGACCGTGATGACAACGTGGGTAGCGTTGAGGTCTTGCAGGAGATGTATTCCAATCGTTACGGTGGCAAAGATGGGGAATATCATGTCGCTTTTGGGTGGCTCTATCGCATGAGCGAGGACTTTCTCGACCGACTTCAACGATGCGACCCGCTGCCGCTCATCATCTACGCTCACTTTGTCGTCCTCATGCACGACTTGGAGAAATTCTGGTATATGAAAGGGTGGACACATCATGTTATGAGTGGCATCTACGAAGCGCTACCTATCGAACATAAAGCATACATAAGCTGGCCAATGGCGAGGGTTGGGTGGATAGCGCCTTGATTTGTTCGCTCTCTGCTCGTAGCAGGTTGCGCTAATTACCCAGGAGCCAACGCACACCTCCCTCATAAGATACGTTCTAGTCAGTTGGACCACGGATGGCCTTCGATTCCCAGCTTAGCACCAAGGAAAGCAAGCTTTAGGAGCTTCTGCTCGGTGATCTCCGACTTGTGTTTCTCCAGTTCGTCAAGATCCCAGTTCACACTGACGAAAGAGCCCTTCAAGTAATCTGCCTTAGGCTGGGCAAGATACAAGGACAATCCACCTGTCTGAATGCCCTTGTCAAGCGCGAAGGGCGTGAGCGAATCAACGATCATACCACGCTGCGTCTCTGTCGCGGCGACGATTCCTGGATGAACGGTAAAGACGCGGAGATTTGGTTTCTCTATCAGAGAGTCAGTGACGATATGATTTTCAGATCAATTGGATCTTACCAGTATCCAGATACTCAGCCAGCTTGAGCAACGCCATCTTACTTCCAGAGTACGAGCTCATACCAGCAAACGTGAACGATGCACCCAGCGTACCAACAAAGATAAGGGTACCAGCCGCTACAGCCTTGAGATAGTAGTGCGCAAGGACGTAAGAGCCTTTGACGTTGACCTCGTAGTCGCTGAACCAAGCATTGGGAGGCAAGTCGCCCACCGGTCCCCCGCCCATGCTCCCAGCGGCGTGTAGTACCACATCCACGGTACCAAATTGGCTTACAGCTTTGGTGAAAATCGCTTCGACATCAGCCTCGTTGGTCAAGTCGGCGGATAGGCAGAGCACCCGGGTAGAAGGGCTGAGCGATGCAATGGCCTCTGCCGGTTCCTTGAGGCCCTCTTGATTGCGACCTGTGAGCACGATGCCCTCTGCGCCGGCAATTGCCCAGGCTCGCGCAACTTCCTAGAGCATACTTTAGCGAGCATATGGGATAATGCTTTATGGTTTTAACATACACCACCCAGTCCACCTGTAGCACCTGTAATAAGAATGGTCTTGCCTTTGGCACTCAACTCGGGGTTCTTGGGGGCGATCGTCGGATAGATATCACGGCGAAGCGTCTTGGTGGCCTGAAAAGGTGCGGTAAAGGCGTTAGGATCCATGTCAATAATGTGCGTTGGCAGATGCGATTCAAATTGAACAAGCTTTGCAAGAAAAGATCTGAAAGGGTTGTAGTCGTTCTAGTCTTCGCTGTCTTCACAATTGGCTGATGATCAACACATCACCTGCATCCCGTCTTATATACATCGATACTTTACCCTCCCTACTCCGGTCTGCTATCGTCCAACACCAAATCCAGCATAGTCACATCTCGTACGCCACTTCTTCAGCTTTGAAGCATTGAAAAGCATTGAAAAGCAGCATTTCCAAGCATTATTTACAAACACCGAGTAGCATTTCAAAGTGCTTAGAAATAGAATATAAGGCCGCATCCCATATCGCGGGCGTCAAGGCTACAGGCGAGCTTTGTGGGGTGGTCTCTTGATTGCGCTCGTTTGGTTGGTCGAAGTCGGGTGGAGAACCGTGCGCTTGCGAGATCGAGGGGGCTAGTGCTGACAGCTACTACGAACATCAACTGGAAATTGTGGGTATATTATACTCGGTGCCGGCATGGATTGCATGCTTGTTCAGAATAAGCTTTCTTGTGGGATGTTGGTGAACCATAGTTTCATTTTGGTACGCTGATCTGATGTAATTTCTTTGTGTCACAACAATGCCATGTAGTAGTTTACTCAGGTATCGGAGCACTACATGTGTACATCACCTCTGAATTTGTAACACAAGAGAAGTATATCGAGGCATCCAAGATCAAAGACAATATTCGGTCGCAGCAGATATTCCAACGGCTGACCGAGCTATTTCAGAGGAAGGGATGTGCATCCGAGGGCAAGCTCAAGATTTTGCAGTTCTGGAACAGGATGTGTTGTCACAAAGGGAAACAACACCAGATGATGAGGCTTTACATACTGTTTGCTGCTAAGCCATCTTCAAAAATAGAGCACTCCCGCGCGTCATACATGTCAAGCTTTTCGTTTTGACTTGTCTTCTAGATGAGACATATCCAAGTGATCACTGATTTTGAAATAGCTAAAACGTGCGCATTCGTTTGAAGTGTATGATTTGAGTTGATTTTCTGAAGCTTGGCCTTGCTCGTCATCAAAAACCATGATGGGAGACCGTTTTGCATATATGCCAAAGCCATGGTAGCAGCCCGCGAGACTACAATACAGTATCCGACTCCGGACCAGAAATTATGTTCATGTTCAAATCCCTATCCATCCATCATACTGCCATCTTCAGGCATGCAAACGTCAGACTCAAGACCATTTCTTGAACGGCAAATGGGCGAAGGTTACATGTCCTCCTCATCGCACCCAATCGACGCGCATGCTCGGCCTGAAACCAAGTAAGACGGATATGGGCCTTGGTATAGTTTGACCTGGGTTCGTTAAAACGAGAGTTGCGCTTAGCAGCACCAGAGTAGCAATAGAAAAGGCTAGTATGCAGAGCGACAGGTATACCTGCCCGTGGCGCCCAGGTGGTACGACCTCTTGACGGGATACGAAATGTATGCGCCAGTTGGCAGGTTGTAGGCGATGCTATCTGCAAGCTGGGGCCGGACAAGTGCGGTCATTGCCTCTGGGATCGTGAACATAATATCTGTAGAAGTCGATGGCTCCCAAGTGTCATTGGCTGACCTTGCCGTTGTCCTCTCCTCTCTCGTCGCTTCTCTTTCTGCGTTCCAAACCCGTTGTTCAGGTTGTTCCCACTTTTGCGGGCGCTTACTAAAGCGGTGTGTAAGTACCAGTGGCTTTTGTGGTAAGGTCCATCTTTCTTCGCCTTCGTTCTGATCTATGGTTCTCTCTGGAAAGCGCTGTCCTGCCGATTTGGGATGCTCTGATTGCTCCTGCTCCAGCGTTGCCATCGTGTGAGCCAATGGCCGTGCAGATGCCATATGGGGAGGATTTAGAAAGCGTTCACGAGTGTTTCCAAGCGTCTTGCTACGCAGAGCGTACCTTGAGTGGCTTTGCTCCTCGGCTTGATGTTGAAGAGCTTTAGATCTCGATGAAAACGTAGGGAACCCCTCCTCCACCTCATCACTCAGTGTCAGATTAATGAATTGGGATATCTGGCCTGGAAAGGACTTGGCTCGCAAGGTCTCGGTAGGTTGCCGGATCTTTGGCTGGGTCCCCATGTATCGCACGTCGATCTGCGCAGTTGTGTTGTCCGCTGCTTCTTGCAACCCCGCGGTCTTGGATCGCGCTGCCCTCCTTCGCTTGGTATGGCGTCGCGATTTGGACTGAGATGCTTCTGAATCTGGTTGCGCGCGTTTTCCGTGACTTGCCATGACGGGGTGAGATGTGATACAGCTGTGAGCATTCGCGAGCGCAAAAATTGGAGAGTGTGGTACAAGAAAGTCGCAGTCAGACGAATCTGGGTATGCGGACAAAGAGGTGTTGCAGGGCGTTGGCCGCAAAGGTGAGTGAGGTGAGTCCCAAAATTGCCGCTTGGACCGCCGCATCAACAAACGCTCGTAGAAGGTGCGTCCAGGTCGTAGCTATTGTGCAGCTATTGTGCAATCAGACCCGGCCCCGTCTGCCAGTCTTTGCATTGAAATCCTCGATTGCTTGCTTGAATCCAGGCCAGGCATTTCTAACCAGCGGGTTATTCTCCAGCGTTCTTATGTAATTTTCTGGGACATCGTGGAGCCGCTTTCCTTCGTGAATGCCTTTTTTAAATCTCCACGTGTCTGACGCCGAAGGAGCTTGTGATTGAGATGGCTGTGACTGTGGCTGTGGCTGTGGCCGCGATGATTGCGCCTGGGTCCGTTGGGGTTGGATCTGCGGCTGGTCGGCCTGTGGTGGCTTAAGACGTGCTTGTCCCGGCCTGTGGTATTCGAATGCTTCCAGGAGACCCGCGTGCTTGTCCATGTACTTGTAGAGCTGACCGCCAATCGTCTTGACGTAGTTGTCAGGAACATCCGTGAAGCGCTTGCCGCTGTGCGCTCCAAATGTCCACACGTAGTCGCGTGCAGGGTTGTACTCGGGTGTTGGTGGTTCGTTCATAGAACCGTCGCTGGTGGCGCTGCTAATGCTCGATCGACGGGACAGTGGGGAGGGCGCGAAGGAGATGTATGCGCTCGAATCGGCAGAAGTGTCTTCCTGGTAGAGGAGGTAGCGCACTCGGGTCGTCGTCGTAGTCAGTGGGAAGTTGCGCAGATAGATCTGATCGTATACGGCAACGGCGGCTGCCTCGGTAAACATGATTTGTGCTCTTGGTTGTCTCCCTCTACTCGTCGTAGGCGGTGGCGCCTGTACATTGATGGCGATGTCTTGGGCGTCGTACATGTCCTCGTCAAGGAGCTCCTCCGAGTCGCTGCTGTCGCCATCCACTTCCAGATCGAAATCGTCGTCCCGCCTGCTGGACCGGTACAGCGCCTCGAAATTATTCCCACCAGAGGACAGAGGGATGAAATCTTGTTCCGAGTCGTTCCTGCCATTCTTCTGTGCAAAACGACCGCCACGACCGCCTGCTTGTCCGCCACGGCCTCGACCTCGCGCTCCGCCGCGCGCTCCGCCACGTCCTCCGCCGCGCCCGTGTCGAGCATTGTGTATCGCCTTTTGTCGTGCTTTGTGTCTGATGGGGGGAGGTCCTGTTGGCTTGGAGCCCCTGGATTTGCGATTCGCAGCCGCACTCGAGCGCCGTTGCTGGCAAGGGCGCGACATTGCAACGGCCGTGTTTGATCGTGAAGTAGGCGGGATGACGAATTGCACCTTGTTGTGTGCTCAACGTCAGAGTTCAGGACGCTCGGCCCCACGCCTACCGAATCGGCATCCCGAAATTGCCCTTTCCTGCCCCTGCGCACGTCCGGCCCAACTTCATGGACCCTTACGCTGACACCGTTGTGAAGACAACGCGCAGCCATGACACATGCAACAGCACAAACAGTCATCTTTTTTCGCTGTCAAGCTTCCTGGATATGCGCACAGATTGAACGTCTTCTGCCTTCCCTGACGATCGTGACCTCATCGCGTCGCTCCTAATTTCCCTCGCATCAACCCATACTGTACCGAGCCGACCTCACGTAAGTTTGCCCAGCACAAAGAAACCCGCGCCGCCCGCACATATCTAGTTTTGGACGTCTTCGCATTCCTTGCGGCTCAAGAATCCATCTCATTGCACAGTGTGGATGCTTGCCGCCCGGCTCCCGCTGAAGCACTCTATCCGACGCGTCTGCGCCGCAACCCCGCATCAGCCTTGCACCCAGCCGCCGCATGACCCCATCAGGTACTCAAGCGGGGCCCGCCGAGCAAGAATAGCAGTGATAAACGCGATAGACAGGGTGAAGGGCGGGTAGACCGCCGTAGTTGTTCTGAAACAATACCTCTCCACAGCCTGCAGTGAGGTACAAAGGTACCTTTGTTCAGCGCTACCACTATCTCCATTCACATTCACCTTCTGCGCATCTTACTTGAATCACACAGCTGGCCTTGGATCCGGCTATCCGTGTGTCATCTATCTCTTGACTGACTGTCATCAACTCTGCTTCTACAACTACAAACCCAATACACAACCACACAAAGCATTCGCAAGCAGGTCTTCACAATGCACGTCAATACTTTTGCCATCCTCTCATCGGTCCTCTTCCTCGCATTGTCGCCATGCGCAGCCCGCGTTGTACCTCCCCAACCTCCACGCATCCTCCCTCGCGATGACGCACAGTCATTATTATCGACATCCGCTACATCTCTAGCCGATAAATGCACCTTCACTCTTCTCCACAAGCAACTTATCACCGCTGCTAAACCAAAATCGGCAAGCAAGGGCAAGATCAACTACATCCAAATCGACAGTTTGGAGGATCATACCAATGGGCTTACCATCGACGTCGCCTCTTCAAGACCACGGGCTGAGCGCAACTCGTACACAAAAATCTCTGCGAAGCAAGTACTCACCATTGCGGGGTTGTTGGATGACACTAGCCTGACCATTCACGGTACTGATGGGGATGATGCGCTGATCTTCGAGTCTGATGGCGTGAGCTGGGCGACAGAGGGCGGAAGTAAGAGACTGAGGCCTGACGCCTGGTGCAACTCAGGCATGTGGGTCGAGAGTGGGAGGGGAAGTAGGGAAAGAACAATGGAGTGCGCGTTTCCCTGCGCCAGGATTGAAGAGGACGGAGAGGACGAGAGAGAAGAGCTGCGGTAGATGACGTAGACGTAACATCCCGGATCAAAGTGTGGGCTTCCGCGAGATTTCCTTTGTACATTATACATTCTCCAACCCCTTGATACCCATCAATAAGAACAGCAATCACAGCAGGCATCTGTGGAAAAACCGTAGGAACTTCATGACCTGAGCAAGTAATTGTTCGATTCTCTATTCAAAGCGCTCTATATTTGGACATCTACCAATAACGAAGTTACCACACAAATCACTCCACCTAAATGACCATTTCCGTGTCGCCGTCTATTCTTGACCCAACACTTTCCACCTTCTTTCTATCTGTTTCCAAAGGTCCAAGGATCTCTGGCCGCACCAAACCATGTCATGTCCCCACCCACCTTATTGCCACACTGACAACAGCCCCCTTCATTCTTTACTTCCTGCTCAATCGGCATCATCATCCTCGCCTCCAACCACCTCGCTAACCCCTCATCATCACAACCGGTAACCTTCGCAACCCCTACTCCTCTCACACCAGTGAACAGCCTCAAGTGCGAGTTATCAGCCCCGTCAAACATGCTCTGCCAAACCTTCACTTCTAAAAACTCAGCACCGGAGAATGCGGCCGTAGCTTGACTGCTAGTGAACCGGGGATCGATATCCAGACGTAGTTCAAGTTGCCAGCGATTGATCTTTGCGATGCCAGATTGAGACAAGATTGGCTTCTCTGGGCAGATCAGATGTGGCAGAGCGGTCAAGAGGGACCGGTGGGCGTGGAAGACATGTGTTGTGTAAAGAAGATCTTGGGCTTCTTCATGTACCTTGCGACATGTTTGAAGGATAGCTGGGTAAACAGCTGGTGGCTTCGATGGCGTAGAATACGTGGCTAGATTTTTGTGATGTGGTGTGTTGGGGCAGAGGAGCTCTTCGTAGATTTGATTGCGTAATTCCGCTGGAAGACGGAAAAAGATGGAAGTCGATTGGTTGTTTGTTCCATTATTTCTCATTGTTGTTGTTGTTGTTGTTCTTGTCGTTGTCGTCGCGAGTTGTGTTGACAGAGTAGGCTGGATCTGGGCTTCCGCTTGCCCGATCAGAACAGGCGATAGCGGCGACACATTGTAAAGCGTAGTGGCAGGGAACCAGGGCTCGTTCATTGCATGGTTTCCGGGCATGTTGAAGTGCGCTGCGAAGTAATATGCTGTTGCCATGTCTTTTGATTTCGCTACTTTGCGAGTCTTTTCGGAGGCTAAATCGAATGTGGTTGATTTGTAGCCGTGTTCGAGGAATTCCGTCGAGTTGATGTGTCTTTGAGTGTTGACCCTTAGCAGTGAATAACTCACGTAAGCTGATTCTTCTCGTGATTCAACTAGGGTAGATGTTTCTTGTCCTATAACGGTATGCTGTTCGCTGCTGACTGCTTGGTTCGTTGTCTTTCCTTATCGGGTGATGCACTCCGCTATCGGGTGGCTTTCGCTGATGTTAAACTGACTGATAGATTGTTGATTCGATTAGATGATGTGCAGAGACTCCATTTGAGGAATTGGATCTTTATACGAAGCAGGGCATCCGAAGTATTCAGCTCAATCACCTTATCAACAGTACTGCTGTTGACGTGCCGTCACGTTAAGCTCTCCAAAGTTCGGACCGAAACGGGACTGGATCGTCTGCAAGTAGCGTGAATGTCGCGCCACATTTCTAGGCGTCACTCCACCGCCCTTTGTTGAGCTGCGTTCCTTGCATTATCCAGACCCATCTGGATAGACATGCATTTTTCTGCACCCATGTTCCTAATGTAGCTGGCGTCTCAAGGGCTCCCTTGTAAGCAGAACACATTGCATCCTCACGTTGCTGATCTGTGTTGGCGCGCATCGGTAGGTCAATTACGCGCATCAACGGCCCGAGGCTGACATCACGTGTGCTGACCAACTCCTTTAGACCAGCGTAGAAGTAAAAGCTCTCATCTTTTCGCGCGTCACTTTTCACGATTGCAACCATCATCGGGTTGGTACTTTATAGAAAGTATGATTGCACATTGAAAGATATGGGAGATTATCTATGGTGGTGGAATTTGTTCCTACCCTACTCCTGAAACGACCCACATGCATCACCGCTCTACTTTCTATACACAGCGCACATACCATATTCTACATCTAGGAGGTGCTAGTGGAACCAACCCTTCAAAGAGTCAACAATAGGACTGCACTTGGCGTAAGGGATACTTACTCGCATGGCTCGCGGAACTGGACGTTCCAGGCGCTGACGCTGGACCATGCACCACCAGCAGCGCAAGCAGCGCCGTCCTTGTTTCGCTTAGCATTCATGCAGACATCTTCGCATCTCTCCTCGCCACCATAAGCACTCTGTAAAGGAGCAAGACTCCGGTCAGCTTTATCCTTAGTTCCTTAATGACTTCAAGTATCTTACGGTGCTGGCACAGCAGTGCGAACGGTCAGAGAACAAGCATTGGCAGGTATGAGAAGCTTGAACACCAAAGGCGAAAGCGAAGATGAACGCAGCGACGGAGGTAATGCGGACCATTATGACAGCTGAGAAGAGACGAGGGGTAGTTGAAATAGTGTTTTTAGAGTCGCGGAAGAGGTACCGATGATTTGGTTCATGTCCTTACCAGAGACGCGGAACCGCTGAGACTTTAACGTGTTGCTGTTGACTACACTCACTACGATCAACTTCGGAACTGGTGTTGTGCAATGGCCGAGAACCCGGATTGGGGTCGATGGGGCTGTTTTCGGACCTTTGGTGTACCTTTCTCGGACCTTCCAAGCCCTGCTTAACCAGGTACCAATCTCGGCATCCTTCCCTCATCGCGTTGAACACACCGCACATCGTGATCAATGGTGGTGATCCAAAGCCTCATCGGTAAGTATCTCGACGATATCTCGGTCACTCATGTGAGTACCCCTTGGAATAGCCCTCTTGTCTTAGGTGAGCTTCTCCTCTCAGCCAAGATCAAACAGACCCACCCAACACGTGGAGATGTTATACGAGGTATATTACGACTCTATGTGGTAAGCACACTGTTGATCGCATGGCTTCCTCTACTAGCGCACTCGTATTTTGCTCAACACTCGGGGTGTCAAGGAAACAATGGCGATTACCGCACTACTACACTTGGGTCGTGGAGTTTATGGACCGACATATTGACACAAGTGTCACCGAGGCTGAGCACGTTGTCATACTTTCACGTAGTCGTAACACTATAAAACACCTTGACAGCCCTGCCTCAGTGATTAGTTAAACCACAGTTCCTACATCCATTGGAACCAAGTCTATCATCATCTACCTTACTTTCTCAACCTACCGCCAACATGCGCTTCTCAGCTGTCATCGGGCTGCTTCTTACCATGGCCGTTGGTACCCAGGCCGGCTTGTACTGCCAGTGCTTGTACTCGGATGGTTCCCACTGCTGTATCGCGGTAAGCATCCTGAGACCTTTGAGGAGAAAGACAAAACTAACTAGAATTACAGGACAACAGAGGTGACTGCACTTCATCCTGCAAGGACGTTAAGCCGCTGTTCGAAGACAAGGGCTGCAACGCTGGTGGAAAGTTCTCTGACGTGAGCGCCTGGAACGCTCAGTGGCGCACTGCCTGCAACGACTAAGCTCCTTGCGAAGTCTTTGGAAACCCGAGGAGCAGTCAACAGTATCGTAAAGAATGATGGACAGAAGTGTGGGATCACGGCATGAGGCATACACAACACCAATTGCACATGGATGGTCAGAAAAACCTCTTCCATCACATTTCCGTCGACTCGACATTTCAACACAACCTCTCCCTTGGTCATTGCTCCTAGTTCTCGTTTTCATACCAAACGGTGATGTAGTGAAAGTACACTGGCAACTTCTGATATCAGCATCAGTAAAATTCTCGCAATGTTACTAAAAGTCGTCTACATTAACAATCGCCTACTTTTCTATGTTGCTTCCCATGCTCATAATCGTTATCATACTTCGTATAGTAAATATGTCTCGTTAATCGTTCGTGCTTCATATGTGACGATGCTGTATTTCCAGATCTGCGCTCCGTAGAGTAATATTGGGCTTCCACCCTTCCCCCTTAAGTGTTTGTGTTCATCCCATAATCTTATACGACTATTCCCGCCATGCCAACACCGACGACTGCAGCGAGACCCTTAGACCAACCTAATCCTGATGTAGGAGCAGAATTTACTACGACGGTTCGCGTTACACCGGTCCTACCAGTCAACGTGCCCATACCGATCACGCCTACTCCTGGGAGTGGAACATGCGTTTGTGCAGGCTCGAAGTCGAGGGATATGGTGTGTGGCCACCAGGTTGAATATGTTCCGCCGATCCATGTCTCAGCCCATACTACGGTGTAGAAGGGCACGTTGCTGAATGTACTAGTAGGTACCGCCAAGCGCGTGATATCTGCATCCGCTGTCCCAGCAACGTTGACGGACGGTACAGGAGCCGGAGGTACGGGAGCTGGCGGTGGTATAGGCTTGACAGTAGTGACAGGCTTTGCAGTTGCTGTTACAGTCACTATGATCGGGGCACGCGGTTGCTGATCAGGTGGTGTACCACGTACTTGAGCAATGCCCTGTGCCTGACGAAGTCTAAATCATGTCAGTAGCTGTTGTAGCGCATTAGTTTCTTACAGTGTGTGGTTACTCAATGCCTTTCGAATGGCCCGTGGGTGTCACAGCGGGCAGACTCGACGTAGGCAACGAAGCTGGGGTCGCGCTTGTCGTCGTGTCATCCTCAAAGTCTTGCAGGTACTCCGACTCGGCGAAGAGCCTACCGTTCACCATTACCGGTAGTATCAAAGCGAGGGGTGTCCGGAATCGCATCTTGTGGGAGGTTGGGGGATGGACGAAAGAGTGATCGACCACGAGTCGTTTCCGTTTGTGCGAGCTTGAAACCGAAATGCAGACTCGGTGTTAAGCAGACCAACAGGACGAGACAAAGTATACTAGAGGCGCAAGAGGCAGGCGGGAAAAGATCCACCGGCGGCACAGTCGCGTCGAGAATATTTGCAATGGTGGGATGTCACTTGAAAATGAAAATGTATCGTGATGTGCGGTAGAAAAAGCGATAGGTAGAAGGTAAACAAGCCAAAAGTCAAGGACCTAGAGACGCGCGAGAGCTGCTGAATCCAAAAGGAGGGTGGAACCAAACGAGTGTGTGGCTGAAAAGCTACAGTGTTGAAGTTCTGCTACGAGGATACAAACGCAACGACTGAACCCTGAGCCATGGAAGAAGGAGCGGCTCTCCTTGCGGGTAAGCAACAACTACCTCCAAATCTACCGCAACTTCTTGAAATAGCTGATGAAAAGTGTAGCTCTTGTACGATGGGCCACATTTCGATGAAGTGACACCCGAAGTCATGACTGATAGCCTGGTTACAGAGAATGAAGTGGAATAATGCCCCCTGCACCAGCTTCTGATTTCATCGCTTCTTGAGCACCAGAAGCCAAGATCAAACAAAAGTCTACCAATGGTTCAAGTACAAGATATCTGAATAGCTTACTCGCGAAGCAGCGTTCGAGCTCATGGCTGTGCATTGCACGTAGTGACCACGAAGGAGCTTCTTCGCATGTCCAGCTTCGGAGAGAGCCCCGGTCAAACAGAGTGCTAGTGTTCGTTTTGTGCTACTACATACCATAGTCTTTGAACGGATTGTAGTGTCGCCACGCAAGCTATCAATAAAGATCGTCGTGACAACACGGCCCCGTTCATAGTAGCATACCGGCAAGCTAAGAAATGCCAAATACAAACAAGCTTTTATTGCTTCCCCGGGAGAGGCAAGCCCGGCGCTAACAGAACGCTTGTTCTGCACGAAGGATGCAGGAGAACAATTGGAGGAAGGGGGTCGCGCACACACCTGAGCAGGCCTTCCCGAAGGCGCGTGGGCTTCGGGTCCCCTCCCGAACACTTGCAGACGAAGAAAGACAAAAAGACATAAGTTCCGCGGAACCACGGTCTCAGCAAGTCACATCAGAAAATAGCAAAACTCACATCGCGATTGTGTCTGCTCAGCAATATTTCAGTGGAATCAGAATATCTTCACGCCACTGCCTCCAATAGCCTCTGTACCCCACTAACACGGGAGTACCTGGACCGTCCTCAGGAACCGTCGCTCCACCAACATCAGAACTAGAAGTCAAAGCCCCGGAGTCCAACGGCGCCGACTTGCAAGGGCAGTTTTACGTCACTGGACTGACACTACCAACTTGCTGCTAACCCAAGTACCGAAACGCACCGGCAGACGCCACAGATGGATTTTGGCGCGGAGCCGGACTGCATTAAGCTGACCTAAGGAGTGTCTGGTAGTGTTTCCAGCCTCATGGCCTCGGCTTGTGTCGATGGTCTGGAAGTAAGCTGAGATGCTACGGCAGAAGGCGTCGGATAATGCGGTCTGGCTGGCTGGCTGGCTGGCTATACTCTCGGACATCGCGAAGTCGCCCTGTGGACATGCGCGTCGCGGGAATAACACCACAGACGCGTCCCGACAAACTGCACGAGATTCGATAGGCTTGTGTGGCGCGTCTGATTGGCGCTGTTGGCCGACCGCCTGAGGGACGCTGGAGGGTCCTCCGACACTTCCGGAGTGAGGCTCCGCTACTGTAGTCAACTCCACAGAACAGAAGTGAAATATTCTACCTCCGGTACTAGGTAAGTAGTAGTGCTTGCGCGAATGCAAGGTACGCATGTTGCAAACTAGGATCATTGCAAAAAGTTGAGATGCAAGGCTATATCCCTTGACAAAGACGTAGATCAGAATGTAGTACGAGATATAATTGTAATTTCTGTAACAGTAGCTTTGGTAGGCTAGGATATATTGACGCGTAATGGTCTAAGATGGTATCTTCCGATTCTTTTCTCTTTCCAATGCAAAAAAACAGGCGACGCGGTCGTATAGACAGCCGATGGTGAGATGGGGGTATGAGGACCGATAGGATGGTTGGGATAACACCCGACGGAATGCACTCCGATACAATAAAAATCTCTGCCACGATGGGCCGAGGTAGAGGAAAGGCCGTTGCCGGACTAGGGCAGAGGGCGTAGGCAAACGGGCTGACTGCGCAGAGTCCCGTGCAAAGGGTATATACAAGAAGTGAAGTGAAAAAAAAGGAAGACACTATAGGCGGTGCTGCGCCATGAGTATGTTGCCGAATCAAAGAAAAAGGTGGCCGAACACGGGCTCGGTGAGAGGTCGAAATGAAAGTGAAAATTGGACTGCAATAGTCGCATTACTCCAAGAACGCTGTAAATGTAGTCGTATGCTCGTAAAAGTTCTCAGTCGATGACTTCTGAGAACGAGGGCCTTGTGGCAAGAAGTGGGAGAAGTATTCCAAAGGAATTCATCACCCCAGTGTTAAGCTGAGTAGCGTGACGAGTAATGGGATTGCGAGCGATAACGACGGCGCGCTGAACATGCTGCTCGCGCTACCAGTAAATGTTGTTTGACCTGGTGTCATGTCGTCTCCGTCTGTTGAGAAGAAGTACGTCTTCGCTGCGTCTACGCCCTGACTCTGATCCGGCGGGCTCATCTGGTTGGGGATGGCGCAAACTTTCGCAGGGTCATATGTTGGGCAACGGTCCCTGTAGTCGTTTTGCGAGCGCTCGGTATCGGTAGAGTTGAAGTACGCCTTCATGTACGAGATGGTCATAACCGTGTCTTGATCGGGGGGTCCTGCAGACCAAGATGGGTCGCCGTTGCTCCAGTGGTTGAGGAAGATACCGCCGCTCTCCGTAGGGATATTTTCGGTCATCTCGTGAAGAAGTTTGCCATCAACGTAGAAGGCAACACGGTTGGGTGTCCAGTCAAAACGGTACTCGTGGAACATCTCATCCGGACGGAAAGGGAGAGCCATGACTTCGAAACCATTCGTTCCTTGAGCAGCGTAACCGTGCGTAACTGATTCCGGGCTTTGAAGAACGAGGTTTACGGCGCCTTGGGAGTTGTTGAACTGATGGGAAAGGAATTCCATGTCGATTTCTTGCGAGTTGTTGTGGTACTACGCTTGTTAGCCAACTCTGAAACGCGGTTCAACGTGGAGTAGGAACGTACAAAGAAGAAAGCGCCACAGGTTCCAGACGAATTCGAGAGCTTCATGCCGACACGGAAGCTTCCAAGGAGAGAGTCGTTGCGCATAGTGACGAGCTCAGCACCGCTCACGAGACCATCTTGGTGATCTCCTCGTACCCATAACTCGAGTCCCGCGTCTCCACCGTGGTCAGCCTCACCGGACCATCCTTTCTTGAATGGGTTTGTAACGATGTTGGTCAACTCCATACTCTTTCCAAATGGCCCTCTAGCATTTTTCGAGGTAACATTGTATTCCTGGGGCTGCCAGCCAACCTCTTTCAGATCGTCGGTCGATGTATGTAGAAAGTCATTCTCCATGAGCTCGGTGAAGACGGCATAGGAAGGGTCGGTTGTAGCATTAACCGAATAACCACACTCGCAAGCAGCGTTGGCTAATTGAAGATGACGGGTCAGCACGAGAGCCTGTTGAGGACTGGTTCTGCGGTCGCAAGCGAGGAGTCTACTTACAGAAGCGGGCCATGGCGAGTAATAACACCCAGGGCGAGGCCCCCCAAGTACCGCGAGAGAACATCGTGGGAATTAGTGTATTAAAGCGAGTGACTGTAAAGGGTGAAACCCTTCTGTTGAACAAATAAGAAAATAGCTGGAGAGCGTGCGAAGGCGAGCAGAGGGGTGGTTGTAATGAGGCCGGCCAAAAGTAAAAGAGGTCGGACGGCGAGATGGCAGGCAGCGCAAAGGCTGATGATGAACTGCTGGGCCTCTCTCGTGCAGAATGGCAAAGTCCGGCACGTCCGCCCAAAGCAGTGCAATTACGGACGCAGGAACCACCCACGTCGAGCTTGGGGCCTGGGCGCCTCCGCTATTTTCCTCAGGGATCGACCGTTAATGCCACCGAAATAACGTGTACGAGGTAACTTTGTGGGTCGCCAGAAGTGACCAAGTCCGGGCTAAGACGAGTAGCGCAGGCCCGGCGCCGCTACTCCAGGGCCAAATGTCAATAGCAGCGGCGTATTGTATGCAGGAACGAACTTTCATCAGCTGGACAGTACCGACTATGGCTGGGAGACGGTGGCTGAGTAGGAAGTATCTAGGGAGCTACTGGTACGACAAGGCTGGCGGCGGCTGGTGATAAGGACCCTCTCCACGAGACCTCACTCGTGTTTCCCTTTGTGCCCAGCTGTCTCCGCTCCTGTCACCCACGCTGAGAGGCGCGATAACACATGCACTATCCCTCGAACCCCTCAGAGGCTCGGAGCAGGAATGTGCATCGACTGGTCAGCGTCCACCACAGCCGTCGCACTACCTCGACCTCCTTGATTGGCTATTCCCTTGTCTCTACCCAGTCACGATCGAGATTGCGCCCAACACATCTCTTCATTATCCCAAGGCTTGCGCATATGGCTCCTCTCCTAAACCTGCCATGTTTGTCGCAAAATCTCCTGTTCCAGATGCCACATGCTAAATGCTGCGGGCGTCTTAGACGAGTAACAGCTCACGAGCGCCATGCATCCTCTGCATCCTTTGAAATCTTTTCCGCTCTTAGTGACATACCTCGGGAAATAGCGAACGTATCGCAGGGCGAAGAAAACGCCCCTACCGCACCGTTTCCGTGCACGCCTGATTACAGGGCAGCACGATGCCTGCATTGTGCAGCAAGAAATTACCCACCGCTATCAAGCGAACTTAGCGAGTAGCAGGGGGTACGAGGCCTTGTTCGCATCACTGATGACATTTCCAACGGTTCCGCGCGAGGAGTCGTGGGACAAAGAGCATGTGTCTATCAATTTTATGACGACTATCTTGCGGTATAGATCGACAAATGTGCTTCTGGTCTTGTTTGCTGTTGATCAACCACCCACTACCGGCGCACAAGCAACCACGACACCCCTATTCCCCGTTCCGGCAGACCTCGGATCCCACAACACCAAGGCCCAGCGAAAGCAACAACCCGCCCAAGCTCTCTCTTACCAACTTCATGCGTGGATCCAAGTCCCGACGAGCATTGTCACCCCCTCGGCATTATGTCATAAGCACCGTCGGTTGCACACCGCACCGTGCGCGCGTGTCTTCTGACAGGCAAGAAACATGAAAAGCTGGGGTATGCTACTACTAATTGCGCAACGGCTGTCGTTCATTTGGCGATTTTCCCTTGTGGGTAATTTCCTTCAGGTTTCATAGGAGGGTGATCCTCGACCGGCGGCGGTCGGCATCGACAAATCGGGTCATTCATAAGACGGCCTGCTCTTGCCGAACTAGCACAGCAAATGCGGATGCCATGGAAGGATAGAAGTCTGGGGCATGTCTTCCATAAGGCCGCCGGTCACTGGGCTGGGTGCTTTGATGATCGTTGCGGAGGCGAAGTCGGGGTTTGCATGCAACCTCAGGATGTGTACCATGTTCCATGTTACTGTAAGCTGCCATGGTCTGTGAGCGCGCATTAGCAAGCACCGTTTCTTAGTCTGCTAGTTCAAGGTCACGATGCTCACGTCGGGTGGATATTCTTCCTGCCCCAAATTGAAATTGCCGCAAAGGATGATCCGCCGAGGAGGAAACACGAGAGCAACAATCCGCCAGCACCAAAGTAGTCTGACATATTTATACTCGGGTACGAAGCGCTCCGCGATGTTTTGGATACGCATTCCAACCCACAGTGACTGAGCGTGTCAAGTTGCACTCTGCAGCGAGAGTCACACGAGCAAGCAGCCACCTTCAGTGGTTTAGGGGACAAGCGCAGAAATCTAGGTGATGATCGTGAACTATATGTGCTCGACTACTTGTTTAAACACCGGGAGAAAATAAACTTAGTCTTAACTTTCGGGTACGAGTGGTCATGACAACTTGAAAGTGCGCAACCCCCCAGTCTTAACACGCACAAATATCAGTATACCGACTTCCACCCGCAGCACAAGCGACGATCTCAACTCACAAAACTATCGTGAACATGTGTTTTCCTCACCGTCACTTCAAGACCCAGAATCGCTCCGTTAGATCGGCACCCTAGTCGCAGAGTCAGGGGATTGTCGGCGATACGAGGTAGAATAGAAGCGCCGAGCATCTCTTCGCCGCTCGCCCAATAGTCAAACACGAGCCCCAGTCTAGCCACGAGCTTACAACACGAGGACCGCGTCTAGAAATACATACCGTATGGATCCAGGGTCTAAAACGTGAACAACGAACGCCACAGTGATTGATTAAACGGAGTGACATGTCACTACAGGGTGTAGAATTGCTATAAACCTGCGGATACATCATCGACAACAGATGCCGTTCCGCTGCCTATAACGAGTAAAGATTTTCCCAACCGCAATCGCCCATCGTAATGTGCCGTGAAAGACGGAGCTTACCGGTTCTGCAGACCGGAGAGGTAAATTATACGCATCCGCTCGAAGCGCTCTACGCCAGTACCGAAGAGAGCAAAAACCAAAGTTCCACGAAGATCCAACTCTTTTCATTCCATCGTTAGGGTAAATCAATATAGCAAACGCCCTTGAATAATTCAAGTACTCCAAAATCCTTTGAGCCAACAATGCTAGTGTTTCGTGTGGGGTATCATCGTCATTTGTCACAGTCTCATCACAAGAATCCACTCTCGGAGAGAAGCCTAAAACGCCGTTAGCCCCATCTTCTCTCCAAAAGACGCATTCATATCCGCTTGTTTATCGTATGCTCCTCGCGTGGCGGGTTGATATCTTTTGCTATCCTTCAAGTCCAGTCTTTGTACGATCAAAGGAGAAATAGGTAGTGTACCTTGCAATCTTTTCATCCTCGCGTTCCCTTGGCTCGACGCTTAAACTCATTTCATACATCTCGTGCACATCGCCTGCAGACTGCATGTTGGTGAGGATGTAGTCTTGCAGCTCGGGAACCGGTTGTAGTGGGTAGGGCACGTTCTGATATTGCTGGATGTCGCGAATGACTTCGGCTGTCTTGGCGCGCTTTGCGAAGTTGATAAGGTTTGTACGTTTAATCAGAGAGGGAATACCATCTTCAATAAAGGTCAGATCAGTGAGATAAACACCTAGTTAGACGGGTTAGCTAGTTGATGCAAAAGTTTTGGTCGAAAGCTACATACCAAAGAAGGGTATACAGGGTGGATTCGCCCGATGTAGCGTGTCTCGGTATTCTGCGAAGTTTTTGGTACTACCCATGAGCTTACGCATGCTCTCCAAGGTTGCCATGGAGCGTTGGTTAACAGCGCTCCAGGTCCTGTTCAAGCGATGAATGGGTGCAGTTCCTAGTGCTGAGATGATAGAGGTTAGTGTGGAGAAGTTGTTCAATTGGCGACATTTCTGGACTGTGTTAGACACTACTTTCAAACAAATCCGTTAGTTGCCTTACATCTGCCACATTGACAAAGTGCTTGATGACAATAACTCTGCGCTTGACGTCTTGCTGCGTGAGAATCATCTGTGCAACCCAGTTCGTCAACTGGTTGGAGTGTAGAATAAGCGCTTTGACGTTTGCGGCTGGGTCAGGCTCGCCTGGAGCAAGTTTCTTCTGCCATGTCTTGTTCAAGCACTCTGTCGGACGAATCTTGCCGTACAATCTAGATTCGATGATAGTGAGTTGTCGAGCGAATTCCGTTGCGTCAATGTCCAAGAACTTCAGCTTCTTCATGTGTTTCGGTAGAATAGGCTGCGGTGTTTGAGCGCTCAAGGTGAGAACTAAGCGTTTTGTAGGCATGTCTGGCCCTCGAGATCGTTGCTCAACAGATGTCATCAGGGGTGCCGCTCCTGGGGTGCTAGTGGTCGCAACGTGGTCCTTTGCAAAGTTGTACACCCGTTGAATGAGGATCCGTGCCTCCTCATCGTTGCCCTCCATCCAGTAGTTATCGAACCAACTCTTGAGAATGTTTACAACTCGGAATCGAATCGGCTTCTGCTTTTTGTCTACCCAGTGTTGATAGTCTTCCTTGGCCAATCCATGAGGTGGTTGTATACTCCATCGCTTGACCAACATCTCGAACAGCTCAGAAGCGGTGGTAAACGATCGGTACGTGAGTAAGAAGGTGTTGTTGAATGCTGGGTCGAGGCGGTCATGACGTGTCAGTTGCTCAACGAGACCAGCCAGAGTACCACCCTTAAGTTGGGGTGGTGTAGACTTGTGATCATAGGATATTTCGCCCTCATGGTCGAGCTTCAAATACTCTGGTGTTTCTTCAATTGCCTGTTGGGGGATCACTGGAACTTCACCAAAGAAGTCTTTGAGTTTCTTGTTGCTATTTGCAGATCGGACCGGCTCAACCTTTCCTTCGTCGAGAGGTGTGCCTGCACTGTATGTGTCTGCCTTGGGGATGTTGCCAAGTAATGGTCTCTCAGGTCCGGACGGGCCCCGGGTGTGGTTTGGCAGCTCGCTATCGGTATTTCTTCTTGGGTCTGTACGGCTTACGATGTCGGCGAGAGGGACAGTGTCCGACAATTGTTGCAACAAGTTGTATTGTTGGACGCACGTCGCTTCCAGATCTCGGGCAATCGCTCGCACAGCATTGATACGGTCCTCAAGTGAATCTCCACGTAGTTCAGCCCACTCGTCTCCCAGTGGTGCTGCTACTCCTTGACATGCAATCACAAGTTCAGATACGACATCGTAGGCCTTCTGTTTTTGGACGCTGAATTCGCTTAGTTGTTGCCCTTGGGCGTCCGCGTCCAGAGACGCGAGGTTGATTTGTTCGATGGTGGATATCCAGGGCCGACAAGCCTCTAGAACCTTTCCTGCAGCACTGCATACGTGGTCGCCTATCGCCTGGTGTTTCCGATGTGAAATGACTGTATCCCGAAGCACTAATTGCTCATCCAACCGCCGGAGACTGGAAACGATTAATCTCTTGACATCTTGCAGTCTTTCCAGTATGCGTGAGTCAAGCTTAAGGGTTGGTTCGATGGAAGGCTCATAGTCGTCCTGGTCAGAGTACATTGAGGTGTTGGCATCACGCGAGTCAGTACCGTTGTTTTGCCAGCTGCCTCCAGTGTTGTTGCCCACTACAAAGCCAGGCACAAGGCGCGGGATTTCCTCTCCACGCTGCTGACGTGCTACCTCGACAAAACCAAAGACACCGTTTAGAACGCCTTCTGCTTCCTTCAGGCACTTGGAGTAGGAATCGGGAGGAGGGAAGTCAGACGCAGCGATATGCGAAGACAGCACTAGTTTTGAGAATCGCGACATTGTTTCGCGGAAATGAGGATACAAGGCCTTGTTTGTAGATATGATGGAGGGGTTACCAGAGTGGTTGTCCGTCGTCCCCGAGCCAGCCGCGAGCAGCAGCCGCAAGTGATCCGAAATGTCCTCGGCGCGCTTCACGAATTCCGACCTGTCGCTGTTGTTGATGGCTTGCTTGTAGCGCTCTATTGCGCGTCGCATGTCCTCCACCATCCTGTTCCAGGTAAGAGGAACAGGGCTGACGTCGTCGTAGAACTTGCGCGAATGCGTCGAGGCGCTACCTAGGGCTGGGCTGTTTGCGAAGGAAGTCGCCGTGGTGCCAGTGGGAGGCATGGCAGCAGAAGCTGCAAAGCTCATACCACTTTGATCGTAGGACCTGCCCTGGTAGCCACCGTTCATCGACTCCATCGAGGTGGCCGACGAGAGACCATCGGACAAGCGGTGCCTGTGCTGTGGTGCCATGTCAGTATTCGCTCCACGTATAGGAGCGCAAAACTTACGCGCGAGCGGTAGGAGCCCTTCTTTCCTGGGCCTTCCAAGTCGGACGCTGACGTTTCGTCATCTGTGTCCTCCATGTTGTAGCCAGAGCCCGATGCTAGTAGCTCAGCTGGCGGTCGCGACGCATCGGGCACGAAGACATCAGTACGGTTGCGCGGACCGCTCTCGTTGGCAGAGGGCGATTCCAAAGGAAGCTCCATTGTGCTGACGCCGGTTAGGGTGTTGAAGTAGAAGAGCATGCCGTCTGGTGTCGCCTGGGGTATCCAGAAGGCGGCTTCCTCTTCCTTGTTGTGCGGTGCATTGTTGCGCTCGAGGGGCAGTATGGTGTCGTTTCCACCGCTCAGGGACTCGCCGTCTGAGGTGTCGAATTCAGCGCCGCCTGCCGACCTCGTCTCATGGTCGTCGTCGGCATCGATGCCGTCTCTGTCGCTCTCAATGTCCTCGCTGGGGCGCTGTACAACGGCGCAGTAGTTGCTCGGGAACCAGCCGCGCACCCCGTGGATGACTCCGTCCCACCAGCCGCTCTCGAGCTGGGTGATGACCTGTATTATGTCGCCCGTCCGGAAGCTCAGACTGGTGCGGTCGTCGGCCTGGTAGTCGTATAGCGCCTTGACGTACATGCCGCCAGCGTCGGTCGTGCCATTAAAGCCGTTCATGGTGGTGATTCTCACGGTGCCTCAAGGCGCAACCGGCGGCGTGTGGGGGGGACGGGGAAGAAGGCAACAATCTTCAGCCTCGCAGGCGCGACCCCTCTGCTGCGACCCTGGACTAGAGTAGAAGCGGTCGCAATGTGGGCCGACTGATCTTACGACGCGGTCGTTTTCGAGGATCTGATATGACCGCGTGTTATGGCCGGGGTGGATGAGGGCATGCAATTGGGCTAGAGGCGGCCGGCATGCGAATGGGGAGCGCGCCTAGCTGAGCGACGCAGCGAATAGAGCCTCACAGCGAGCACGCTGGTATGAATATGGTTGAGAAGAAGAACGGTTTCGAGCGAAAGAAACTGCAACACCAGGGCGGGTCGTTAGCAGCCGTCGTGAGCGGTGGAGGGCCCAGCGTCCCCACTGGCTTGTGCTGTGCGATACCTAGGAAATCACGTGTCTGGCTGGGCTACCTACCTATGGATAAAAGCAGCTAACAATGTGTCAAGTTCCGGGCCCGTCCTTCAATAGGGCAATTCTCGGAACCCGCCAGCCTGCCTACACATTGCAACTCATGCACGTCTATATGCCCTGCCTGCCTGCAGCCGATGTTGTGCATCGCAATATAGCCAGACGGTGGGTAAGCGACCGACACTGAGCCGGCCACATCAACTTTGTCTACGCCGCAGCTGTCAAAATCAAAGAAGCTGTCTACACCGACCATGCATGGTATACATCTGCAATTGATAATACGGCCCCACCAAGCTCTCGATGTGGTATGCAGGAGCTTTTGATGCCGAAGAGCCTGGTGGTAGAGCGGGGACATCAGGCTTTCCATAAGCTGTCAGCTCATCTAGAACACCGTCTGACTCGTTACATATTTTGGGGTCTTTGCGCTATGAAACGTGGTCCTCAAGGATAACCAGGACTTCCCTCCCGTTGCGGGCGGATGCCGGCGCATCGAGGATTGTGCGACCATGTATCTTGTACCACCATCCAGACTTGAACTTCTGACGTTCTGCGTTTGTCGTCCCTACACTTTGCGTTTGCACGGAACGCTACCTAAGTGCTTGCTGCCCCGCAGTGCAACCGATGATTTTCACTTGGATTTGGTGCTGACCCTTAAACAACTGCAGGTGTCGAGGATATCAGTAAATGGTTGAGGCCGACAGCAGAACACTGTGATAGTACAAAAGCATGCCTATAGCACTCAAGTAACAGTCCGCGGTCGTCTTGCCCATCTCATTGAGAGCGGTGACTGACACGCGTATCTCACCGTGGAAGGTGTGATGGAAGCTCGGGATGATTATAGCGGATCCTAGTGGCCGATGCCAGTCTCAAACTTGCTTGGTTTATCGCGTGGAAGCGGAAATGGCATTTCCTGGGTTCTGCGACACTGGGCCGGAGGGTGGGTGGGTCAGCCATCGATTGATCAAGATCTTTTGCTGCCCCCGAGACGACAGTATTGTTGAGAAGCGACGAAGCGTCGTTGTAGGAGACATGTCAAACGGAGAGCTGGATGCGATAGGTGCCGTGTCGCATGTGGGGGTTACAGCAACTACCCGTTCAGATATCATCATCCTCAATAGTAGGTTGGCTGTAATGCAGGGCCGAAAAGGCGTACCTTTCATATGCGATTTGGCTGTGGACGGTGTTGGGCATGACACCATGTCATTACACTGCCCTGGTCAGCTTTCAACCACCATTCGTCTTCACTGGGATGAGCTAGTTGGTTGCCTCTATCATAGTGAAATTAACTGACGGCGTAGACGGATGAGTACCGGCCCTGCCGCGTCCGTGTTACGAGGACAGACCATCCAATGCCACTTGAAACCACCACCACAACCCGCCTTGCTTCTAAAGCATTACGAGAAACGTGCTAGCGCGGGGGGGGGGGGGGGGGTTTCATTGAAAAGCAATGCCCCTCGCTGACACAATGGTCACTGAGGGGCCGTTAGAGGACTTGTAGGAGGCATGTGTAGCGACTGCTGGCTTGGATGGAGTAACGGTGAGAACAATTAGGTGTCATGGCAGCAAGAGCGTTTGCTAGGCCGCGGCCAACGCTATAAGCTCTAGGATCATACGCGCATCCCCGATTCAAGGTAGACAAGCGGGGCATGTTTTTAGCGGACTCTGCCACCTTGCTGCTGACGGGAGGCTCTGTCACTCGGAACGCAGGTGTCCTTTTCAAGCCGAAAAGACCTCGGCCAGACGGCTCGGTGGTAATGTGATGTCTACCGACATGCGCAAGAAGCATCGTGTTCGCGGCGTTGCAATGTTCATGTGAGCCCTCTGCAAGCCGTCGCGTCTACTGCATATGTGGGCCGGACTAACATGAGATGGTGGGTCCGGGGAACCGCGTTTCTGGCCCGAATTTCTGGATAGAGTTCCAGGAACGAGCGCAGCCGACGATCGTCTCGCAATTACTCGTGCCACAACATTTGATGGTGGAAGTTGGAGAGGCATCCTGGCGTCATGGTGTGTGTGTGTGAAGACGAGGGGCAACCCCTTTTCCCGCGCCCTTCGTCATCGCGCGACACAGACCACGGAGGGGCGATGTGTGGGTGTTTTGTGAGTATTGGAAGCTGTTGTAAGTAACGATGGCGCAGGCGTAGCTACCTGCGTAGGGAAGTGAGGCGGTGAGCCACCATGTGCATGGCCTGCATCTGATAAATGGTGCCCCAGTTACTAGACTACTCCTCCAAGAGTAAAAGCATGAGGTACTTACCGCCACTTTGAGGTTTGAACTGTCGTGCCACATTGTCACTGGTGGATGGAGAGTCGACTCCGCTGACGGCGGGTGGATGGAGAGACCATGCTCGTTGAGGCTCTTGCGAGGAGAACCATTGGACAGGCGGTCGCCATGTTGCACATTGGTCCAGAAGCCTGTGGTTAGGGATGTCCCGGGTTGTAAAAGAGGTGCCTGTATGCGAGGGCGTTTCCAGAGTGCAAGTTTCGTTGGTTTGATAGCTACATAGACAAAGTGAGATAGTTGTGGAAGTCGCAGTGTCAAGCGGAGCAAAGGGCGACTGACCCAACATGTCGCCTGCCTCTTCTAATATGGCAACTGCAGACAGGACAGCCAGCGAGCCAGCCAGCAAAAGCAGACTTGGTAATTAATAGATAGGTCGCGTTAGAAGCGCTAGCGTTGTAATGAGTCCAAGACCACCTGGGCAGGGGATGGTGAGGCTGGCAGCTGGGCTGCCCGTGCGCCATGCCCCCCCGAGTTGATTTTGGACCTTGGACCCCCCTCATTCAACACTCGCAATCCGTCTCAACGCCCACGTCGATTATCATTCCATCATTGCGCACGCTGCCAGACGGCGCTGACGCCTGTATATCACCTTTTCCCACCGGCCATTCCGGTGCTGCACCATTGTTTATAGCAATTTTACGGGATGAACGAGGAGTACAGCTGTTCCACCACACCCATCAACGAACTTTGACGAGACGCGTCCTCTGGCCATTGCGCAGCATCTCCCATCATCGGCCATACACCGCTACGATTCCATACCATACGCCGCATCCATTGAGATGGCGTCCAACTCGTCGCCCGCCGTCCGCAAGACGGGCGCGCCCGAGAAGAAGGTAAGCTGTGCCTGTCCGAAATGCGTGTGAGACATGCACTGACTTCGGAAAAGTACAAATGCCAGTTCTGCAACAGAGCCTTCTCGAGGTCAGAGCATCGTTCGAGACACGAAAGATCGCGTTCGTATTACCCTATTTCATTCTCTGTATTCGCGATCGAGATGCGCTTGTTTTGGGCGGGGTGGCTGTTTGTTGATGCGGGACATGCGCGACGTGGATGCGCGCTGCGGGGAAGACAAGAGAAAGAAGATCGCTAACTTGCCCCTCACCACAGATACCAAAGAGAGACCCTTCAAGTAAGCAGACGCCCTTGTACGAGCTAAATGGCGAGAAATGTACTGACTTCGCATCAGGTGCTTAAAATGCAGATCCACGTTTGTCCGTCGTGATCTCCTCCTGCGCCACGACCGCACCGTCCACGCAAAGGATGGCGGGGCGCCCCTCCCCAGCGAACAGAAGCGACGAACAAACACCAAGGCGGCCGACCAAGGGCCTTCAAAAGCCGCGCCCGTCGAGAGTGCGACGACGCTCGAGCGCATCGAGGCTGACAACGATGCGATGCACGAGGACGAAGACCTCAACGCCGCTGCCATGCTGATGACCGACTTCCATCACAAAGCAATGGCGAGTCAGGAACCCGAGATGATTCCCGAGCACAACGAGCCCGTCATATCGCCCACAGGTCCATCCATGATGGAGCCTGTCATCCCATACACCGCTCCAGGCCAGAACATGCTGCCTCAGATGCCGTGGCGAGACTCAATGGTTCCCCAGTCAGAGCCCAAGTCCTCGCCGAACACGCACTCAGCCTTCAACAGCGCCAGCGCACTCGGCTCGCACCCTCATCAGTTGCCACCACTAATGGAGCGCACCATGTCTGGTAGTGATAGTCTCGCCCCTACTTTTTCAGCAATGAACGGCGGCAACGGGCTGGGCACCCCCGGTGCTCTCTCGCCCTATCCCTCCATGATGGGACCTGTGTCGCCCGTTGACTACCGCAAGTCGCCCGGCCCCAACCAGGCTCTGATGATGACCCGCGCCCCTCAGCTAGACTCGGAGGAGCAGTGCGCAAGGATATATGAGAACATCAAGCAGTATGACAGTGAAAACGCGCTCTTGGAGACGTTCCACCTGCCTAGTCTGAACACGCTGAACCGCCTGTTGAAGACGTACTTTGATCTGTTCCATCACCATCTGCCGTTCTTGCATCCCGCCACCTTCAACCCGACTGAGGTGTCTGCCCCGCTGCTACTTGCCGTGCTATCGATAGGTGCCTTGTACATCTTTGATCAGGATCAGGCCTACATGCTGCACATTGGATCAAAGGTCCTAGTCAACCAATTCCTTCAGAACAAGGAGAACTTCAGCTCCCGCAAATGTCCTTTGTGGACTATGCAGAGTACCCTGCTTAACATGATCTTCAGCAGCTGGAGTGGTGATCCAAAAGGACTCGAGTGGGCTTGTTCAATCAAGAGTCTGCTCGCCAACGTACGTTTTTACCTGCCCTGCTCATCACAGCCACTAACAAACCGCAGATGGTTGCAGGAAACCGATATGAACTCAAGCTTCGCTCCGACGCCCGTGATGGTGCTCAACCAAACCATGAAGAATGGGTCGTCGATGAGCAATGCCGCAGAACTTACTATGCAGTCTACATTTTCTTTGGTCTGCTAACTCTCACCTACAACCACACGCCAGCAATGGGTTTCAACGAGTTCGACACCCTAGAGCTGCCCTCTTCGGAGTCGCTCTGGACCATGGAGGTATCTGACGATGAAGCATGGCGCGAAAGCCTGAGTGCTTCCAAGATTATCACGTTCCGTCAAGCACATGACAATCTATTCCAAGGCGAGACTGCGCGCTACAGTGCCTTCGCCACACGCGTCATGATCAATGCACTATTCCTCGAAGTATGGTACCACAAGCGCAGCCCTGAAGCTCTTCAGGACGTAGTCACCGAGTACAAGCTGCGTCTGGCCCTGGAGACTTGGGAGAAATCGCTCGAATTATGCGAGCCGGAGACGGTCGTTGTTCAACTGAGCGCTCCACACAAGGGTCACCCACTCATCTTTAACGCCATGGCATTGTACAGGAACACCAGAGCCCGACTAGTGGTCGACCTCAAGTCCATTCAGGAAGCCCTCCGCTACCACGACTCGTACGAAGTAGCTGCTGCTATGACGAATGCCCGCGACAAGGTTCAGCGCTCTCCGGAAATGATCAAGGTCATTCAAGAATGCTTCGACTGTATCGAGGTTGCTGCTGTGCAAGGCATCCGTTGGGTCGCACGGACTTCTGCTACCAACTGGAGCATCGAGCATCCACTTACTGGTATGGATCTGATGGTCATCCTAACGCTGTGGCTTTACCGCCTTGAGCACGACGAAGAGCCAGCTACCGAAGAGGAGCTAGCAATGTACAACAAATTGCGCAACCTATTCGATGACGACTCGGTAGATGTCTACGGTGCAAAGCTGAGCTCCACAGTGGCGCGACTCTGGGGAAGCATGATCGATGAGGTCGTTGTTTGGGGGTATGTAAACTAGTATCTATGTTTCGGACTTGTCACTAACAAAACACAGTATCACTAAACTCATGGGCGAGGCCTTCAAACTACATTCACAAGCCCTTGTTGGCTACGAAGATGCCATGTCGTCTCGATCCGGGTCTGCTACGCCATCGATGGCTGCTGGCGGCGTCCAGGTCCTTGAGATGCAAATGGCCTATTAAGCGCGAGCTATCGCTTGCGCTGCCCTTGGTCTTTCGCGATCTTGTTTCGATCTCTCTTTTCTTTTCACAGAATGTGGGCTTTTCTTCAGCCTGTCGTCGTCGTCTCCTCGCACCTGGGAGCATGGCAAGGAGTTTGGCGCATTCAGCATCAGTCTATTCCTATCTCATTTCACTTTTCAAGATTGGGGTAATTCGGCGCACAGGGCGGTCTGGTCCAGATCCTACACACTCGAGCTCATGCTCTCCTCGTTTGGTATTCTTCTAATATCTTTCCCTCGCTCATACCCATCGGCATTTCTGGACTATCGAAGGCTGGCCCTAGGCGCGTTACTACTTTACTTCGGTCCTGCTACTAGCGTTGCCTTTGACGCGTTTCTGCTAATACCTGTTTGTTGTCTGCCTCCACTTCGGTAATGCCTTTTGTTTCTGGTGGCATCAGGTTCTTTCTCTATATATACCACAGTATTTCATGGGTTGACTTCGCGGCGACGGAGATGGCGGATATTCCGGTAGTAGACATGAAGTGAAAATGCAATTTGATCTCAATCAGTACTACATGAATACATCTCACTTAGACGACTTGGAATGCAATCTGTCTGTGATGTCTGCATGTGCTCCGCTGTGCTGTGCCATGGTTGCGAAGGCACTAAAATTGATGGATGGTCCGTGCCACACTGCAGCACTAGCGCGTTGAGCTTCAGTCTGAACTTTTCCAAAATTTCGCGAATAGAGCTCCGCGACCAGCCCGACCACAGCACGACGCATTACCAGCCACCACCACACATCCACATTTCTAACTCCTACCGATAAACTACAGTCGCTTAACTACACAATGTCGAAAGATATCGAGGAGAAGAGGCTGAAGAAGGAGAAGAAGGACAAGAAGGAAAAGAAGGAAAAGCGCGCGGAGACCGATGGCGTGTCCAAGAGCAAGAAGGACAAGAAGGAGAAGAAGGTCAAGGGCGATGTCGAGATGGTAGACGCGCTCGAGGCCGAGCTTGAGAAAGAGCCAGAAGTCTCCATGGTCAACGTCGTTGACGGCAGCGATGAGCCGCGCGGCGCACTCGTTCCCTTTGCATTCCCTCTTGCAGACAATGACAAGGAGGTCAAGAAGATCCTCAAGACTGTCAAGAAGTGTATGTTCTTCCTATTTTGTCTTCCTGCCATCTGGCGCAACCAGGAAAAACTAACATTTCTTCCACTACAGCCGCCAAATCCAAGACCCTCCGTCGTGGTGTAAAGGAAGTCGTAAAGGCGCTGCGCAAATCCGCCGCCTCAAGCGCAGGTACTTCCAGCGACCCCAGCGCCATTGTCGTTATCGCTGCCGATATCTCGCCCATGGACGTCATTGCGCATATCCCCGTTCTTTGCGAAGACCACAACGTACCGTACATCTACATCAAGAGCCGCGCGCAGCTTGGTGAGGCTAGCGCAACAAAGAGGCCCACCAGCGTGGTCATGATTGGCAAGGAGAGGATGGGTAAGAAGGCAGGCGAGGGCGACGAGGAGTTCACCGAGGCGTACGGTGAGCTCGTCAAGGTTGTTGGCAAGGCCGCCAAGACGGTCAGGAAGTAAAGAGAGCAATGCGCATGCGGCGAGTTTGGGCGAGAAGCTGTTCGATCATGTATCGAGTGTATTGTTCAAAACGGGAATGAGGAGTCTGGCGTTTTTCACCCCAATGGTTGGCTAACTAGTCCTCCTACTGTTATTGCTTTAGTTCTAGGGACTATGCTAGGCTTGCAATATACCTCTACAAAACTTCAAGACTCTGTTCATCCGTTCAGGCCACTTCTTGACTGATCTCGACTCTGTAGGCACCGTAAAGACAGATGCCTGTAGAGGCTGCTGGTCTTGCACAATTATCTGTCAGGACCACATCCCAAACATCATCTCATCGCCCTAACAATCGCTCATCTTTGTAGCAATAAGAATTCGATTGAAGGGAGCACAGTTCTTGTACGTGAAAGCTCTTGATATTTTCTAAGTTGTCCCCAACTTCAAACCGCACCCAGGGCGTTTGTGTAACTTTGTTGAGACACTCACATATTGATAAATGATATATATGCCTCTGGGACATTTTTTCAGCGTTAGGTACAACTAAAAAAACAAGAACTTTCCCGTGTACAGGACAGCCAGCATGGGTAAAGGTTAGACTATAGAAACGATTGTTAGGTCTACGTAACTACCAAGAGGACCAAGTATAAACACGAAGAGAAGTCAGCACACATCGTCTACCATGAACATCACCAATCCGCGTCTCAGAGCTCTCCAATCCTGTTTGTTTCCAACACAGTGTTTGGACACCATGACTTAGTTAGCGGCAGTCCACAGAGCCGGACCAGGGAAGGTGTAAGTGGTGGGGTTGGTGTATATGTTGAACACAATGCCAGGCATGTCTTTTGTGTACAAGCTAGTACCTGGAACACCAGCAGACGGCTTAACGGAACCGCTACCTCCAACCTTGAGGTTCAAGCCTAGATCGATCATGAGCATCTTCTAAGTGCTGAGCAGTGGAAAAACTTACACTGAGGGTACAGTTGCGCGCCATTAACGTTCTGACCGCCGTGGAGTGCAATGATCTCGTGGCGGATGACATAGTTGCCAGGTGCAAGTTTGGCTGGAAGAACAGTAGAGACCTTGAACTTGTCCGTAATGAGCTTATCTGTGACCCAGGTTCCGGGGCTGATGATAGCCGACTGAGAAATCTTTGACCAGCGAAGAGCACCTGGTGTCAAAGTGGTGCAATCACCGTTGCAAGGTGCAATGTAGTTGATGATCGGGCCCTTGTGGCTGTCGGGCCAAGTGCTCCATTCAAATTCGATAGTGTCACCGGCATTGACATTGGCATAGAGACGTCCAGCTGTGGCGCTCTTGTGGCAATTCACGTCTGCAGTGCCGACGGAGTTCGGCTCGACGAAACCGATGTCTTGGTTCAGGGCATCCCAGCCTGCAGTTTGAGGACGAGCATCCTTGGCATAGTAGTACCAAACTGGGTCAGAGCCGTTGGTAAAGGTTCCCTTCACGTTGACACCCTTGACGAAGCCATGGGCGGATGCGGTGTCGAGGAAGACGGCAAGAGCGCCGAGAAAGAGCGCGGAGGTGTACATGATAGAGACTGTAAGAGAGAAGATCTGTGAAGCTTCAGATAGCGAGTGTCGTTGCTTTGATGGAGATATGCTGTGTTCGAATCTTCTCTTATATGTCTTCCACAGTTTGAGATGGTGTTACTGACTTCTCATGTTCTCCTCGATAAGGAACGGAGCGCAATGACCGACTACATCTGGTAAGTCAAGCATCGTATAGTGTCTTTAAATGACCACGAGCCCCTTGCCTACGGCCTTGTAGCAGCAATGGGCATGGTCACCAAGGCGAGACATAGCTTGTGTTGCTTTCCATCCACACACGACATCCACCATATGACTTCCAAGATCTTCCATCGCTCAGAATCCGATCACAGGCGCACAAGCTGATATTATCGCGATATTGTACCTACCCCAGAGTGTGGTTGTGGCGTGCAGCGGCGTGCTTCGCGACGGAGGCGAGCCTGGTTTTCGTGCGCCTAACCAATCTATTTTCCCCGGAAAGTTCAGGTGAAGTGCCGTTAGCGACCAATTTAAACGCTGAGAGGGCAGCGAATGGAGTCCAAACGGTATAAATACCAAGTCGCACTTGTCACACGGGCATTTTGTGCGGGTGTGGAGTCGTTGATAGAATTCTTCCGATGTCGTTAGCGGGGTTTGTTCTCTATCTATGTACCTACATACTGTCACAGTGGAGGGTGGGCGGATGTGGGCACCACATCCAGGACAAGACCAAGCTTTTTTTTTTTCGTTAACAGGAAGAGTACGCCATCTGATTCTGGTCTTGAGCCTGTTAGCAGCATCATGATATATGCCGATGCTGCTCCTCTCTCCGCTGCTTCTTATGCTCAACACCTACTGCATTATCGAGCGCATAGACAGCCTCGAAATGATCGTTGCCACTGACTCTCGCAACAACCCTCTGTTCCTCTTTGCTGTCCACGGACAGGCTCGCTTGAACTGTCCCTTCGCTCTCAGTACTAATGATCACGAACTCCTTCTGACCCATTGCCCCAAAGTCCTTTTCATGGAGCACGCGGCCTAAACACTCATCAGAATACGGGCAAGTCACCGGGACTGGTAGAATATCGACTTACCAACGGCCCTCCTTGCTACTTTCATCATACAAGCCATAGCTAGCGCCTCCCGCTTGTCCGGCATCCTCTCACCGTTTTGCTGCGCTAGATTCTGTATATCACGCGCCTTCTCTTTTCCTTCCCATCCCCTTTCTCTCTCTTCTTCGCATTTATTCTGAACCGCACACAGAGACCGCGATTGGGGTCGGTGGAGTTCCATTGCAGGTTTTCGTATTTCCAGTCGTTTATTGCGGTGCTAATGGAACGGTGTACGCGAGCAAGAGGTACTTCCGTAGCATTGTCGATGGCACGGATGTGTGTGAAGTAAAAGCTATAAGAGGAAGGATCTGTGACTTTGACGACGATATGATAAGTTGGAGCTATCAAGGTGGCGCCATGGAGCTTTGCAATACTAGTTGGCAGAGGCATATCAGTGTCTTTGGTGTATGATGTATAGAAGAGATATGGTCTTTGGGTCTGTGTGAGTTTGTTCAAACCTGATAAATGTGCGTTGGTGTTAATCTGTAGGAACTCCGCGCCACGGCATTTTATACGACCTGCACTCCGTGAATGGTCGCGATACTGAATGGAAGGTGAAGTATCGCGAGTGCTATGCGGATGCGACTTTGATATCTGACACTCCTCCTCTGTCAGTTACATACTAGCGCTGTAAGAGTCATGATTAACTGGCAGAGGCCGCATCACACCACTAGCGATCAACGTCAAAAAATTGCTGACATGTGACAGATCACGCGCGATGAGACGTGATACTTGTATCCACGTAAAAGAATGAAGAGAAATCATTAGACTTTCATTGAGACCTTCCTTACCGAAAAGTTATGAAGCTTGCTCAACTCTCGCCGATGAAGGAAAATCGTAATGGCATGATGGCATGAGGCCGTTCAATACTAGCAATGATTCCCAGATCTTGAGGATTATTCAAATCCCATACCGTGCCCTCATCTGACTCAGAATCCAGACCGTCGGATTTTGATACATGGATCCACTCCTAGTACCTGCCACCTGGCGGCGGTTGGCCGTACTGTTGTTGACCTGGATATCCGCCGGGACCACCTTGAGGCGGTCGTTGCTGACCGTACTGACCTGGTGGGGGTGGCTGTTGGCCGTAGCCTTGTGGAGGAGCACCATAGCCTTGAGGGGGTTGCTGACCAGGTGGAGCACCGTAACCCTGTGGTGGCTGTTGGCCATAGCCTTGCGGTGGCTGCTGACCGTAGCCTTGCGGAGGCGCGCCATATTGACCAGGTGGTGCACCGTAGCCTCCGGGCGCTGGGTTGGTCTTCTCGTCCTTGGAATCGTAGCTTCGGTCAATAGCACCAAGAAGAAGCTTGATGATCCAAAGATCCGGTGTGAGATCGACAGGTGGGTTGGCACGCATCATCTCTTCCTGTTCGTTTTCAAAGTCTAAATTCGTGTTAGCACGAATTCGATCCGTAAATAGGGAAACTTACTGGATGTGCAGTCAACCATAGGGCCAACCTCAGGGTCCTCATCGAGTTTACCGAGGAATGCCCTGGCAGTCGTATCATTTCCAACCTGGGCGAACTCAAAGGCGACAGCGCCACGGCCATAGGGCGTTGACTGGAGTTGTCTGTATGTTCCTTTGATGACATCAAAGATTTTGTTCGGCTGTTCACCTGCCGGTTGTCCATCAGTTATAGCGATGACGAGTACTGGCTTCTGCATCTGTCCGGATCGTGCCTTTTGGAGTACTATCTCATTGATGACCTTTGTCTCCATAGAGCTGCCCATGGGCGTGAGGCCCTTGAAGTTCACACCACGCATGATCTCTTCGATCTGAGCCTCAGTGGCGACGCCATCTTGGAGAGGTCGACCCTGTTGGTTACGAGCATTAGAGAGGTCGGTGTTCATGCACCGGACTGAGATTCCGTCGTTGTCAAAGAGCGTAGCAGCAAAGGAGACTCGTTCCAGAATAAGGCGCAAGTCTTTGATACGGCTGCCTTCCTCTTCAAACTGCATGGAACCACTGTCGTCTGGAAGGTGTCAGCTTGATCAGCAGCTTAGTTCTTTGCGACCTACCGATGTATAGAACGATGTCGTATAGTGCCAGCTTGACAATGTCATTGGCGATCTCCTTTTGGATACGCCAGCGCTGGATGACTTGGTTGATCTTTGAGGGTGCATCTTGGGCGATCCGGTCGAGGTTCTGGCAGATTGGGAAGTTCTGAAGACCCTTTTCTTGGATACAAGCTTGCAGCAACTGTTTGTAGCCTGCAACTTCAGCTGGCCCAGCTTGAACCTGTTGAGGAGGAGGGGGGCCGCCATAGCCTCCCTGTGGTGGAGGTGCGCCATACTGGCCCTGCGGAGGCTGTCCTGGAGGACCACCCTGACATTATGTTAGTATGTATATAACTTTGAACAAATATCACTAGCTCTGCGTCTCTGCTCGTACGTATTGAAAATTCAAGGGTGGAGACAAAAAATCGAGAAAGTCTAGATTAGTACGAACATTTGGCTGATAAGGGGGCTGTTGGCCGTAAGGTTGGCTATACTGCTGCGGCGGCTGTCCGTAAGTGGGTTGTTGTGGTTGGCCCCATTGGTTTTGCTGCTGGTACTGTTGAGGAGGTGGTTGTCCATAGGGCGGTGGAACCTGGGGTTGATTCCACTGCGCTGGAGGCGCCTGATTTGACTGTGGCGACTGGGGAAATGGTGATTGAGGATACGGAGACTGCGCCTGGGGATATGGAGATTGAGGCTGTTGTCCTGGTGGTGGCGGAGGAGGCCTGCTATACCCCGACTGTCCTTGAGGATACGGTGAAGATGTGCCATAGGAATTTGGAGCTGTTGGTTGCGCAAATGGTGACTGTGGCGGCGCGTACGAACCAGGACGCGGGGGCATAGGAGGTGCAGGCTGTTGCTGCTGCGCATAAGGATTTGGCGCCTGCCCGGCGTTGGGCTGATAGGCGCTGTAGCTAGAGGCCATTTTGCTTGATAGAGGCATGTGTGGCTAGGTCCAGGAGCAAAGTGTGGCGCGTCAAGTCCAGAGTGGATTTGTTCCAGGCGGGCGCGGGGTTTATTGCAGTTGGGAGCCAAAAACAGAGTGGAGACTAGGTAAAAGGTTTGCGAATGCCTAGTCTTAGGTGGCGGGTAGGGAATGGGCGATGACGACGCAGAGCAAGTGACAAGAGAAAGAAGGAGCTTTTTGGGCTTACCTCGGGAGCACCGGCACCTTGGGCACCTGGATATGCTTGATACTGTGGCTGGCCAGGCTACGTTGCATTAGTGAATCATCACCAGCATCGACATTCCACTTGGAAACTTACGTAGCCACCAGAAGCAGCGTTCATCGCTTGCATTTTCGATGCGAGCTATTTCAGACATGTCAGCCCAATTATGACGCAGCGGGGCATGGAGGGGCAGCCAAGGAGCTGGCCGCAACGTACACCCATCTTACTGTTTGTGTGTGGAGGTTGTAGTAGTAGATCGATTATTCAAGAAAACGGACAAGGCTGATTCTTGAGATAGAGTTGGAGTGTAGAGAAAGGGCCGGTCAGATGGGTTTAATGTATGCCTTGCGCTGTTCGTTGGAACAAGGAGCTCCCGAAAGATGACAAGTAAGCTGTGAAGCTCAGCCCAGCCCCGCTGCACCGCCTGATGACCTTATCGCGTCCCCATTGGTCCAAGCCACCTAGCTATGATTCATTTGCGTACCGCGTGTTTGTTATGAATTGTGGAAACGCTCGTGGCTGTGTTCAGCGTGTCGTCGCAAAACCGGTAATGCGTTCTGCGTTTGCAGGGTATAGCGCCACGAACGAGCGGGGCACAACCAGGCAACCATATAGGTACTGACCAAGTATCTTCAAGGTATGTGAATTGCCGGTCAACGATTCTACTGCGCCACAATCGAGCCAGATAACAGTAAGAATCGCATGTGCATTCTTACCACGCCCGCAGTCGACTAGTCAATCCATGCGCGTGATGGCTTGAGTCGTACAATCTGCCTACTGTAGGCCTAGATATCGACATCATCTCTCTCAACAAGATATACCAAGCTACTTGAGTAACACAAGTGATAATCCCAGGTAGGCAACTTGTTTGATTGACCAAGCTGAGTTGTGGTGATAGGAAGACGAAGAACCTGGGAATTTCTTGATTCTAGACAAGGCGTTACTGCCTTGTACGTGAACTGTAATGTTGTCAGCATTTGTTATTCCATTTGCGAGTCCCTGGTGTGGCCTTTCGATGTCCTGATGCACTTACAAATCGTAGGTAGAACGTATGGGGATTTGCGCGCAGTATCCTCAAGCTTCAAACCTTTGTTCTTGAACACGTCCACGAAAAGGGAGGTGTTTTCCGTTGTCTGGTCGATTATGATACCAAGATTGCTCAGATCAAGATGCGATGATGGTCCCAAAGCGCGATTGGTCAGATCAGATGACAAAGGTTGAATGGGCTGGACGGCACTCTTCAACCTCTTGGCTCGTAGTCCTTTCTCATCCTTGGAGGTGGGTTTTTGCTTTGCTTTGTTAGCAGGCCGGCCTGGATTTTTGTCGCCAGTGTCCGTCGACGGAGCCGGAGTCTAAACCGCCTTCGGTGGCATATTGTTGGTGATCGCGCTCTGAAACAGTCAACTTGCTGCTGGTATACGCAGAGAGACAGAGTCGATGTTCGGAGCGGAGAGTTCTATTAGCAGAGTTGGTGTAATCCGCGGATGTTTGCAGTGACTACCTAGGTAAGTTTGCTTGGCGCGGTGTTCCTTCCAAACACTGGACTGCAATCAGGCACATATATATACATTGCGTCATTATACAAAACTAGCAGTAGTAAAGGTAGCAAAGGGTTAGCAGGCGGCAATGTCGACGCCCAAATTGAGAACGCCCAATGGTCGGAAATGAGACAGGACTGAGGTGAAGGAGAATTCAGTGGACGAAGAGACCTCACGTATAACGATTAAACTTGATAAATCAAGGAAACATGCCTCATTATATAACAGTAAAAGCATGATTGCTATCGTAGTGATGTGCAAATGCTGTTGGATGCATGCGATACATCTAGATGTTTCATGCCGCACAAGTGAGCAAACGCGTTAGATTTGTCTATTGGGTGAGGATCGCCTTGTGACGTATGCTAACCGTCTGACTGGCCCACCATAAATACAATGTCGATTGTCACGGAATGACATACACACTGAAGAATCCATTGCGCATTTGTTTGTCACGTGCAGCTAGAGATTCCGGTATCCGTGGATCGCTACGCTACCCAACACTTCGCAAGCCTCCGAAACGGTCTCTCACACACCCCCACATCAAGCTCCATGAACAAGAAGAATTCGATGATTGTGTTGAGGCATTGCGCGAATTACTCGCCGAATACGCTATCTCTAGATACCACCGCATAAGATACCTCACAATGCTTGCATACACTCTAGAAGACTGGCATGCGGGATAATCCTGTAACATCAAGGTTGAAGCCATCTGGCGTGTTACGAAGCAATGGCATTGTGACGAAACAGACCCGGCTACAAACAAGGCGCTAGATCTTCGTGAGGGTTTGCAAGAAGTAGAGTGAGTACCTGGGTATGCTCTATTCATTTTGAAGAAAAGAACTAAATTGCACACGTTTAGGATAGCCTGGTTCGAAGACAACATACGACCTAAGGACGCCCCAAATCCTGAGGCATATGTGCTTCATGCGATAGCAGTATACACCTCCTGGTTGGGAGAGGATCGCGAGATCGTGGAGGCAGAGGGAGAGACGTGGTCAGAGATATGTGCTGACCGTTGTGATGATTAGATCCAGATATCCAATATGGCCTGTCCTAATCCATTTATATTTGATTACGCACTTCTGCATACAAAATTCACTTCACGTACGAACATGATTTTCGATACCCTAATCTATCGTCTCGTCAAGAAATCACTTATCCTTTATATCACCTAGGCAGCATCTATTAGTCCAGTAGCGGACATCCTCGCGCTTGACTTCGCGATAGTCGGTTTCATGTATCTGCTTGAACAAGTTCAAATGAATGGCCTAGATGTTGACCCACTAGCATCCCATTGTGGCACGTAGTTCTCAACTATCGGACTGCATATCGTGGAAGACTTTTACTTACGGTTGCGTCCTTTGAATTCGATAAACTCAATGGACATGCAGAAAAAAAAACGAAGTAGAGAAGAGCAAGAACGCTCGCTAAACATCGATGCCCAACGTGGTGTTAGGACGCACGTCCTGAGATATCCGGCAGGCCTTGCAAACTCCCAAAGTCCTTACTAAATATGTTTCATGGAGCAGTAATACGTGAAAGTATCAACTCGAAAGCGATATATCAATCAAGCACGATAGGAGGGCTTTGCTTCTCAAATTGGATGTTGATCTCATGTCCGTCTATGTCCTATAGCAAGACCACTTGTCCCATCCGCCTTGGCAATAAGCATACACATTGTTGCCATACTGCCTCTTACATGCTGCAGGAGTATCGACAGGATAGTATAAATCACCAAAATTCGTGTTATATAATATGCACTGCCAGTCGTTGCATGAACTTCCAATCGTGCCAGCGGGGTAACCCATGCCATACTGGTCGCGGCAGGCCCGGTTCATGTCTATACCGCCGAGTCTTGCGCCAGCTGCCGCTGGGACAGATGCTGGCGCGAGGGCTGCTGGTGCGCCAAGTACTGGTACTGCGAGGACGCCGGAGCCGATGATTGCGCCGAGAATCGTGGAGTAGATGACCATGGTGTTGACTGTATACAACGAGTGGAAGTCAGCGATCGGAGAGGTGAGTAGATGTATTTGTATATCTCAGTTTGGACTAAAGGAAACATTTCAGTACTGTTACATACTTGATGAGGACTGATAGGAGCAAGTAGCTTGTGTCAGGTACTTCGGATTGATGAAAGAGTCGTTATGTGCTCGGACGGTGAGTGAGTATGGAGTAGAGCTATTGAAGGTGAAGAAGAGCTGTTTTCATAGTAATTTGATCCTCTTTGAACATATCCTTTCATGTAGGTCGCCCAGGTATATTGATTGCTAGCCACGTCACAGCCATCTATCAGATCATATTACCTGCAGGCTAAACTTTGGAAGGGAGGGGGAGGCAGTATGTGTAATGTCGTTTATGCTACTATGCGGCGCAGCTTGATGGAGGCGAATTAGTGGCAAGCAGCCACAACCCCATGTGGCAAGCCTGTTGGAGCGAGGTAGACATTGTGATAGATGGTCTCGAATTTGGATTGTCTAGTTGCCTACGTTGAGTTTTGGCGTTGACAGAGAGATCTAGGGATGGAAGGTCTGCGATTATAGAATTATCTCGAAGCCGAGCGTACAGGGATGTTGACATTAACCGTAGTCTTGCATCTTTACGATCGGCTATGCATCCAATAGTTAACGGTTGACGAAGCCTATTAAAGGATGCTCCTTACAACATCGTTTAGTGGTTGTTGTTATAAAGCGC
Organism: Alternaria postmessia; assembly: GCF_024291825.1. NCBI lineage: Eukaryota > Fungi > Ascomycota > Dothideomycetes > Pleosporales > Pleosporaceae > Alternaria > Alternaria postmessia. Next base: position 346,511 of record NW_026260089.1, on the reverse strand, counting down.
GTCACTTAGAGGGGCAGAGCCCGCCAATCGTACCTTGGGCTTCCACATTACAGCAAAGCTCTGAAAATGTATGCGTGTCATGGATTAGAAGTAGATCGAAGTTTTGGACATGTCATTAGGTTAAAATGACTATCTCGTAGAGATACAGAACAAACATGGTTTCAGTACAACTTGTAGCAGACGAGACAGTGACTTGCCGTCCAGAGTGGATTGTCTGCCAAAGAAGCAGATACCAATGTCTTCAGCTTAAGGTCGACCAATCCATTTGATGTACTACTCAAATTGATTTCGGCTAGGATCAGGCGCAGCATAACCTCTTCGGAAGAGGAAGTTCTGTAGCCTGTCTTCAACTCTCGCAAACTGTGATTTCGTTAGCCTCAAATGTTTCACATGCGATTCTGTGAAGCCACTCTCCACGATGTTCTCTCCGAGCGGAAGCACTTACAAATCCCCGTCCCTGCACTCCATCTCTGATCCACAATCCATATCCACCCATCATGTTTGCCATCATGATGTCCGTGGACAAGCGATCACCTACAATAGCGATTTGGTCCGGCCTAGTTACGCCAGAGTCTGGATGTGCCCTGAAGTAAGCCATGACCTCTTCCTCACAGCCAGGCTTCTTGGTGGAGTGTCGCAAAACTTTGACCCCGGTATTGGCCTCCAAGACAGCAGCTTGAGCATAGTCCTTATCTGAAGACGTTCCAGCCGTGTTGGAGACTATTAGAAGTTTCGTACCCGGATAAGCGCGTCGAAGGCGCTGGAAATGGTCCTATGAAGGTGGTCAACGAAGTTCTGAGCGAGGTGATACGTGTATCAGTACTTCATATGGTTTGTGAATCTCATCGGTATGTGGCACAGCAAAGCAGTTGTCTTTGTCAAGTACTACAGCTTGAATGTCTACCTCTTTCTGCCCAGCAACCCCATCTTTTCTGAAAGCTTTGGACAAAGGAATTGGGAGATGATTAAATGTTGAGACAGTATGTTGAGGCAGGCACAGAGTTGGATCTCTCAGTAGTCGGAAGACGTTTAGGGTACCCGAGATATTCATTGGGAATGTTAGTCGACGTGGTTGCAGGGGCGGGATTGAGTGGTGACGCGTTTGTGGCGCGACGCTTTTCGAAAGATGTTCTTTCCGATGATTCCGATCTTATTCCGAACTTTGCGACACGCCAACAACAGAGACCGAGCATCCGTAGACTTTGGCTGTTACCTGCATGTGCTTCAAGTGGATTTATAAACCACAATCTTCTCACATCGGAAATGCTCATGGGTTTCGCTGACATAACATAATATCGCAGTGATGTACATTGAGATGAACGCAACGTGTGGCATGAGCAACATCCATGCACACTTTCGTATAGAAGTTAACAAATGCTATTGTGAGAAGGGTTCAGTGACGCCTAGATGTTGGTCGTGATTCTGGTGATCAAAGGTAAGGGAACATTGAGTATAGTATGGGAGACAGGGCATGATGACTAAGATTTGGTCCGAGCTCAACCTCAACTTTCTGTAGACAGTGATATTAGCATCGCGCACGCGCTTCGCAACCACGACGCCCAACTTTGCGCTCTTTTCTGTTGTTGTCGACAACCACTACGTAACGAACACAGGCAAATAACTCTTTGGAGCAGATCCGCGCAACGAGTGCGATTTGCGCCTACGGCACGAAGCCCTATTTCTCGCAACCTACACGAACGTCCCACCGCGAGACCGAGCTAGACATACTCGACATATTGGTTCAGAGTCTACACAGAAAAAATGACGAGCACTATCGGTATCCCTATCAAGCTCCTCAACGAGGCAGCAGTACGTTCACCGCTGGATACTGGTCTCTAAACCTGCGCTAATAGAACGCAGGGTCACATTGTCACGCTTGAGATCACATCGGGTGAAGTCTACCGTGGCAAGCTAATCGAAGGTACGCACTGTACTCGTCTCCCAGCCCCTTGCATTCGTGCTAACAGACAGTAGCCGAGGACAACATGAACGTACAGCTGAAGGACATCACTGTCACCGCTCGCGACGGTCGCGTCTCACATCTCGAACAAGTGTACATCAGGGGAAGCCACGTGCGGTACTTCATTGTTCCCGACATGTTGAGGTATGATGCGTTATACCCGTCGAACAAGAAAGGCGCTAACAGAATATAGGAACGCCCCCATGTTCCGATCGAGAGGCACAAGGGGTCGCGGTGTCGGTCTTGCGCGTGGTCGGGCAACAGTCAACAGGGCAAGGGCTAGCACTCGTGGCGGCGGTGGTCGTTGAACGAGTTGAGAAATGGCAGCGGAAAGACGACATAAGCAGAGAGCAAGTTACGAGAAGCGCGACACCAGCGAGGACGCGCGCCCTCGGCTGCGGGAAATAGACAATGGAGGCAAGGACAGGTATGCAACCAGATCGCATTTTGCTGGACATACGCTGAGAACTGGGATAGCTCCAAAATTGATGATACCTTTGAATGGGATGAATGCACAATTTTTTACATTGTCGAAGATACCTTGTGTTATCTAAACTTGCTCGGCGGCATACGAAGGACCACAATACAGCCAGGCGTAGTCGCGAACGTTCTTGATATTCGCAGGCATCTACCCCACGTTGAATGGCGAGACCCCCGAGAACTCCGCAACTAGACACTTTTTCCACCGACACAACATGGACATCAAGAACCCACGGCGTATTCTTGCCATCGGCGCGCCCGAGGCAGGTGTACTTCCACTGCTGAAAGGTAACTCTTGTTTTCCCACATGGCGCGCATTCACTGACTCTGCCTAGAGCTCACCGGTTCCGCCCCCGAACCAACGTCCGAAACCACTGCCGGCCTTACGCACGAATGGCGTCTAGAAACCAAATACTACACTGCAACCCTTCCTATTTGGATCGATGAGCTCGCCAACGTCGCGGAATGGCGCACCGAATTCACCAAGCCCGAAGCTCGCGAAGTCGTCACCGCGCTCGGTGCATGGATATACTGCTTCAAGAAGCCAGTCGAAACAAAGGATCTAGATATGATCAAAGAGACCATGCAGGCCGTATCCGATGTCATCGAGCGTGCATGTGGCTACGGCGGCGACATGGTGTGTCTGGCTGTTGCGATGCCGCAATCCATCACGCCCTACCTTGAGAAGAGTCATGAAGAATGGGAAGAGCTCGCCATGGACTATGGTTTTGAATACGTCGACTCTGAGAAGAAGGGGAAAAACGAGTTTGGGGAGGCGACAGGGGTACACCGAGTTCGGGAAGCGCTCGAGGCTGGGGAATGGGAGAGCATGGCAGATCTGGACATGGGCGGCGACGAAGACGGCTTCGAAGGCAGTTTTGCAGCAGAAGAGGCGGAGATGAACATGGAGCTGTTTGGCATGAAAGGTGCGCTGGCTGGGTTTGACGACGATGAAGGTCAGGAATCAGGGGACAAAGAGGTTGAAGAGCTGGAGGTGATGATGCAGAAAATGGTTGCTATCAAGGAGATGGGCGAGGGCATGGAAGAGGCCGAGCGAAAACGTTTCGCTGCGAAAGCAGTGAACGATCTGCTAAAAGATTATTGATTGCCGCTACTCCGAATCATTCGCAGACGCCACAGAACACTATTCGTGAACGTCTACATACGACCGAGTATTTCAGCTCTTTACGCCGAAACACAGCAAAAACGGGAAATCCATCTCTCTTACAGGCTTCCCGTCCTCAGCATCAACTTCTTTTCGCAGAACGAAGGCTTCGTCGACCCTAATCTCATTGAACCCTGTCCCTAATAACAAATCCTCCATCTCGCTCTTCTTGATTCCGTGTCTCTCGACTCCTGGCCTCTTACTCACCGGGTGAAATGGCACAGCTTCCGGCCCAAAGTCTTCATAATCTGTCAACGCAACAACACCCCCTGGCTTCAAACATTTCTTCATCGTCTCTAGAATCTCCGCCATCGAAGGAATGTGATGCAGGGTCAAATGAGAAACCACGAGATCAAATCGGTACGAGTAGGGCGGTGATGTGGCTTCCCCTCGATGCGTGGCAAGGAGTGCTGCTGCGCTTTGCAATTCATGCGAGTCTGGGTTCGTTAGGAAGTGGTTTATTGAACACAGGTTCGGGTGATCTGTTGGAAGATCCGCCAGCTTAGTGTTGAAGGCACTTATCATGCCGTCTGCTGTGTCGACGCCGATAAGGCTGCGTACGTGCGGAGCTAGCATAAAGGATAGCAGGCCAGTGCCGCAACCGATTTCTAGCACGTCGAGTTCTGTGGTGCTTGTTAGTCCTCGACTAGTGGTAGATGGGCTGTTTATACCTTTGTTACGACCATCTTTGAACGCAGGTACGTAGCGCTTGATGGCTTCAAGTGCTTTCGAAGTCGATTCCACATGCTTCTGGTTTGAATCCCATTCCAGAGCCTCCTTACTGAAACGCGCATTGTTGATCTCTTGACTGGTGGCCATGGTGTTTGAAAAGTGTATAGTGAGGTTTGAGTGCTTTTGAAGTGGATCGATTGATGCTAACAATTATACACGAAAGACTTATACATCGATTGTTCTAAGACAAGACCAATGTGCGTTATTCGCGATCAGTCTCGGTATATACATACGTGGATGCTGTGCGGGGTTGCGGGGCACTTCCGTGTTTAATGCCAGTAACGGCTTCTTTCCTGGCGTGCGATACAGTCGCAAGCCATTTACATGCGTATGCTGTCTTATTCTACCCGCATTCTCTCTATACGCTCCCAATTGCCGATAACCCGTGGAGTCAAGCACGAGCATGCATCTGACAGGCCTGAAAGCTCAGCCACCGCCCAGGATGTGTTGTGTGACGACACCTTCTTCAGGAAAACCAACCAGCGAGTTGTTAGCCCAACCTACCAGTGTGTCCACTCTCATCTCACAGATATCCTGTCTCTCCGATATGTACGTCCTCTGAAGTCGACAGCCCTATCGAACTTGAGTTTCCATCGCGAAGCGATGATCAGCAACGAAACTGCAGGTTAAGTACTATTCCACGGCACTCTCGCACAAGAGATCATGGAGTAGTATGGCGCCCTTGAGCTACAGGCAGCTAGATTACACCAGAAAGAGTATTTGACTTCTCACTGCAATCTCTGGCGATCCAGATGATCCAATTCGATACGAGCTCATAGCGGTGGGGGAGGCAGTAGTGAGCGAGGGGTCTATTCAACGATCGATAGTATACATGAGCATAGGCAGCAGGGTTATGTATATCATAGGACTAAAGGCAATAGATATCAGTTGTACGAATAATCTGGTCCAGGTCTCATCGCTGGCTTTGGAGAAGGCGCAGTTAGTCGGAACTTGACAGCAAACTTCAGTCGAGCAAAAACGAGTGCTTGATGAGAACAAAATGGATAGACCAAATATGTGGACATGTCGTAGATGCAATGTTCGCGGTCTCAGAAGGATATGCTAAAACTCAATCGGCATTGTAGTACATCACATTAACATCAACACCCTAGCCTTCCTCCGACAAGCGTCTATCATCAGTCTACTCATACCTATAGTCCTCTACAAACCCATGCCCACGTCGCCCAAAAAGCGCTTCAATCGCAGCGCTAGCCTGCAACTGCGCATGCGTCTCTTTAACCTTCTCTTTTTCCATTTCCAACCTCCCCAGCTTCTCTTTCTCCCTCTCCAGCTCGCGCTCCTTCTCTCGACGCAACTTCCTAAGTTGATCACGCTCGATGTCACTGTACTTGGCTCGCTCATAATCTCTCAACTTCTCTTCTCGTTCACGGTCGCGAGCTTTCTCACGCTCCAAGTTACGCAGGCGCTCGATATCCAGCGAGGAAAGTTGGTCTGTGAGGTCGTGGACGCTGGACCAGGGGACTGAAGTAGACGAGCGATAACCAAGTGCCAGTGGATGATTCAGGTAGCTCGTAGAACGGTTGGTGAGGAGCCTAGGCGCGTCATGAGGCAGAAGTGATGACCAGTTGTACCAACCAGCAGCTTTGAGCTCAGCACGAGCTTTGTTGACATCGTTCTCTAATGCTCCACTTGCGTCAACGGCGCCGAGAAAGCGTGCGCGGTGCGAGCTCTGTTCACTCTCGAGCTTGATAAGATTCGGTGGCTCTACGGTGGTGACACTAATCGCTGTAGTGCAGCACTCTGGATTTGAAGTACTTGGTGCTCTGACGAGGAACTTGCGTGCCCAATCCTTGAGGTCCGAATCAGGCTCATACCCCTGGTAGATCTCTTTAAGGATGGCGACAGGATCTTCGTTGAGTATGCCATAGGCGTTCATCCTATCCAACGCATAGCTCTTGCAGTCGTCGAAGCCCATCAATGTGCCAAGCTTGGCAAATTGCACATCGACAAGGACACAAGCGTCAGTAGTGGCTGATTGAGGTTTGATGATCGGTGACCCTCGACGCGCGATACCTAACCCGGCAGCAGCAGCGGTGAATGGGCGTGGGTCAGGACGGTAGGAGCCGGTATGAAGAAACTCCAATAAGCGGACGAAAGTGTCCTCCGATACCTCCTTGTGTATCGTGAGAAAGCGGCTACCTACTCTGTCAAAAGCTCGTGCAACACTTAGAAAGCCTTCCAACTTGTCTGCATCGACGAGGACAGGCCTGTCTTTGAACACGAACTCGACCGACTTAGCAGTCGGTCTGAGACGTGCGCGGCGTCTGGTCTCGAGCTCGTGGCACCGATCGTTATATGTCTGAACTCCTAGCTCTCGCGCACACTTAGGTTGGTTGAACAAAGGCTTGCAAACCTTCCCGTACCACTTATGCACTTCGCTTTCGGACGGCCCCTGCATATCGCTATGGCAGTGACTGCAATTCCACTGCTCTCGATCTTCACGCTCAATTGCTTCTTTTCTTCGTGGACTGTGATACTCATCCTCGACGTAGCGGACGTTGAACAAGCTGTGCCCATAGTTCAGTGGCGACAACTCTCTACCGTGTACAGCTGAGAGCTTCTTGACAGTGAGCATAATCTTTCCGAAATGCACGTCGTGATTCAACCGTCCGTAGTCCACCTCATCTTCTTTCTGTCCACCACAAGCAACGAGGAAGTATGCGTGTATCATGTGGTGAATCAGAATCGCAATAGTGTCTTTCGCGTCGGCGTACTCGAGCGCGTCAACGTTTAGGACGATTGAGATGCGCTTGACATCAGGATTCGGTCCCAGTCTGTGGGCGTAGGTAGCTCCCGAGACATCAGAGCCCAGGCTTCCGATATCGAGAAAGACAGCGTTCTTCAAATGGCCGGCAAAGAATACTTCGTCCAGCTTGTTGAAGATACGATATGGGATCTCCTGGATTAGTCCGTCTCTCTCGAGACTTGCAGCCCGTATCCTGATGCTCTTGAATTGATCAGCTGTATCAGCCCAGCTCTGTTCCAGTCGGTCAACGACGAAAGCAACTGCCCAGTCGATGTTCCATCCAAGATCTCTCTCGCACCTCAGGAAGGGATCCTGAAGTCGCACAGCAACGCTCGATAGCGGACGCCGGTAGTCATAAGACTCGAAGGGGACGTAAAGATCTGGCTCTGAATCAGAGGGGTAAGATCTGGATCGAGCAAGCCCTGCTCCACCGAAGAGGCGATCACCGTATGGTAACAACGCAAGTTGATCAGCAGAATCGAGAGTCATGATTGACCAGAATGGGTTACGTGTATGGCTGATGGTCTTGACAGAGCGTCAAAAGCGTCATGAGTTAGTGGACCTCTGCGCCAGGTTGAATCCGTCCTTCTCTTATAGTTGAGTAAGGCGGGAGCACCGCAGCTGGTATGTGGCGTGGCATAGTCGTTCACAGCATCTTCATTCGGAGTCTTTGTATTCAGCACGAATGATCACCGACCCTAGCGTAACACATGCGCTATCACGTATTGTTTGTCGTGGACAATCCGCGAGCATGGGCCCGCGGTTCATCGGCATAATCCTATTGGGGCAACATTAGATCAACACTAAACACTTCAGAGTCCTTCTTTGGCACAACGACTCTGTACCACGTCCGTAGGGTCAACTTCGCGTGGTACTAGGTAGGCGAATGTAATACATGGCTGCACAGCGCGAATGCTGGGACAGAAGTTGAGGTTCTGATAGGCGGACGGCTTCCAACGCCGCCTCTTCGCTCAGCCTAACGAATGTCAGTACCAACGGAGACGTGTTTTTGTATGGGTTAGACGTGATGGCGACATAATACAGGTGGGAGCGGTCGAATAGTAGGTGGAAGTAATAGTGTATATTTGGTGGTAACCGCAACGAACGCCAGTCGCGGTTCCAGTGATTTAACAGAAAAACAGATGGGATATACAAAGCACGTAAAGGGGACCGAACATGAAAGCGCACTAGATGGTGAAGCGCCTGACTGGTAGCCGAATCTCGTTCCCCGAGTTTGTCGTAACACATGAGCAAAGACGGGTGATGCCTCATTCTGACCGTTGGGGTTCCTACGGTCGATCGGTATATAACAGCGAACAGGACTCCGGACAATCGCGCTGTCATTACCAGGCCTGTCATTTAGTAGCGTGGGCGGTCGTCGGGACGGCCATACTCGTCGACAGGCCTTCCACTGACGGAGCCGGGACGCGAGCCAGGGCGCGAACTAGGGCGCGAACCCGGACCCTGACTCCTGCCGCTGCCGTCACCGTAGTGCTTTCGCCTGAGAGCAGCTAACCTCTTCTTCTTGGTATGCGCGTTGATGTATGTGCCGATGATGAAACCGACAATGTTGAAGAAGGGCACCCAGGTGGTCTCAGGCAGGAACTGCTGAGCGAATGCCAAAGAGATGGGCGAGACGATCCAGCTGACCTTCATGACAGGCCAGAAACCAGCCTTGACCGTCGCCTTGACTTGGTGGAAGGTACGAGCGCCTGCGATGAGGGCCATGGAGACGAGGTACACACTGTTCTGGATGGGCGAGATCTGCATTCGTTAGCGACGCGCTGACGTATAACGGCCAACCGCGCTTGGACTTACAAGCAAGTTGCTGAAGAGAATCTGCAAGATCTTTGCCTTCAAGCTCTTGCGCCCCTGGAAGACCTTCTGGAGGGCGCTAATCAAGACGTGTCCAAGGGGCGCGCTGATCAAGGCACCGTAGATAGCCATCTTGGGGACACGCGAGGTGAAGTAATGACCCGACTTGCTCCTGTCGTGGGCGATCCACGAGGCCAGGAACTCTTGGAGACCAGACAGAGTACCCGAAGTTAGCATCTTGGTGCGCAACGGGTTGCTCTGCAGCTGCTTGAGGTATGCCTGACGCGCCCACAGTCAGTGAATTGGCTCATCACATGTTTGAATCGCACCACACTCACAGCGAGGTATCCATTGGGACCGCCGCCTTTGGTCAGAGCCTGCCCGAGATTGTGCATCACTCCATCCTTTCCTTCCAGAGCGTCGGCAACAGCGGCTGTCGTCTTGGTCGTCGTCTCCTTCTCGAATTTGACCGACATGGCGCCTCAATGCGATGCGACAGCAGCAAACGGCAGATGGGCGCGTGTAGAAGATGATGCTGCAGTCGACGAGATGTTTGTGGGGGAGTGCGGGTGTCGACGAGCTGGACGGCGACGGATGGCTGGGGAGGTAAACACCTCGGGTCCAAGCTTTAGCGCCGACAAGACGCGGAAGCAGGTGTCGTGATCTGACAACAACAACGACCTCGGTTGGATGATTAAACCTCTTGCTGTCCAGCCTGCTGTCTCTACAGACTCTTTGCGTACGGTGGTGCTATGCGAGACACCTGAGCTGCATTGGAAACTGCGTACCTGTTCGCCCTGATGCTTTTTGCCAGCGGATAAGAGCGCGTCGGGACTCGCCGCCTGTGGTTGCTTGCACCGAGCCACCTTGAGACTCGCTCCAGCGCTCACACGGCCCATTACCGGCTCTTTCCCCAACCAAGATTGTGATTCTCGTGGGCGATGGCGAGTACAGTCATGCACAAGGTTGATAGCGTCGTCATGGCAGGGTATCCTTACTCTGGCAAGCGCGATCCTGAAGTCACTTCCATCGACCTCTTATCGCCTGGTGATCTTGACATCGTCTCACGCCGACTACATCCTCAGCCTCTCCGATACGTATGGACTTGCATTGACTATGCACCGCTTCAACGAGACATCAAACAATCTCTCAATGGTACTGATATTATGATAATCATTCGTCTGCTCACTGCGACAGCTTGACGTGTCACAGGATGGAGTTGGACACATTTGTGTGTACTACTTCAACTTCCTCACCACATGCAACTACACGCAATCGTCCCCCTATACATGGTACACTTCCATCTTGCTGTTTACGTCGGCTTGAAATTGCCTCGCATGTCATTTCCTCATTCTGTCTGTTTTTCCTTTGTCTTGTTCCAAAGCGTCGTCAAAGCGTTCTTGTTCATTTCGTCGTTTGTATCCCAAGACAACAACAAACAGTCGAGACATGTGCAGAGACCGTCAGAAGGCCTCGAGTACTGGTAATTTTTTAATCACGCGGCCAGACCAAACTCGCAACGTGCAAAGCTGCCAGAATCCGCATTGCCCGACAGGTGACAGACCCTTTTTGTAGACTGACCCTCCTCGAGGTCTTAATTGGGTCCGACTTCTCTTTCCCCTCGCCTCTACTCGTGAATCTCTCGTTTGTTGGAGACATACCGAAACTCACTAGAGTACTCGTCTTGCCACTGCCTCGAGTTTCTACGTTGTTCCTTCCACGCCTTCACTTGCTCTCACAGGCTAAGCGTGTGTGCACTTGCCTACCTAGGTGCCGTCATTGTCGTTGTCTCAGAACAGCAACATCAACCCTGCACCACGCCCTTACACTCTTACACCTTTCGCTCTCTTCCTCCTTCTAGATTCTTTGTCGCGTGCTCGCCCTGTCCTAGCAACAGTCGATCCCAGTACCCTTGGGCCTGCTGGAAATACCAAACACCACGCCGCCATGGGGAAACGCATGCGAGTTCCAAACTGTACCCACCTAGATATGGATAGCGTCTTCGGCCACGATCAGCACTGCAGCATTTGTGGGCGCTCACCTTCCATCGGGTTCCTCTACGAATGCAGACAGGATCATAAAATCACAACGCTTCGCACCATACTATCAAAAGAGCATGGAAGAATCGAGCCGGTCAAGTCGGCACTGCGACAGGAGCTGGAGAGGATTGGGTTGAGCGAGAGCATCATTCGTAATGCGGAGAGCGGCCACTACACGGCCACGCAACTGAAGAAGCTCAAGGAACTCAAGCTAGAGCTGAAGCAGGTCATATCGGACACGCGTCAGGCTACCGAAGCCAGTGATGTCGTGGCTAGGCTTACGGCTCTGGCGGGAGCGACGTACAGCATCGATGGAACTTTCAGTAGCCTGCCCGTCACAGATTCAGTGAGTATCCTCCGAATAGTGAAAGCAGCAGGCCCCCACTAGGCGATGCTAATGACACGAAGAATTCTCGAGCATGCGCTCTCAGAGCCTGTCATAGCTGCCGCCCGTACTATCGAGAACGTCTGTACATCGCGTTTCAAGCAGTTGTCAATGGGGACTTCTCGCCCTTGACAGAAGATGATGTAGAAGAACTCCCGGTCAAATCTGCACAGATTATGCGTACCATTGGCACCAGGGTTCAGTCCTCCATGACCCTAAACACCACCCCCTCGACGCTGCCCACTTCAGATTCCTTTGCTACGTCTACAGGCATTCCGCACACAGCGTCATCCAACACTACCGATTCCAGTGAAATCACATTCAAGACCACGCAAACCGACATAGATGAGATCTCTGCACAGCGCCGCCCTCGTCGTAGATTTTACAGAATGGGACGCCGTTCTTCCATCGACATAGCCCGTTCTCTTTCTCGTGCACCCAGCCTCCTTACACCCCAAGGTCTCAAGTCAGCAGTTCAGGGCATCTTCCGGCCAGGCCGGGAACCCAGCTCTGAAGGATCCAACATTACCCTTCCACTCCCGCGAACCGGTACAGTTCGTGACAACACCAGTTCTCCAACCGTCGGCGAATTCGATCTCGGTGCCTTGCGCCGCGTTAGAAAAGAAAAAGAGCGCAATGAACTTAGAAACGGGACGTATGCAGGTGGATTCGAAGATGTCGCTGCAAATACCACAGCGATCGACGATGGATCAGCAGGAAACAGCAACGGCACCGATTCTGATTTCTCAGCATCCTCTTTCACAACCGATGAGAACGAGAACATCAAAATCGAGGGGGTCGCTATTACAGAGCAAGCAGTCGAGACGCACACAGCTGACATTGTCGCTCTCAGTGTTCCGGCTACACAGAAGATGGGGGCTATGGTCAAAACCGCAGAGGTGAAAGAGCATGCGGACATTGGATTGCAAAGCATCATGGCACAGGTGTGAGGATCACGGGTCGGAAGACTCTGGACAGAACATATGCAAGGGCGACGAACCACAAGATGGATGAGACGCGTTTTCATGACTTGATGATAGCAGACGAACTATGCCCGTTCAAAGAGGATCACGATTTGGTGACGAAGATTGGGAGCAAGAGAGTAATGGCATCTGTACGTGGTAGCTCTTCTTTTGATACCCGCATCCTGTCCGATGCATTCAAAGATGGTTAGGATAGTATCCTTAGCTGAAATGGGGAGCTCTTCCCGGACATGGTAATGGAGTATCTTGAGTAAGGGGCTCGTACGCTACGGACACTTATCTTTGGTCCACTAATACATAATCATGATATTTCATCATTTCTTTCCCAGCCCTATAATACATAAGCTACATTTACAATCACGTCACCAGCGAACGGCTCAGAGGGGTTGCAATTTCCTATCTGCGACCAAGCTTCCACCTAGCGATGCGGGTCTGAATATCATCCCAGGTAAACTCCTTCCTTTTGAGGCCTTCCTGTTCACCCTCTTGCAGCACAACAGTCGGGGCTCCAGATCCACCTCCAACATTCTTGACTTGTCCACCAAAGACGTGACGAGCTACTCTCCTCAGGTCTTTGACGGAAACGTCTTCGATCTTTTTGCACATTTCCTTGACGCCGACTTTACGGCCGTGAACCTGGACTTGTCTGCCGAGATCTTCTAGTTCTACCATTCGGCTTTCGAGGTTCATGAGGAGCGAGGAGCGGAGTTGGTTCTTTGCGCGCTGGACTTCAACCTCGTTGAGCGCGGCGTATCCGGTTTCGTCTCCTAGCGATTTGAGTTCGCGGCACATGACCTCGAGCATTTGGGCGACGTGCGAGGGGGCGCATGATGACGCGATGCCAAAGAGGCCGCTATCGGTGTAACTGTGGTTGAATGCAACGCAAGATTCTACCCATCCGTGCTGATTTAGTACGTTGGTGTATAACCGCGAGTACATTCCCTTTCCAGGCCCACCTGCACTGAAGGAACCGCCTCCACCGAGGAGTGTTTGCAGAGTTGCGAGGGCGTAGATGTCGGGCGATGAGATGGGGAGGGCTTCGAAGGCGAGGTGGATGTGCGATAGGCGGGGGAGCATAGGGTTTGCCGGTGGCGGTATCGGAGGTAAGGTGAGGAAGCCACCGGTATATTGCGACGGTAGTGATGTGTCGATCGGTGGGAAGTTCAAGTCGAGTGATGTATTGACGGAAGCGTTGGAAGTAGCGGATGTGGAGATGTTCTTGAAGAAGGGTATCTTGGAAAGGAGTTTCGAGGATTGCGGCGGTGCGCCGGTGGGTGTGGGGTGGTCGGCTGTGAAGACCTGTTGTTGGGGTGCAGAGTTGGAAGCTGTGCTTTCTGATTCTAGACCGATGAGCGATGGACCGGTGCCCTTCTCCATGTCGCCAAAGTATTGTTCTGTCAAGCGGACGGCTTCGTTGTGGTTTACGCCAGCAAAGGCTACCACTATCCTGTCGGGCTTGTAGAACTCCTTTCGGTATGCCTCAACGACGGCGCGGTTGATGAATGGTAGGCGCTCCTTGGGACATAGCAGTGGGTTGCCTAGAGTGTTGTCTTTGAAAGCTGCCATGTGTACTAGTTCGGGCAGGATTAATTCTGGCTTGCTCCAGATCTCGCCAATCTCATAGTCAGCTGTCTCAAGCTGTTGCTGTATCTCCTCTTCGGTGACTAGTGGATCGCGGATTGTTTCTGCAAGGACACCGACGGTGGTGGGCACGGCGGAGTTGAAGGTGGCAGACTGGTACATGAGCGACTCTCGGCTGGAGGCGCACTGTATGTTGCCGCCCAGTGTTTCTATCTTCTCCATCATCTGGTCGCCGGTGGTGGAGCGTGTGGACTTGAAGGCGAGACGGTCGATGATGTGACTGACTCCGCGCAGTGCATCGTTCTCATATCGTGAGCCGGCGTCGACATAGACTCCGATACCCGAGAAGTGGCCCGGCAGGGCTTCGGTAGCGACGCGGATGCCATTGGGGAGGGTGGTGATCTGGTCGAGTTCGGTGGGGTCCTGGATGGCAGTTTAGAAAGGCTTCGGCGTGCTACGTGAACTCAGTGCTAACCCTCTCTTCTGCAACTGCCGTGGCGAGATTCCTTCTACCTGCGCATGCTGCTGATCGTGTGAGCGACGCAGACGTCTTGGACAGTCCCCGGGACAATGGTCGGTACGTGTGTGGTCTTAACATTTCTGGTGGTGTATGCTGCCGTGACGGCGTTCGGAAAAATTCCATTGGCAATCATGGCCCTGACATAATATTGCGTCACGTGGGCGTTCCCACGAGGTCGGGAACAAGAGCGGCCCCACCCCGCGATCAGCGCATGAGCGCATCAGCATGAGCTCTGAACTGTCATGTTGGTTTCAATGCTTTGATATATCTGTGGGGAACTATATTTAGTACGACGACTGCGGTGGTGATGCAGACATGGGGGTTAGGAGAGTGCGGTGGGCCATCATGTCATGGATCTCTGGCAGCTGTCGACGGCCTTGTCCGAGGGTAGGTATCAAACCGGACCGTTCCACATGACCTTTGAATCTTGGTCGAGAGGCCCAACAAGACATGACTTCATTATCGCGACTCTAGAACCCTATTACCCGTATACGTTAACGGCCCGCGGTCTTGGAAGACCCCATCGCAAGTCTAGAGGTGGCTTACTCCTCACAGAGCTCGTTCTGGTTGCTTGGCCCCCCGGCCCTGGCCCCGTTCGTGCGCCATTTGCATTGCATTTGCATTTGCTGCATTTGCCTCAGTGCCTCAGTGCCTCACACACCCACCCGTGTGAGCTCTTGTAAACGGGTTTCCCGTGTCGTCTGTCAAACGCTGTCGAAACTCGCGCATTCACACTTTCCCGCATACCATACCCCAGCTGAACGCTTATACCCTCGCCCTGCGCCGCTAGGCGATGTTCACCACAACAACCACGCCAGTTCTCCCAACTGCGACTGCTGTATCCCCCAATTCCACCTCCCCACGGCCCACGGGCGTTCACAGAGGCATCAGCTTCCTGCGCAATCTACACCTGCACTCAAACAGCCAAGGCGACCCTCCACGTGAGGATTCCCGAACGGGAACACGACCACGCGCCTCAACACACACTCCACCTGCCTCGCCTGCCTTTGCCTCCTCGTCCTCCCACCCCACTGTCCCCCGTCGAGAGTTGCTATCGAGGAGCCAGACAGCCGACAGTCAACTGCCGCCGACCGACTCCCCACCCGCCTCTCCGAAACCGACCATGACGAGAACCCGTTCAGAGACGGCCCAACCTCAGCTCCAGGTGCGCAACAACACGGGGCCAACGCCGACCTCAACGCCAGGACCCAACAGCGCACAACCAATGGAAGGCGCCTCCGATAGCACAGGCGCGGCCAAGCACCTGCCGTCGATTCGCTTTATCCCGCACCAGGATCCCCGAGCCGGAAGACCTTCGTTGATCTTCCCCACCATCAACCGTACGCTGCCCGACGAGAGTGCAATCCTTCGCGTAGGAAGGTATTCGGAGCGCGACAACATACCCGAAGTCCAGACCAACGCCCCATCGGCTGCCGCCATCGGATTCAAGTCCAAGGTCGTCAGTCGGAAGCACTGCGAACTGTGGTGCAAGGACGGAAGCTGGTATATCAAGGACGTCAAGAGCTCATCGGGCACCTTTTTGAATCACATTCGTCTAAGTCAGCCCAACGTCGAGTCAAAACCATTCCGGATAAAGGATGGCGATATCATCCAACTGGGCATCGATTTCCGTGGGGGAGAGGAGATGATCTTCAGATGTGTCAAGATTCGTGTTGAGTGCAATCGTGGCTGGCAACAGGGGCTGAACACATTCAAGTAAGCTTGTCTACTCGTGCTATAAGCTTGCCACTGACTCTCACAGTAAACAAACCCATCAGCGACTACGAGCACTTGCCAAGAGCAAGAAGGAAGTCACAGGAGATGCTTCATCTACGCATACGTCCGAGTGTGCCATCTGTTTGATGTCAATAGCGGTAGGTCTTGCCTGATTTCACAGCCGACTTGTACTGATCAGTATACAGCCTTGTCAGTCGCTATTCGTAGCACCCTGCTCCCACGTCTGGCACTACAAGTGCATTCGTCCCATCTTAAACGGTCCCACTTGGCCCAACTTCCTCTGCCCGAACTGTAGGGCGGTAGCGGACCTTGAAGAAGACGTAGAAGATATGGGCGAGTTCGAAGACTGGGAAGGCGATGAGGAAGTAGTCAATGGTGCCACAATTCCTGATGCCAGCGCAGAGCAGGGAGACCGCCACGTCACACCTCGTGCCTCTGTTGCCCCTCTCAACGGTGCCGATTCTGATGGCGGTGTTGATCTTACGGATCTACATCACCAAATCACAAACATTGAGAACCAATCGGCATTGGAGACTCCCGATCGCCAGCTTACACCTCCAACATCGTCCGTCACACAACCGGTCTCTATCAACGTCAATGGAGCGAACGACTATATGGGACTGTCGCCTCTGCATCCTCCTCACGGCAGTGGCCTAACGCCTGATCGCGTACAGGATGGTCCCATGACTCCAAGGAATGATGCTGGGCCGTTTGTTCTCGATGGTAGCGCTGGACGTGCAGCGGGCAGTCGAATGCGCGACACATCTCCGTCCGACTCCGATAGCAGTGGAGCGCGAAGCAATAACGGTGCACCGACTCTACCTCCTGTACGCTTCGACTAGTCAATCGCTAAGTGGGCGAGGTGCCTTGACCAACTCTTTCTCTTATTCCCTCGTTTCGGGGTCTTTTTGCATCTTTTCGGGAGTTCTGGCGTGATCAAAGCGAATGTTATGATGGAATGGTGGATCATGTTGCAATGCGATATACTTCAAGAGTAAGCAAGATATACAGGTGGTGGAAGACCGGTAACTAATGTATTGTACCAAAGTCAACTAAACATCTGTGTCTCTGTCCGTGTCCGCGTGAAACATGCAATCTTCTGGTAGTTGTGCTATTGGGTATCTACGCTATAAGACTGCAGATCATAACTCACAAAAGGCCAATAACGATCATTACGTATGTACACATGGGTTCAACGTCTTAACATCACACATTACCTGTTCCAATATTCCCAGTCATCATATCATCACTCACACTCGAACATACCCCCCATAGCCCTCCCCTCATGGCTCGCCCTCCACTCCTCCAACAGCACCATAACCTCCTGTCTCGTATCTTCGATGATGCCGTCCATCTTGATGTCATTCTTATCATATCCAAATGGATCCTCCAGTTGCACGCCAATTCCCTCAATACCGTAGAGTGTGAAGGCGATGATAGCCACAATAGGTACACTCCACCACCTGTAGTCATCTACAATGGCAAACGGCAGAACACAAGCATAGAGTGCCAGGACCTGCTTTTGGTGGATTAGATGCGCGACGGGAATGGGCGTGCTGTGAATAGTTTCCATGGTGCCATACGCGGAGACAAGAGTGTTCAGCTGAACGGTCATTTGAGAGGAGAGGGGCGCGTGGAACCAGCCTCTGTCGTGGCCTCGGCGGATGTAACCTTCCAAGAGGATTGTAAGTTGTAAGGGTAAACCGAGACCTTGGTCTTCGTAGCCCATCAGGCCTTCTGGAAGGAGTGATACATATTCATCTTTCTTCATGGGGGTCGTACCATCGCCGTTTTCTAGCGTGGCGGTGGATGACCCGAGCAGAGGTGTGGTACTTGTGCTGTTTACGAGAGTAGGCGGGAACGAAACCGTGCCGAAATTGGAACCTGTGCGGTCGATGTAGCTGGGGCGCCTGGATACGGGGCGGGAGCGTTGCGGGTAGACGCTTGGTTGTGGAGGCAAAGAAGCGAGACTCGCAGGTGGGATATTGAATTCTGCGCGCAGGTTGTGCTTGATGGAGTAGAGAACTGCTACGAGGACCCGTACTATCTTCTCTGTGTCTCTCCTCTCCTCTTCTGTGGAATGTCCGTCTTTGTCTCGCGAGTTCACCAGACAGATTCGAGCAAGGTTTCGTACGGAGGTTCCGATTGTCGTGAGGCAGTTTCTTCCGGTCCAGAATCGGTCGTAGCCTGTGCTGTTTCTGAAGACCAGCATTAGACCAACCACGATGGAGAGCGACGGTATAATGGTAGCAGGGATGGATATGCTGTCTACATAGCGCGTGTCGATGTAGACGATCAAGGCGGTGAAGAGCGAATGAAGCAGTACTGGCATTAAGATTATGTTGTGTATAGCGCCCTTCGAGAAGCGGAGAACGAGAGGCAGACGTCGAGGTTTACGGCGGAAAGCATGAGCGAGAGGGTAAGTGGGTCGGCGCGTAGGGAGGGTAGGCGACGACATGGTTGATGGTGTCGGCTTGAAGCTGGGAGCTAGAGAAACAGTGTTTTGCGCGCTCAGGACGAATTGATATAGGTGAAAAGAGAGCCCGCTCTCGTATCTCCCCACGATAGAGGTGAGGCGGTAAGTGTGGGGACGATATGGGGAAGACGTAAAGATGGCAGGGATGCGCGCCGTGGACCGAGTCGAAGCTTTCTATACGAAACTCAAACGATGGCATGCGTCGGCGCGCATAGCTTCTGGTGTCCAGCACAGATGCGCTAAGGCTGTCCACGAGACGCAATGGATAATTTGAAGCGAGTGTTGATTTCTCAGGGTCTATCATCACATGCTGCATGTGAGGACGGGTTGACAGCGTGAGACCCACGTGCGGGCCGATGACGCGATAAGCATTTCCCGAGCACACCTCGGCCAAACGCGTGTGTGACTTATTTTCTACAGCTCAATACCAACACCATGCAGCCTCGATAGCACCGACTGTCCTTCCCACACGCTTCCAAGCCTCCTCTAAGTGTCTTACCACACATTTATATCCTTAAAATGGAAGACCCACACCCAAATACCACCACAATTCCTGCCTCCACCGCTGCGAGCCAACCGACTCCACAACCCGATGCGATACCTTCACCCTCACCACCCTCACAGCCTACATTCCTGCGAAGATTGCAGTTTCTTCTCCTAAAATACCTCGCCAAGACCGCCGGCACCACAGACCGCACGCTCGTCCGCCTCGCAAAACTCCTCTCTACCCCAAACGGCACCGACGTCCTTCTCTGCACAACATCCTATACCTTGACTCTCGTACATGCCATCCTCTCCCGCGTCCTTGAACGACGTCTCGCGTCTATAGCCACAGAGATAGCCGAGAAAGCAGAGGGTGTCTTGCTCCCTGGCGAAACTCTTATAGCCACCCTCCCAGCACCCACCAGCACAAAAGTCATCGCCCAGGTCGTCGGAAGTTCGAAAGCTCTTTCCGATGTTATATCAGACTTCAGGATATTTGTGAGGCTGTGGGGAGTGCTGGGACTGTATACCTGGGCCCGAGACACCTATCGGGACCCATTACCACAAGGTGCCAGCAGGAAAGAGAAGATACTGAGGGTGTTGACGTGGTCGGCTATAACATCGTGTGTTGGTTTCCAAGTCCTAGAAAACGGCGCATATCTTAGCTCAAAAGGAGCTTTGACGACAGCGAGCTGGACGGGAGATGTGGGTAAAGCACGAGAGAACACATGGTGGCTGTGGAGTTCGAGGTTCTGGGCCGCATATGTCGGCGTTGAGCTTGTGCGTCTGGGTGTCCAACGGTATTACTCTTCGTCATCGCCATCAATACTAGCGAGTCAGGGTGACGGGGAGAAAGAGGATAAGATCCAGGCGGAAGAGCGGATGAGAGCGCAGAAACTGGAGAACTGGCTTTGGTGGAAAGACCTCGCATCCAACCTGGCATATGCGCCCATGACTGTCCACTGGTCGATGGAAAAAGGACTGTTGAGTGACTGGGGTGTTGGGGCTTGTGGCATGGTTGCTGGTGGAGCAAACTTGGCTGATGCATGGAGGAGGAGTGCGTGAGTATTGCATCTGGCCATGAGAAGTCGTGTATAATCTGTGGCTGCATTTTTAGGAGAGAGATGGCTCCGCGTCTGACCCTGTGGCCGCCGGAGCTTCGACTTTCGAAAGGTTTAAGCGAAGCAAAGGATAGGAGGACATAAAGACGAAAGTAGTCGGTTCTGGCTATCTTACTCGAACGCTCACGACTTCGTCTTCCTCAAATCTACGCATCTTTCCTCACGAGTCATCATTTGAGTAACGTTGTCTAGCAAATGTCTGGCCATCCAGCTCATTGTAAACGCGTTTGATAAAGTTGATCTGATTGTTTAAGGTACGCCTCTATCTCGTGTTGAACAGACAGCAAGACATACTGAATCCAACTCATTCAGCGGGTCAAGCAGAGTACTACCAAAGAAGCAGTAATGACTGTCCATGTTCCCACGTCGTTGCCAGCTCTATCTACTCTTTTTCTATTACCATCCCCCACTGATACAACGAAAGCGAGAGTCTAGCAGGTGATTTTGTGGCTCACTTTTCCAGTAACAGGTTGACATGGGGTGCTGCCCAGTATGAACTTGTAGGAGGTAAGATCTTTTGTGCACTGCAGACCTGAGAACGTTTTGACTGCGCATGTGTCAGCATGATGGCAAGATACCTGACTCAGCCTTTACTGCGTCTGGGTGTAAGTCAAAAATCCTGCAGGTGCTTACCTTTACATTTAGAATTGCCCACGTAGTTGACCGTAATGCTCCCGAAAACTTATGTCTGGTAGGTCCTTACATCCACTGGAGGATTCATCTTGGTAACAGTGCGTAGTTTCATTTGGCTGCGTTACATTATAAAGGAATGATATAGTTGTAGATGAATTGCGGGTTTCACGCATCTCACGCGTCTTCTTTGATAGGAAGACGGCGGATCATGTAGAATCGCTTGCTACCAAGATAGTACGAAATTGAGATGGCGTGATTTTGATACGTACTACCACGTGAAAAGACACCATCTGGGCAAATCTTCTGTTCCAGGCGTTCCGACTTCGACTGATCACTGTGCTGGAAGAAACCGCAAGACTTGTTCAAACGTTTCATAAATATATACATGAACAAACTACTTCCATGACCACAAATTTCACTCTGGGATGGAGAGTCTCGTAGGACACATCGATCTCTCGTTACAACTCGCCCACCGACAGCATATTGAAGCCATGGCGAGCCCTTCGCCCATGGGCTTCACCACAATTCATTTCGAAATCCCTATTGAGATGTTTCAAAAACACATCTACCACCCAGAGCAAGCAACGAAGGCGTTGCCACTTGCACCAGTGTGAGTGATCTCTCCCGCACGCTGTCCAGCAGTGTTGAAGATAACGCGGTCAGCACCTGGAGAGCCTGAAGATATGGTCAGCATATGTTATGTGATAAACTTGATGACCAACTTACCACCAGTGTAAGCACCAGAAGTCCTCAGCGGGAACTCTTGGTAGGGTCCAGAAACGAGGAAGTCAAAGCCCTCATAGTTGTTGTACGTGTGTGGGTAGGTGGAGCTACCAGCCTCATCACCTTGACGGTAGTAGTTGTAACCCGCGTTGCGTGCGGTAGTAACTTGGGCGGAGGTGTAGCATGTTGAGCCGCAACGGACGTAGCAAGATTGTCTGGCCTCGACGGCGGCAATCTCAACTGCCTCCTCAGTGGGTGCTGAAGTAGGGAGAGCGAGGGCGACGGGCGCGATCAAGAGGAGGGCGTTAATGAGGAACTTCATGGTGGCGGGTGGAGAGAATGAGACGACGAGCGAGTGTCTTGTCTGAAGCTGTGTAACGAGGGATCGACGGGGGCTGTTGGACCTGCCTTTCAAATGAATGGTACAAGATGTTACCTTTATACCCTCATTCTGCTTGTCACAAAAGTAGTCCAGTGGTAGTCCAGCGGTCGCCTCCGAACCATCACGACCCTAAAAAGGAAGATCATAACTCGAAATTAATTAACTCCGGACGCAGACGTCGTTGGCATCCTTCCGAAAGGAACAGTTGCTCCGCGACAACGGGCAATGGGCGTCTCTTAAGCTGGGGTACAACGGCCTATCACAGACTACCACTTCCGGCGTGGCACTTACGACACCATACTAAGCATAGACCCTCGGTCCTTCCATACATCAACCACCCTCTCACGTTGCTCATTCTCATTCGTCCTGATAGTAACATCTTGCATGAAGAGCCGCTACCAATATGACCGGACCGTCGACATCCCTCGCGCCATCCCATGCTCCAAGACATGCGACTTCCGCAGATCAGGAAGGTACGGACAACCATTCGCCGGTTATCTCCCGGGACTAAGATGATGTGTTTCAAGCTGCTTATCGCCGGAAATCTCGTGGTCGGGCACATGTGGGTGTACGATAGGCTGAGTGCGGCTAGGGATCGACAGGGAAACTCGGCAACTAGTGCTGAATCTGGAAGGTGGGCCTGGGCATTGGGTGTGGGAGGGATAGACTAGGAGATCGACTACAACGACGGTAAGGGCGGATAGAAGGTGGTGAGTAGAGCGAAGCCGGCCGCTAGCTATCGAGGGAAAGTCGATTGCTGGACTCAGTGCGCTGGTTGCGGTCTTGACTGTTCTCTAGTACTAATGACCACGCAACTCACCCAACATGCTTCGAGTGAGCAAGGTGTGCATAAAGATAAGATCGTGATATATTCGTGGTCGAATGCGAGCCCCGATAACAACAGCGGTATTGTACACTGAATTCCTGTTTATACAAAGATGCCTCGCATATCTTGAGATCCAAAGCCGCTGGCAATATAAAGAGCTTAAGCGATATAAGCATACAATCCGTCGTCCTCTCTTTCCAAAAATTCCTTCTCGATCAAGCGATCGATGTTCCTCTTGATGCCGCTGACTTCCAGTGTTCCCCTGTTCTTGGTTGCCGATATGGTCTCACTGACCAGTTCGGCATGGCTGATTCTTTTCCTCGCCTTGAGGATCCTGACAATGGCAGCTTGTGTCTCGTAGTTACGGTCAGCAGCAACGCGTTCGTGTGTCTCCTTGTTCTCGGCTGCCGTTTCCTTGAGTTGAACGGTGTTGACCTTGATGCGGTACTTAGGATCCGTGAATGAGGCGTTGAGTGTGAAAGTGTCGGTTTCGTTGATCTCTCGACCCTTGGGGTGCTTGGTTAGAGGCCGGACCTTTGCGCACGCGAGGGACTGCAGAGTGCGGTTAAGCTCGGCCGTTGCTGTCAGGTGTTAGTAATACTAATAAGTTGAATCGATCGCATGACTTACGCAGTCCAGTGGCTTGCTTGAGGTAGTCGTAGTCGATGTGCTCATCCTCTTTACGGCCATTGAACAGTAAGAGGACGATAGCCTGGAAGGAGGACACAACCAACTCCTTGAGTCCCTTGGGAAACCTGGCTTTGATTTGACAATGGGCAAGTGCGTGTTTGAACTCCAGCTTACGACCAGAATGCTTGATCTTGTAGTGTGCTTCAAACTTGTTGATCGCAGACTGAATTTCTGGGGGCAAAATTACAGGGACGGTGGGGTACGTAGGCCAAGCTGACGCAGAGAGGACGTTGACATTAAGGTCGAGACTGAGCTTCTCGTTGCGCTCCTCGCTAATATTCTTGTACGAACTCATCTCTTCTCGCGAGAGTTCGATGTCGCGGAACATTTGCTCGAGGTTGGCAGTAAAGCCAGCACCGCATTCTGTAGGATGTTAGTATCTCAGCAGATAACCATTGCATGGATACATACCGATCTTCAACCTCGACAGCATACTTCTCTCAGCGTCTGCGCTCGCACTTCTGCCCATCAAGAGCCGTCTAGCCAAGTCTTTCTTGTAGAAAGCTTCGAACACAGCCTTGCCGTGCAAGAAGCGGAACAGATCGAGAACTTGATCAAGCTGATTGTTGACTTCTGTATCTTCATCAAAAACACCTTCTTCATTATCTTCCTCGACCTCTACAGCAGCGGGCTTGTCGGCCTTACGACTCAGCTGAGCTGGTATTGCTTTTGCACCCCCCCTCAGCAGCATGTCGACATACTTGGCAATCATCTCGCCTGTCTTTGAGTTATCTGTGCCCCAGCTTGCAGACGTCTTCTTTGTCTTGTTCATGAATTTGTCGAATGACTCTCGAAGACCATGGCCCAGCTCCTCGTCTCGGTGGAAAGAAGCCTTCCATAGGGTGTCTAGTTGACGCTTCAGCGTAAGTAATTGTATGATCATGTTTTCTTGCTCTTTATCGTTGAATACAATAGCTGTGCCTTCGTCCTCGATCCACTTGGTGAAACCTGGTCGCAACTTTGCGCCCAGCTTCCTACGTTCAAGTAATGAGTACAGTAGCTCGAGATCTTCGACGGCGTTGGTCTCAAGGAGATCGGCAAGCTCGTCTTGGTTAGTTAATCGGGTCTCCTTGTTCGATATCAAATGGTCCTCTAGTAATGTGAGAAGCTCTCGCTTAGTAGTGTTGGGAAGGCTGAACATGTCGACTCTCTTCATCTCACGATCCATCAGCGCTCTTGCACTGCGGACGTACTCGGGTAACGATTTTTCAGTACTCTCCGCATCAGCCCATTTGAACACGTACTCCTGGCTGACCTCCATTAAGCGCGGCTCGAAAGCATGTGTGTAGACTTGCATGTCGTGGAACATGTTGACCGTCTTGGAGAACATCTCGCTGTCAAGGTCTCGACCCGTTCGGTCAGCAGTGACGAGATCGCAAGCGCCATCCACAATGCGGGAATTTAGTTTTGCGTGTTCGAAGATGACGGAGCGGAAGAGGTTTATCGAGATTTCGCGGAGAGACTCATGTCGTGGGAGCAGGTAGGCGCGGTCGAGATAGCAAAAGATCCAATCGAGGTATTTCTATACTTTGTCAGTATGCCAGCGTCCTCCTCAGCATGAACTTGACTGACCATTTGACTGTTCCAAATCCCCCAGGCATGCAATGCCGCTCGTAGTATGTCAACGTTTGGCCTGCCCAGACTCTCCTTGACCTTTGCCTTCAGACTTCCGCCCACGTAGTCCTTGCATTTTGTGATCAAACGCTCCTTGATGTCCTTTGCCATATTTTGCCGACAGACATTCTCTACACCTCTGTACAGCTCTTCGAGGCTGAAGTCGACATCGCCTTGGCGGAAGATAGTATCCAGGGCCTTGTCGATCTTCTGCCATGTTTGATCCAGGAACACCCTGGGGTCTACTCTCCTTGTGGGCTTGAAGTTCTTGACGACCAATCGCTTGGGGCCGCTGTTGGCGTGCATATTGGGCGCTGCTTTGCGCATGCCATTTCGCTGGCCGTTTGCTTTGGCAGGACTGTTGTCGGGGCTTGACGTGATGTCAACAACATCGGCGTTGCTCGATACGCCCGCCTTCTTGCTCGGGAAATGATACATGTCGGCTGTGCTCATCTTGGCCATCGGGGCTGGAGGTGTGGCGACCTCGGTGCTAGCTATCGGAGAGCTGTCTCGTCGTGTGCGTTTGCTGGAGGGCGATAGCGGCGCTGCAGGGGCGAGCTTCGGCTTGGTTTGTGTGGTGAAGAGCTCCTTGATGGTCTTGCCCGAGTGCTTCCGTTTGAGTGCACCTGGATTGGCTGACATTGGGCGGACGTGGGGAAAGACCCGGAAGTGGTGAGTTGCGGAGCTGGATATGTTAAAGCCGCGGCGATGGCAGTGACGCGCTCGACCTTTCCCCTTCGGGCTCACTAATGACGATATCGATAGCGATGGCAGTCGGGAGGACACACCTAGACGTTGACAAGTCTCTAACAATCCAAAGCTGCACATCGACACATGCGAACCTTTTGTCTCACCATGCTTCTGCGCGACGTTGAGGCTCTTGGGTACGACTGTATGGTTGACGAGGTATTGTGCGTCGTGCCGCACATCTGTCATCAGCCATTGACATATGCCACACGTGCATTGCTAACGTCGCAGACTTATTATCTGTATTCGACAAATCCTGACTCCACACCAGTGCTCTAAACTGTGCCGCAAATGCCTGAGCGGTTGGCTAAGTGCGTGAGACCGCGGGAAATCGCTATATGTCTTCCCTGCTTCTAGAGCCTGTACGCCTGTACTGCACCATCACCGACAACAGTTATCTAAGATCATTTCCACCCGTCATGTCTCCACGCACACTTGTCAGCATGTGATTGTAGCATCACTTATCGCTTCCGCCGCCGCCGGCTGGTCTGTGTTAGCAATCGCAGCAGGTTTCCATCCATTACTCCAACCCTACTCAACAGCTATGTGCGGCCGCTGGTTGCCATCGGGCTCATTCTATAATCAGATATCTGTCCCTAGCGCGTACCTGACTGATGTAAATTCCGGCTAAAATACTCTAGGCTGACACCCATCACAAGGATTTGGGGCTGAAACCTTAGGGTCAGCCTTCTGCACACCTTTTGGCCGCTCCTTCGTCGAACACTCGCCGATTCCTTCGCTGGAATCATATCCTCTATTCCTATCACGCGCCCCCTATCTTTTTCATTACGTTTACACGGCCAAATAATTCCTGCGTTATCTATTTGCCAGCTACAATTTGGCAGGCAGCACGCACATTGAGTTGCCAATGTAGCGACACAATGTAATCAACGTTGACCTGTGCCCCCACGCAACGCTTGTGGGGTATCCGCTTCTCCAGGACGGTTACCGTTTGTGGAGACCCGTACGCACGCGAGCTCTGATCAGGAGCATCGTCATAACCCCCCACATACAACGAGACACTGTTCTCGTACCGTACCCGCCATCGCGGAACATACCTCGTGTAGCGATTGTGCATTGCGGTGGATCTTCAACGCTGCCAATAATAGTCTCTTTGTTACTATTGTAGTGTCACAAGCATCGACGCCGAAAGGCTGAAGAGCGCCCAAGTCTAGCCTTTTACAGAATGCGTGCATCACTTGCAACATCACACTCCTGCCCCTGGTAAGGCGCAATACAGGTTTGGCTTACCAGCTCTCCTTTTCTGTGCTCATTTCTGGTCGAGCTTCCAGATTTTGCAAGTTTCGTCACGTAAGAGTCGACTTGACAGTAAGTTTTTTCGCCTACTACTGACAGCCGCGAGGCCAAGATCACAAGGACTTCTCGCAAGACTCAAATTTCTAAAACATGATTGAAACCCCCTACGAGAGTTCTTGGGAACTACAAACAGACCTCTACTCGGGATTGCTACTCTTTCCCGGGCGAGAATGAGCATACAACCCACGTGGGATACCCCAAACGTCGCCGGATGAGCCATGCTGCTGGTGCTGGACCAAAGAGCTGGGTTATATCATCATGCCCGTGCGTCGATATCACGCGGGCCAAGCGTCTAAGGAAACCAAGCAGGAGAAGTTATCGGTCAAGCCACGCCGTTCTGAAGAGGGGGCCTGAAATCAAACAACCCAGCGTCGATCATTGAGCCTTGCCCACTTAGTGTAGCAGTCTCAAGTGCGCACGCTTCGAAAAGATGGGATGCCAAATTTGGAAAACACCATGGTTACATGGTTGTCGCCATGTCAGCCTATTCCTTAAGTGGAAAGTGCTGGTATGACCGCCTTTGGATACCATTACGAATTGGCCGTCGCCCCAGATATCCTTCAAATCCAGTTGGAACGAGGTTCGATTCTCTTGTCCACCGTTCACTTCTCAGCCAACACGACCAACGAGAGGCCGCGGCCACATTACCTTCACTTGATGGTTTTACGCTTCCTCGTCGTCTGCTTACTTGGACCCCATTGGCTTCTCAACGTCGTGATATCAGATACCGCTTCCTCACTGGCCATGCGAGCTTCCCACCACAACAGCTTGCTATCAAGGCGCACTGCTTAAGCATTGACTAGTTTACTACTTCTAAACCGCCGATCGTGGCTTGCTTCGCAGCTTTTGCAACCCCACGTTTCCGCATGCTGTTATGTATATCAATCGCCTCGTAGATCGAGTGTCATCCTGAGACTACCTTTATCCGTCACAACAACAACACCACCCCAATTGCATGCAGTTCTCCACTATTGTGATAATACTGCCTCACTGCGAACTTCTTAAAGCTTCCATCAATTAAGACACCGCCACATTATCTATCACGAATTATGACTCGAGCTCCACGGCGCTCGACCAAGATCAACCGACTAGGTCCTGTTGCAGTTGCCGTTAACAATGGTATGCCTTCTCTATCAATCAAGGACACGTTGATGCTAACTGTTCAGCACATACTACACCGAATCGCCCACCTGTATTATCATGCTCCTACCATCATTCGATACTTCAACTAAAGGCCACGCCAAACACACTCGCAAATATGGATCCCATGGATCGCTTCCTCGCTGCGCCTTCGTCACATCATCCTGTCGCGTTCACAGAAACCTTTGTTGTAGGCACTGCTGTTTCGGACGGATGTGCATGCGTCTCGAACTCACCTAGCATATTGGGACCATTGTCACGAAAAACTATCATGGAGGATAACACTTTCGCGAGTTAACAATAGTGACTGAACAGTGGAAGACGTTGTACGTTGGTTACAAGAAACATATTTGGTAGCGGAATATTAGGAACCAGAACACACAAGCGTAGATTCTCTGATTGCGTGTTGCTGTCGATCAGCTATAATACTCAAACTTCATTACGCATGTTAGCTTATTGGGTCGCGTCATGCTGAGGTATTTACGAGTACCAATCTCTTGTCCAAGTAGATTCAGTCCCTATTATTTGAGATAGATTCCACGTGAAAATGCGTGGCGTGGAAAGGCGCGACTAAGAGCCAAGCGAAGTCTGCTGCCGGGTACTGTCACATGTCGCCCCACTTTCACTTCCTGATCCTTGGCTTCGCGACTTTTTGCTTTTGCAAAATCTGCCATCATCCACGGCTTTCACATCACCTACCACAATGGGAAGTGTGATATCACGTGAGATGCCCGCCCAGCCTAGCCACTCAGGGTTCGCGAAAATCAGCTGTCAAGCAAATTGCTGCATTCGACGGCTGTGTACAACCTACCCGATTGGGTTCCAGCGAGATACCGCTGTGCTATCCACGACACCATTGCTTTCACTGCTCGCCGTGTTCTACGGATATTCAGACCTACCGTAATAGGCAATGTCAATGTTTCTTGTAGCATTCGAAGAGTCGCTCCTAATGGATTTCCTGGTATTGCTAGAACAGGAAATACACTCTGTGATTGTAACAAAATATTTTCACAATTTGCTGCAATCGATGATTGGCTTTTTGCATTACCACATTAGGGGTTTCAAGACAAGCATGCTCTCGATCATGGTAAGGTTCAAGCAAAGAGTTGGTTAGTGTTTGGTGAAGAAACACAGCTGTACTTGCAGGTAGGGGTAGGAGGCATAGTGAATCGAGAGTTGCTACGACCAACAAAGCTACTGATTTGCCTGTGTAGGAGGACGCCAAAGCATCAAGCCTCAGATGTTTGGCGTGAAAGTGGTGGAGAAAATGATGTTTGCTGGTTAGGGGAGATATTCGATATCCAAAGCATGACGTGGTTCATTTACGTATCTAGGGTATCTCGAGCTCAACCGAAATGCACCAACTAAGCATGCGTTTCTTTCTTCGCAGCCATCATCTGACGATATGTGTCGATCATCTTTTGACGCTCCTCGCCCAGTGCCTCTCTCTTACTCAAACTACCGGCTGATTTGGGCACGTTTCCAACCTTGGCACCCGCTCCGTTCTTGACCTTGAAAATCTCCCTCGGTACTTTGTCAAACGTTGGTGGCGCATGCACAATATCGTGTAGGCCCTTGCGTTCCTCTCTCTTCTTCTTAAGAGCTTCCCACTCGTCTTCGCTGCCATGGTCTACCTCACCCGCTAGCAATTTGCGCTTGTTCTTCTTTGCTTTCTTCTTCTTGCCGTTCACCGTTCTTGTAGTTTCTATGTCGGCTGTCTTATCCTCCCACATAGCATCCAGCTCGTCTTGCTCCTCTTCAGCCAGTTCCCTAGCCTCCTGCTCCTTTTCCCGTATTCTGGCTTCTTCTTCCCTCCATCCCTTCTGTAGACGCTTGAGATGCCGCTCGTGCTTGGTAACCCTGTGATCGCTGAGACCTGCAATCTTCTTGCCGTTCTTGTTTATACCTGACAAGGGCAACGCTGCGTCGACTCGAGCGCGGAACTCTTGCATTGACTCTCCGGGTTGTATCTTCAGCACATCCTTTGATTGGGTCTGCTCCTCACTCTTGTTATTCGCTTCGTCCTTTTCCAAGTTTTCGGCTGCCTCTTGTTTCTTCTGTTTCTTGGTCTTCACCATGCCATCGTCGAGACCGGAGCGCTTCTTTGCTCCGCCCTTGGAGAACGCCATGAGCCGTTGGAAGGCTTTGGGTGTGTCGTCCGCGCCATATCCATCGATCTGGTTCACCTTGCGCTTCTTGCCTTTGGGTGCTGTGCTGAAGGTGCGCGCTTTGCCGACAGGGAGAGGAGCGGCGTGAACATCGGGCGGAAGATTGAACCTGTTGGCAATAGGTCAGATTACAGTCCATGCTTGGTTAGGCTTGCGAGAATACGTGGTGACGTACTGCGAATCGTCCTTTTCTATGGCTCTGTGTTTGTGAGGCATGATGGATATTGGCTGTAGTGTCGCATGCGACAGGGAATCCAAGCGGCGATGCGTCGATGTCGATGTCGCAAAAAAGTTACGGAGACGCGACAGGGATAATCGGAGAGGTGGGGCTCGGATATCTTGGCACCGCGCGCACGTGGAACCAGGCTTCACCCCACCATTTTTGCGTGTGGAGTTGCTGTGCGAGATGCTGTAGGATGAGGCATAGCATACCGAACCGGTGCTTGACGTTGCTTAAAACGTCCGGATTACCGCCTCATGTGCAAGCCACAGACTATGGCGCAGGTTCCGACTAGAGTGCTCGAAATTGCCGCACCATGGTGGAAACTGGAACGCAATAAGCTCCGAAGGAGACGCGCAACACGCAGACTATCACTTCTAGGAATACGACGACGCTATGAAAACCAGACGCAGTGTTTCGCAACAATGGCAATATTTGGGCCCCATTGAGACTGCTTCGGACCGATATCATGACAACCGCACGTCCAGGGAGGTGCAACGTGGGAAGGCTCTATCGATACCAGTCCACCGTCACTCACTCAAATACACCACTCAGTGCGCAAGTTCGACAACGTGCTCTTTGGAATCATCGCCCTTTTTGATCACCCGCTACCACCTTCACCTGCTACTTTGCTAGCCTCTCCTCCTCCTGCAGCCAATCATCGCCGCAGGTTGTGTTGCGTGCCCGAACTCGCTCACCAGGCCGTGCACCAGTTCTCGAACGCAGCTGGGCGCTGGGACTGTCTCAAAGGCTTGCATGTCGATAGCCCGCACTCTATCTTCGCGGTTTGCAGCTCGTTTCGCAGGTGGACTGGCCGGCCACACTTCGTCTCGCAATAAATAGCGTCGGATCCCAATTGATCTTGACTGCTCCAAAGTCTCACTCCCTCTACCAAGCATTATCTGGAACTTGCAGACGTTCACCCAAGAAACTGGACCCTGCGTTTGCGCGACTTTGTGCACTGAACCGCGGAGGTGCATCGCGCCAGTCTAGCCTCCCCCGAACTCGAGGACGGGACAATAGCCACTTGGGCAGTCTGGATCGCCAGTCAACAACTCGTGGCGTCTGGGAGCGACAGTCGAAGAGGAAGGTGTCTTAAGGCAGCGTGCGCCTTGGTTTCGAGGTGCAAACTCCAGCGAAGACCTTTGAACGTCTTAACCTTCCGTCGCAACCTCTGACAACAAGTGCACCGCACATATCGATATCGCTTGCACTTGCCCCACCTCTTAGGATCTAGGATCGCGGCCGTGCCAAATCTCCGCCTGCAATTGGCTCGTGCCTGAGAATGGCCGCCGAAACACCCATCTCCCCCACCATTCAACCTCTCCTACGTATCTCTCTCGACTTGGAGGCTTCCTTCGATCCAAAATCATCACATGTCTCCTTGCGCCAGCTAGAAGATGGTGACATCTCGATCTTCGGTTCCGATGATGAGGAGTTAGGTGCGCGGCCCGGGTTCTGGCGACGGCTAAAAATGAGCATTCGAAGGCGGAATGGGAAGTCGGGGATTGACGAGGATTTCGGGCGTGTGAGGCTACCGGATGAAAAGACGCAATCGAAGAAATATCGATTGAAGAAGAAACATGCCGCTAGAGCCTGTGTTATAATACCACTGCTGGTGCTCATCTTCTTGTAAGTGCCTGTCAGACATTAGCTTCCGCCGGTTCCGGTGCGAGATATCCTGTCAGCCTCTCATTCGACAGCCACTCGGCATTTGTGCAGCTGTCATCCTGTCATGTTCTCCAGGAAGAAGCATCGGTATGCTGACTATCTTAGTGGTGTCCTACACATTGTTAATGTGTTCCTGGGCTATGTGCCTACCTTCTTGGATGATCACATAGTCTCTACGTTTGACTGGAGCCAACACGACAAGTCGGATCTGTTGGACGTCACGCGCGACGTTACTCCGGTCCAATGCCACTCGCATAATGACTACTGGCGCAGAGTTCCGCTATACGACGCCCTACGTTGGGGTTGCACAGGCGTAGAAGCCGATGTCTGGCTATTCGACGAGGAGCTGTACGTCGGTCACAACACTAACGCCTTGACGCGTGATGGCACCTTCACGTCGATGTATGTCGATCCTCTGGTAAAGATGCTGGACCACAGAAACGAGTTCGGAGACTTTGCGACCACGTCCAGCGTCAAAAATGGCGTGTTCATCACTGAGCCTGCACAGACCTTAGTCCTGCTCGTGGATTTTAAGAACAACGGCCATGACATCTTCCCTGTAGTGTCGCAGCAGCTCACCGCGCTACGTGAGAAGGGCTACCTGACCTACTTCGATGGAAACACCACCATCGAGGGCGCCATCACCGTCGTTGCAACTGGTAATGCGCCTTTTGATCTCATCACTGCGAACTCTACCTACCGCGACATTTTCTTCGACGCCCCTCTAGACAAGCTCGAGGAAGGCACTTCCGTTGGCCAGCGCGGCGGTCAAGGTACGGTCGGCACAACCCCTAGCTCGCACTTCGACAGCACGAACTCCTACTACGCCTCTGTCAACTTTGGTAAATCGATCGGTACGTTGTGGTTCGGTCGCATCACGGAGGCCCAGGTCCTCAAAATCCGAGCGCAAATCAAGAGTGCAAAAGAGAGGGGCTTACAGGCGAGGTACTGGAGCGCGCCCAAGTTTCCGATTGGACTTCGGAACAGAGTATGGAAGCTGCTTGTTGAAGAGGGTGTCGGATATCTGAATGGAGATGACCTGCAGGGTATGACAAGGTTAGATTGGGGTGTCAAGCGACACTGGGGCTTGATTGTTTGATTGACAGTGTCGTGAAAGAAGAAGATGGGACGAGAGTGGAGATGATGACATGATTTATGTGGCATGTACGGCGTTACAAGGGAATCCTTTTTATGTTTGCAACATCGTAGCTCTTGATGGAATATGCTGAAGATACCCGATAGATGAGACAACAATACCATCTTTCTTATACATCGGATAATCATACGTGTGTGTTTATTTGACCGAATGATGAGAGCGTAATCAAGGAGTCATATATACGTATCCAACAAAAACCAACAGAGTAGCGAAGTCGTCAACATCAACAAGGAAGCTGCTTTTTTCGCTTCACAGCAACGCCAATAGCGCCATACAGTCTATACCCAGCAAGAAGTCTCGCCACTCCGTCATTTCTGGCATCTAAAACATACTCCAGCCCTTCTTCCTTCGCTCATCCCTCTCATATCTGTCATCTCGGCCGCGTCCCATCATGCGCTTCTCTCTTTGTTCTAGTTGACGCAGACCCTCCATCTCCTTGAGCACATGTTCGAGGAGATCCTTGCGACGCACCACATCAAGATGACGCTTGATCTTGGGATCTTCCTTGGCGAAACGGTCGATTTCTTCTTGGGAGAGGCCGCGACCTAGACGGGCATCGAGTTCACGTGGGAACTATAATATCGTTAACAATGGTTGTGTGAGCAAGGGCTAAGATTATTGCTTACAATGTAGTAGAACTTGCTTAAGAGCTCAGCGTCGAGGAAAAGGTCAGCAGTCGTCGTGAGCTTATCAGCGACAGCATCGAGGAAGACTTCTGGGCAGTGGTATTTGTTCTTCTTGGTGGCGCATTGCTTGCTCTTGATAGCCATGAGGCGCAGTTTGAGCACGTCGATACGATCGCGGAGGAAGACTGCTTCTCGACCTGTGATTTTGTCAGTTTCGAATACAAACAAGCTATTGCTACAGATAAAATAGACATACCCTTGGCAAGAAGTGCGGAGCTGAAGCCACCAGCACCACCGACTCCGTCGCCTTCCAGGACAACTTGTCCGCTGCGTACGCGATCGATAAATGACATTACGTCCCGGACCCTCTTGCGGCCACCGACCTGTTCTTCGAGCTGCTTAACGGCGGCTTCAACAGTCTTTAGTTCATCCTTGAGCACGGCAGTGACGTTCTCCCGGCCCTTTGCCCACTCATTGTCCTCAACTTCAATGCGATATTTGTAGGGCTTGATGCAGATTTCCAACTCATCAGAGATGTCGTAGGAAAGATCTTTAAGGATGGAGGTTGAAGCATCAGTGATGGCTTGTCGGGCGAATGGATGAGCTGCGAAGCGAGAGTTCGTGATGAGGCGATCGATGTGTGCCTGGAGTGCGCTTGCGACAACGTTCGTTGCCAGGCGTCCAACACCGGCCTTGGTGAGCGCAGCGCTCGAGCTATCGAGCTTGATTTGCCAAATTTGGTCTTCCCCATCAATATCGGCTTTGGCCAAATTTGTAAGAGGATCAGTCTCGGGGAAGGGAACGCTGAGATCATCGAAAGGCCTGTTCCAGTAGCGTTGTGCAAGCAAATTAAGCACTTGCTGGTCAAGCTCATGCTTCAGCAGATCGCGGACTTGCTGGCGACCGAACTGCTCAGTAAAACCACGGAAAGAGTGCTTGAAAGCATCTAATGATTCTGCCAGGTATGACTCTGCGCTGATAGGTCGCTCGTTGTACTGAACCTTGAACTCGTAACGTGCATCTTCGAGCTCCCTCTGGATAGCCTCGCTTGTTGTCTTGAGGCTGCCAGCCATTGTCTGCTCGAGCACGTGCATGAGCTTCTTCTTAAGGTTCTGAGTGCCAACGGCGAGCTCTGATCCTTCCGAGAACTCGGGATGCGAGCCGAAGTATGCCTTTTCGTTCTTCGTAATCGCGTTCGTAATGTTGCCGTTGCCGCGACTGAAGAGCTTGGAACCACCAGCGCCGGCTGGCACTCGGCAAACAACACCGACGTATCCTAAACGCAAAGCATACTTTTGATCGCTGAGCAGACTGGCACCACGTTCAGCATCTACAAGGTCCATCTTTGTAATGACACCAATGGTCCTCTCGCCCCGGGGGTCCATCCTGCGAGACGCTCGCAGTGCGGTGCTGTTGGCCAAATCCACGTCAGCTGCCGAGATGGCGAGAATGACGTTGGGTGCCTTGATGTATTTCTCGCACAGCTGCGAGATCTTCTCCTTCAGCTGTGGGGGCTGGTCTCGACCAACGACTTGGATGTAGCCGGGCAGATCGATCAGGGAGAGATCAGGAACGTTGGGAGAGTAGACTCGTAATTGGATAGGGTCGTCAGACACACAGTCGCTCGCCGGCACAGCCAGGTTCAGGTCTGTCAGTGTCTTCTGTACCTGACTGAAGTCTGTGACCTTTCCAAGACCGAGGGCAGGGAATTCGCAGTACTCAGCGTGCGCCTCTGGCGTATTGACAAGTGTGAGCTCGATAGGTCGTCGTGTGACCATGTTGTGTCCCTTTGGCAAAAACTCGTGGCCGACGATGGCTTCCAAGACCGAACTCTTTCCAGACGACTGTGATCCGATAACGACGATAGACGGCAGTGTGAGGGAGTCGGACTGTCCTACCGTCTGTAGAAGCCCGCGGATCTCGATCATCTTCTTAGTGAGCATCATCATCTGGTCGTCTCTTGCGATCTTCTCCGCCTGCGGCCTGTCCTCGTCGTCTTCCTGAGAATAGCCAAACGCTGCTGCTGTTGACGTACCGGCAGCAGCAGTCCCAGCACCACCTTGCTTGGGGTTCTCTGGGCCTCTGCCACCGCCGTTACCGTTGTCGCCTCCTGCACCACCAGATTCGTCCTTGGCAAGCAATCGCTGTAGCCATTCTGGTGCCTTTACGCCCTCAAATTCATCCTTGGTCGACTTGAAGCCCTTTTCTAGCTGGTCGAAGAAGCCGTTTGCCGTGCTGAGGGCGCCGCCAGCAAATTCGGTCGCGCCGTCTTTGGTTCGGTGGAAGAGATCGAGTGCGAATGTTCCCGCCTCTGTTTGATGTCAGCTTTCCGATGCAGATGGTTCTTCCTGTATACGTACGGCCGGCTTGGTACTGGATGTAGGAAACCCCTGCGACGACAGCCCCTCCAGCAGCCGCACCCACGGTCGCGAACTTGCCCACCAGCTTTGGTATCACCCTGGCAAAAGAGATGGACCGTGTGGCGGGGATGTTGTGCAGCGCGTAGCTACCGAGCGGCCATGGTCGTCGCTTCACCAGCCGCAGGCCGGCTTCATTGCGGAGGAGTCCACCGGCGGGGAGGGAATGCGTCGTGTAGAAGCGTGGAGTGAGCAGCGGTGAACGGCGTGCGATGGTGGAAAGGCGGCCCGCGACGAGCCTGCCGCTCATATTGACGACAAAAAGACCACGTGAGGTCTTTGGTATAGCATAGGATCAGACAGGCTAGGTGGTTGCGAAGGTTATACGAGCGTTCGAGGTGCGGCTATGCACGTCACACATCGACTTTTGGTACGCGGTTGGCGGCCATGGCCCAAGCACCTCGGCGTGGGGCTGCAAGTACATGGACAACACATGCAACACGACAGCATCGAGACACGACATGTGACAAATTTTCTCGTCGACAGATCTACCTGGACCCGGGTATCAATGCTCCATAGCCTCACTTTAGACACAGAATCGCCCTTTCCCCAAATGCATCTAGCAGGGATCCTTCTTCCTTGATCATATCCCTTAACCAGTTCCGTGATCCTTCCACTTCCCTGCTTGCGAACTTGACCAGAACAAAACCCCTCACGTTTGCAGCACTCCATACCAGGCCATCACTCCCCTCTCGCTGTTGCCTCTCGTATCGCCTCTGCTCGTGTGCTTGAAGCTCAGGCTGCACGACGTCGCCCCAGTTTCTTCCTCCAATACGCGGTAGTGCCTCGAACTCGTCCAGAAAGAATTTGGCTACTGACGAGAAGATTGGACCGCGAATGATCAAAGTCCCAAAAACGGAGTAGTTATCCATACGAGAGGCGAGTGGCATTCCGGTCTTGCCATGCTTGTTCAGAATGAGATTGTCTCGTAGAAGTAGTCTTTTCTTCCCTGCATCACCTACAGTCCACACCTCGTTCCGACTCTTATATTCATATATATCCCAATTTTCTCCTCGTGCTGAACGGCCACTCGTCACCCAATCGCAAACGCACAAGTTACCCTGCTCTTTCTCCAAGTGATAGACTTGAGACTGGGAGAACGCTGTGTGTGCAAAAGGTTGCACAGGATCCGGGAGATAGACCAACGCAGAATCCTGCTTGAGGTATGTGTTCATATGCTGTCGGGAGACTAGGTCTGGACTTGGGGTTTTGAAGATCTTAGTCGAACCTTGGGTCAACAGTATCAGCCGTGTACTACTGTCTAGTTTGACGTCCAAATCTATGCTATCTCCAGCAACAATTCCTCCACCATAAGTCAACAGGAAGACTGTGTGAATGAGGCAAGGTACTCCTGTTGTTGTATTGCGGTCCACTTCTCTGTCATAGTTGGGTGGTGCTAACGGATCTGGCGCAACTAGCTTAAGGGGATACTGGTAGGATACAGTTCGAAGGACAGGTTTATCCGGAGGAAGTATCTCGAGGACGATGGATCCATGGCCGGGTTTCGATGTTGATGTGCCGAAGGGAGAGACGAAGGACATGACGGAGTGTTATCGGAGCTTGAAAATGTTCATCTTCTACAATTTCTGGCTCTGAACATATACAGTGGTCTACCAAGACAGCGATGTTATGAATGCGGCGGAGCCATAGGTAGCGCGGACATAGATGCGCTTCACTGAACAGCAGTTCTCTTCGTTGAAGACGTGGACGACAGCTATCAGATAAGTGCACTTACCATATCAATTAGCGTGAGCGCGGGCCGCGTTGCCAAGACCCGACGCGGGGCAAGATTCTTTCTCTCTTAGGCGCCTTTTTGCAGCTCCCAACCCCGCTAAGCAGCCAGAGTATCGACCGATTCGACAGCAATCTTTTTTTGCACGCGTTCGAAACCCGCCATCAACAGCTTGCATCATCTACCGCAAGAGCGCGTTAGAATTTTTGCTACATTCGATACCAACTTTCGCGATCCAAGGCATTCCCAGTACCAGCTGCAGCCACTCACATCTCGATCTCACCCTAGCATCTTCCACAGTGCACGTTCGAATCGCCGCCTCGCCACTTTTTGACATGCCTTAAGCGCGTTTCCTTGTATTCGCATCACGCTGCCCGAGTTGAAAGGGGACGGGTGAGAGCACCATGGCGACGGGCTACGACAAGCTGCTGGAATTTCTGCTGTCAGAAATTGCACTCCGAGGCGTACAAGGTATGCATGACTCGTTGCACGTGTAGTTGTTGCTTCCATCCGCGCACTGGCCCTTTCGAGCTACTCGACATTGTCAATTTCCATGAGCTACAACGTAATTTGGCTGGGAAGTGAGATTGTTGCGCTCCCGTCATCTTGGCCGTTGCGCTGCTCATAGCGTCGCTTTTTCGAAATCAATCTACCACTTCTTGGGTACTAACGCGTCTTCAGGTGCTAGCAGCGCAGACTTTCGTCACTTTATTGATGTCTTCTACAAACAGGCCGTCGACAATGATGAGCCTGCAACCAGCAGGAATGGCCAAAGGGATGCTCCATCAACCGGGCTTGGCCGCGCGTTCTATGAGCGCCTATGGCAATGGCTCACTAATCATTCCGATATTCGCATAGTCTACCAGCAGGAGGTTCGTCAGTTCACTCTTTCCGAATTCGAAGCGGCTGAGCTACATGAGACCGGTACGATCGGAGAGACGCATTCAACAAACCTGAACCAGTCGCCCACCAATACAATCAAGGGGATAGTGCGGCCTTCTAAAGCGCTATGTGGTCTAAAAGACTCTCTACGCCAACGCATCCTCGAAGACGGATACGACCAGAAAGAACTTGTGACTCTGCCGTCTGATACTCTAGCTCACATGCCCATATCAAGACCAATTCGCAACCTACCAAGCGAAGCGTCTCGCACCACGGAAGCCTTCGATGAACCCGACTCTAGTATCACTGCCCCTCGCTTGTATGCCAGCCAAAGCAGAGTTTGGCAGGCGCTTACAGGCCACGGTATTGATTTGAAGAAGGTTCCCAGCATGGAATTCGTATTGCTTTCTCTCATTGCTGCTCGTGGAGCGGCTGGTATCACACAACCTGAATTGATCAACATCAGCGGGCAAGACAAGAGGTCTGTCCCTAAACGAACAGACGAGTTGGCTCGCAAGAACTACATCGCCAAGATTTCCGTTCAGTCAAACAAGATGCGCACTAGTCTCTGCATCCATGCCAAGTTTGTTTCTCAGAACACCTTTATCAAGTCTAGTGCCATGGAAGACGTGTATCAAGAGGACGGTACATTTGTGGTTAGGAACTTCGCTCAACTGTTGTATAACGTTGTTGGTCAAGGTGGTATTGTACCCACGCGGTCAATCAGGGAAAAGCTCGTAAGTCTGTTGCCCTTATGCAATGGTGTAGCTTCTAACATTGAGTAGGAGGTACCCATGTCTCGATGGAACAAACGAGCTACGCAGGGCGCACTCATCCGACTCGATCAAAGCGGAATGATTAAGCGACGTAGAGTTCTCAAGAAGGCATCTTCCGACAAGTGGATTACTTGCATTCAGGTGCTGCGCGAACCCCAGGAGGAGGACCTCAAGAACCTTGGTTTTCGACGCGTAGCTGACCTTCCGAATGACTCGGTCGACGAGCTTCCAGATGAAGATATTAATGGCGAGTCGCTGTTGAAGGATCTCGATGCAGATATGCCAGACGACGCAGACGCCAATGTGGACAACCATGTCAATGCTAAGCCGGTTGCCAATAATGCTGATAGCGTTCCTCCTCAGTGGATACCCGACCGCTTTCTTCCTAACATCATCTTCAATGCCACGGCTCTGGGCGGTGCTCAGGGTTGGGACGCTGAGGCTCTGCGCAATCGGATCGTTGGCCCTTTCTGGAGGCGCCCGATCGAGTCATATTTAGTTCGTGTGACATGCGACTGGGAGAAGACACAACCTATTCATCTACGACACCTAGCAGTTATTCGAGATGCGGGTACTACCAAGCCCAAAAAGTATATTCATTACCTCTACCGCACATACGAAAATTTTCAAAAAGCTGTCGAGGCGAAGATAGCTGTCTGGGAGGGTGTTATGGTGCCTCAAGAACCTGGTCAGAGTTCGGATAACGAGCTTGTCCTGGATGCGTGGGGGTTTCCAACTGTCAGTGCGGAAGATTTGGTTCGGGAGACCGGTTCGGCAACACTATCTGAGGCGGGTTCAGCCATCGTGAAACCGCGGAAGAATGGTCCACGATGGGATAACGCAGTGGCGGAGGAGGCCGGCTACAAGAAACTTGCAACGTCCGTTCTGAAAGTCAAAACACCAGGCCGAATCAAGAAACAGAAAGTCACCAAAGAGAAGCCCGTTCGGACGTCGAAAGCCCCCAAAGCTTCTAGGAAACGCCCGACTATCATGCTAACACCTGAGGAGAAGACATCGCTAGGGCTTGATGGTGATGCCCGGTTGAGCAAAAGCGTCCAGGCCCAAATCCTCGCCCATCGTCAGAAAACAGGTGACCCGTTTTCTCTGCCTGATGCGATTGTGGATAATCGAGCAAAGCGTCAACTACCTCAGCCACTGCTGACAACAGAGGAGCGGTTGGCACTAGGATTGGCAGCCAAAGGGCGCTTGGGTATCGCGACAGAGAACGAAATTCGGGCAAAACGTGGACTACCCCAGCTGGTGAAAAAGGAGAAGAAGCAAGTGACAAAAGCCACGAGCGAACCTACTGTCCTCAGCAAGTCGCAGAGGATAGCTCTGGGCTGGACAGATCATGGTCGGTTACCGCAAGCGATCATAGAAGGCTTACGCCAAGAGCGCGAAGATGGTATCTCCGTGAAAGATTCAAAAGTCATTGCGAGCTGGGACACAGAAATGAAGCGCAGGAAAGAG
The DNA here is from genome assembly GCF_024291825.1 of Alternaria postmessia. NCBI lineage: Eukaryota > Fungi > Ascomycota > Dothideomycetes > Pleosporales > Pleosporaceae > Alternaria > Alternaria postmessia. The sequence continues at coordinate 305,077 of NW_026260089.1, read as the reverse complement.
GAAAGTGACAAGAAAAAGGGCGCTAAACCCATCCCGAAGCAGACCACCCTAACAGAGGATCACGATGTGTCTATGGAGAATCCGGACGCCGAATATACGCCTAATCCTGCCGCTGTGGAACCCGAGGCTGAGATTCTGTCGTCCAATATCATCACAGGGAAGCGAAGGGCGGAAGACTCTGTCATCACTCCAAAGACGTCAAAGAGGCGACGTAACAGAGACACTGTACCATACAGGTCAACCTCAAGATCTATGACATCAATGTCTCCCTCGCCCACTGATGCAACAAGTCCACTGGAAGACGGTACTTCAGTGGCCTGTCCAGATGAAAGCCGTACCGATGATACAAGCCAATCGACTTCGGCGCAAGCCATTCAACCTGTCCTGGCAACACCTTCGCCAGTAAGAGATTTTATCTTCCCAAGCGTAGAAGCCAAACAGTCTCCAAAACATGTAACGACGAGGATATATGTTCAACCCGATACCTCGAAATTGGATGCCCATGCTCGAATAGCCTTCGACCAGTACGAGAAACGACGCGGCCCAGGTCTCTTTCTCAATCCTTATATGAAGCAGAAGGTTGCTCGAGGCCGACCACGCAAGGCTCTAATGGCCACCTTCAAGCTACCGCGTCTAGCAGACTTTGAATGGTTTACATTGGAGTCGGTTCAGGAGCAGGCCGTAGACCGAATTGACCCTACTGCTACTCCTGAAGCTGGGTGCATCGTCATTGATCAGCAGAATGATAACGTGGTCGAACCGCATCGAGAACCTCCAGTCGGGATATCACCCGAGGCACACACGCAGGTGCATTCACTGGTCAACTCGGAGGTTTCTGGTTCACGACAAACGCCTTTCGCTGAAAGAAGGTCACGATCCTCAGTGCAACCCCAGTCACCGAGTGTCATAGAGTCACAGGAGATTGTTGTGGATCACAAAGTGTCATCTCTCCCTACCAAAAGCTCAACTTTGTCGGAATGTGGAGCATCGCAAGTCGGCAACGAGGTTAGCAGGGCAGAAGCATTATCGTCCGTACCCGAATCCACTATTGCTGAAGACAGGGACGCCAAGCCGGCAACAACTGCAACCGACACGATCGTTGAAGAGCAGGTCAACGCTGTTTCTGAAGTTGCACCGAGGCGGTCACCACCGAAAGTCTCACCAACACCACGCATAGTAGGCGGCTGGGCTCCCATCAATGCGACTGAGCGCTCCCGCACGACACCTTATCAGAGCCCTTATGCTGCCATTGTAGGCTCAGAAGCTCGTCCATCACCAGATACTCCGACTAGTACCCAGATTGGTGAAGAACCCACCCTCAGCATCGCCGAACCGCCACTTCCTACTCCTGGGACCGAAACCGGCACTTCCCCTCCCGATGCCATTCATAGCTTCATTGTAGAGACTCCAGCACCTAGTGTTCCAGGCACCAAGCCCAGGAAAGCTCAAACCGGTGGTATAACAGGCACTCAGCGCGCGCTGAGGCAAAAGCTTATCGAGAAGATCATCGACACATGCCATGGTGTTTTCCCTGGTGGTGGTGAGATGTCAAGACCATTTCTTACGCTTTGGAAAAAAACGTACCCAAATATCGCAGAGCCTTCAATTAGCACTATTACCGAGACACTGAGGAATATGTCTGCAGACCCGCGATTCAGGCTGAAGCATTGGACTTTTGCTTCGCAGCACAAGAACATGCCAGGTACTGCGACCAGAAGGATGTACACACGGGCACATCTGAACGAGAGAAGTCCTGAGGTCCTCAAGTTGGCGCACAACATGGCGCAATACTCCCAGCAAAAAGAAAACGTTCACCGTGTGTCAGAGAAGTCACTTTTGTATTACCCAGAGGAGATCCGCGATCTGATCGGCGAGGTTGTATCATACCAACCAATCCAAGCTGCTCCCAAGGATGAGAGCATCATTCTCAATCAGCTAAATCCTGAGCTAGAAAAGCAAATCACTGAAGCCAAGCTTCGAAAGCGCAGCATATGGCAGAAACAGAAAAGGCTGGAGGCCAAGGCTCGCAAGGCCCAGAACGCTCAGGTCGAACAAGTATCTTCTAAGCAGATTCGAGACAGTAGCGGTGGGCCGCATACAAAGCGGGCGCGACTTGCTAGTTTAAATGATAAGAGCAAGAAGCTACGTCGTGCTCCTCTGTATGCTGCCAGCATGGGAGCTTTTGACGAAGACTCCGACGACGTGGCAGATGATGAACCTGCCGCCAAATCTGGACAGATCTCGCTCATCTGGACTCGACCCATCGTCGCGCCTGTTCCGGAACGCGAGCAACTTTCCGATGATGAGCCGCCTGAAGACGATGAGAGCGATGAAGAAGTAACTGACTGGGTCGCGCAACAGGCGCAAAGCAACGCTGTAGATGAACAGATCCCGCTGGATGTAACTCAGTCCATCGTCGAAGAATCTTCCAACAATGTGACTGCTGCGGAGCCTGATTCTGCCAATGTTGAAAACTCTGGTCCCCTGGCCTCTGATGGGAAGTCTGCGGACGAATCTGCTGCCGTAGAGAAGGGCAAGAAGCGAGTACGGATCATAGCTCCGCGCGACCAGTCATCCAGGAAGAGAACCCGTACCACCCCAGCAACATCTACAACAACGCAAGATGTGGAATCTACCTATCACCCTGGTATGGATGATGATGCACGATCTGCTTCGGAGATAGACGACGAGTCTGAGGGCAGCGACAACGCTGTACATTCCAACACGAAGAAGCGAAGGATGAGAAACTTCCATGGACGGCAACGAGGCAAGCCGGGTCCTCCTCCAACCTTATTGGAACGCCTCACTGGTCTAACTGGTGATCCAAACGATCCAATATACCAGCCCCCGCAGCGTGTACCTAGACCTGAAAAATCACCTCGGTCATGGAGCGAGCGGAAGAGGATACGCATTAACAGGTTCAAGAAGGAACGGCAGTATGCTCAGGCTACGGACTCGTTGGATGATTTCAAAAAGCTCTTCTATACTTTCATCGTTGTTTCTTCTCTATCCGGAGAGGACGGGCAGATTGACTGGAGACTTTTCAAGAGGATATACGACAGTAACAGATTCTTCGATTTGGCGAAGACCAAGAAGCTTTGGGACTGGATGCAGAAGCACATGTCTGAGCAGGTTTTTGAGCTTACCACTACCTTCCAGTCGCTTTATCTTGAAGCTTACGAAACTGGCAAAGTCGCAGCTATTGAGAATCCTGAGACGCACGATTGGACGGGTCTGGTACGATGGGCCATGCGAAAGTGTGCCTACCCAGATCTTCCTCTCCCCGTCTTGAGGCAAGCACTGCAACAGTTCACTGTTGATGAGTCAAAATACGAGATATTAGATCGTGTGCTATGGTACAAAGCTGCGACAGCAGATCGAACGAGGACAATGCTTCAGCTACAACAATCCTTTACTGCTCCACTCCATCGATCGCGTGAGGCGATCTGGTCACCTGACGATAAGCTTCTCAAGGCACGATCATGGATTCGTGCGAACACAGCTACACCGCAGGCGCTTTATGATGCGAACCTGGCACACGAGAAGTTTAAAGACATTGGTGAGACTGTATTGGTCAATGTTGTGGGTGATCTCGTGGACAAGCAGCATCTCAGGATGCGCAAGCTCAAGCGCCTCCTACCCGGCCGCAACTATAATTTCACGCAAGCCTTGGCGAAGAAGTACACACGTTTGTTCCAGCTCGACGACTTCATGAACGCCGTCAAGATCAAGAAAAAGATGGACGCTGCGTTTGCAGACGATGATCCAGGGCAGAGATTTTACAACATGTCACGCTGCGAAGAGGATGGCGCTTTTGCAGCAATCATGACCATGGTAAACGAGGGGACAGTTAAGCTAGCTCCTCAGCTACCGCCTGTCAACAACGAATTCGACGCCTCGCTCCCAAAGCTGTCCGTTTGGGGCTTTTGCGAAGGCGGCTACAACCACCGAGCTATAGACAGAAGCCGTTTGTTCTGGGACATTCATGTCGTGCCGACAGCAGACTACAAGTTTGGTAACCCACTGCAGCCGTTGTCCACTCCGCTCTCGCCTATGCAGGATGAGCCTGCGGTCTGGCGGGCTCTACCTGAGCCGCCTCTTCCTGGCAAACACGATGCTGGCGCACTGCTACCCATTTGGAGCAGTATTGACGGCCAATCCGTTACATGGCCGTGGTGGTACCGGGTTCTGAACTTGGTGCTACAGCCCTTAATCTTCTTAGCTGGCGCGACTGTTACCGATATTCACTCCCATTGTCCTGAGCATACCACCGAGCTGTTTGAGATTCAGCTTGTCTTAGACTGGCTTGAGTCCATCAAGGTAGTCACCAAGACGGTTGGCGGCGGTTACATTACCCTTCCCGGATTTTGGGCTGCATTCGGCGACCAGCTGCGTGATACGGAAGACGACTGGTTTGGCGAGCATGTCAAGCGTAAAGCGAAGAACCACGAGAAGCAGCGTTGGCGCGTCGATTACAACTTGAGGCACTCAACGTTACAAGCGCGTAAGGTAACAGGCGCTGACGCTGCCCCCGTCGAGGAAGAAGGCGATGCGAATGATCCGGAGGTTGGCGCCGTGGAGACGAGCACGAGTCGCGAGATTCTCAAGAACCCGAAACAACAGTACAGGATCATACACCAAGCCCTCAACTCTGAGCAATCTCAGGCAGAGGAGAACTGGTCAGAAACCATACCCCCTTCCGGCTCTGCGACTCCACAAACCGAGCAAGTACCAACTCCAGACCCGACAGTAAGCAAATCTCACACCCCCGAGGCCACGGGTGTGCCCATTGATAACGTGGAGATGGCGGACGCGGACGTGGAGGAGGACATTGATGCCGAAGGCGAGATCGACGATGACATATATTGAGCAGGTGCGTACCGCACGCGTGATGGGTGATGCGCACGGTGCGGTATGGCGAATAATGGTGAGGTTGTTTGTTTTCCCAAAAGTTTGTCTCTTTACATGCATAGCGAGGCGCGTATTGTGGAATGATACCACGATCTGAGAAAAGGCTGCAATGCCAAAGATCCTGTACAATAGTCAGACAAGTACGAGTAATGCGTAAAGCGGTGCTATCGATGGGGGGTCTTTTAGAGGCGTAGTCTGAATGTGCAAGGTGATGACGTGCACGCAATACGTTCGATGGATATGCGACATTTCTACTCAGCAGCGGATCGCATATGTTACTAACATAGAGGGTAGCTGTAGACGTTATTGTACATATCCGCATGCAAATGTGAGCCTATGATCGAAGAGCCAAACACCATCAGGACTTGGGAGAATTCCGAACAAGAGCCAATGCGATGCTATATAGTGCTGTTCTCCTTCGTCTTCTTCTTTCGCCCATCAAACGCTTCGCAGATAAGTTCGTTCCTGTTCAGACTTGACCCAACACGTCAACAGACATGAGCTTCTTAGCATGTATATGATCCTCTTCTCTTATCAACGTATACCTATTACCAAACCTACCAGGTGGTCCAAAAGCCCATGGCATGAAACATAATGATGCCTGGTGCCACCATTTCGACATTGACTACGGAAGGACCTCACAAGACACCCTGCTATACTGCTCTGCAATGCACATGCTGGACCTAAAGTCTAGAAATACAAATTACTGGAACACACCACTTCTACTCACGGTGGCGATGATAGAGATCACGACGACCTGAGGCACGTATCAGGCGACCTTGCTATTGCTGTATAACTGATCAAATTCAGGGTACGAACGTGTAACATGAATGAGCAGCATGCTCAAAACCTCCGTCAAATCAACCTCTTTTCTTAATGATATCCGCTGCCTTCTCGCCAACAGCATACATAGTTGCCTGGATGTGCTGAGAAGGAATGAGAGGGAGGATGGAAGCATCGATAATAGACAGTTTTTTGACGCCATAGAAGAGAAGCTTCTCAGACACGCAACCACCCATGTCTTCAGGCAACATCGCACAGCTGCAAGATGGGTGTGAAAGAGTTGGCCAAACGCTTCCCAGCTCAACGGACTTGTTGATGATCTCGTCATCAGTCTTGTACTGGGCTCCCGGCGTCGTCTCGACCGGGGTATACTTTGCCAGCTCAGGGCCTGCCCAGACCTTACGGAGATGGCGGACACATGCAGCAAGCACAGATTTGTCAACTGGGTTACTAAGCGCGTTGTAGAATATTCTTGGCGGTCCTTGAGGGTTGGTAGGGTTGATCATGATGGTTCCACGAGAAACTGGCTTCTCCAAACCGACGAGAACGTAGCCGCCTGATGACGGAATACCGTATTCCACAACAGCTGCCTTTTCGTTCTCGAAAATCTCGGTGATTACTTTGCGCTGTGCCTTGACACCCTTAAGCAGCTTCGCATTGTTCTTGTAGATCGATGGCAGATACTCGTCGTTCTTGAGGCCACGGATTCGGTTTGCGATACTGCGGTAGTTTTCAGGATCCACTACAGGAAGTGGCATCATGGCTAGACTGTTGCCACGGGCCTGAGTCAGCGGTCCCGTCTTGTTGACACGGTACTCCTCCCATGCAGAAGCGTTGTATGCTGGGTCTGTAGTCAAAGACATCGCGTTCGGGCTGCTGACGTTGGAGACGTTGAACCCAACACCAGTGTATGGATGATCCTGGAAGTTCGCACCTACGCCGTCGTGCTCAAGCTTCACAGAGATGCCAGCAGCTTCAAGTACAGCTCTTGGTCCGACACCGCTGTTCTGGAGAAGTTTTGGTGTATTTACAGCACCCTAAAAGTGGAAGCAAGGTCAGTATATGTTCACTCTGCAAGGAAAAGAGACAAGTATGTCAGGATAAACGTACAGCGGCCAAGATGACCTCTTTCTTCGCATAGTAAGTTGTCGACGAGCCAGTAGTCTTGTCAGTGACCTTCACGCCCTTTGCTGTGAGCTTCTTGTCACCGTCAAACACGAGCTCAGTTGCCAACGTCTGTAGCACGACCTTCAGGTTCGAACGACTCATCACAGGGTCGTAGTATGAGTTACGAGCGTGCGATCTTTCACCAGTTTTGGGATTCATCGTATTGGGGTACCATGAGGTGCCGTATGCCTCTCCATTGTTACCGTCGCGAGCCGCATATGCGCCACCAGTGCCTTCGAAGGCTGCGAAGTAGTCAACAATATCGGAGTATTGTGTGTCGGTGATGCCAAGCTTCAATGGACCCTTTCCGTATCTACAAGTCACTGACGTTAGAAGTAGCTCAGATCTACTAAGTGTTTTGCTGACTTACGCCTCGGGATCCCAAGTAATTTCGACTTGTTCGACTGTTTCCGCGGGAGGTGGGGTGAATTCCGTTCCCTTCTTGAAGTATGGATACATCCCTTCCCATCCCCAACCCTTGTTGCCCAACGCCTCCCAAGCATTGTAGTCCGCCGCTGATCCGCGATCATAAAGCATCCCATTAACACAAGAACCACCGCCGAGGATTTGCGCGACACGAGTGTTCCATGTCTTGTTACCAAGATATGGTTCTGGCTGTGATACATAGTCTGACCACAGAAGAGAGGTGTTGAGGGAATACGTGGCGCCATAAGGCATACGAATATTTGGGTTGTCGTCTGCTCTTCCGGCTTCGATGACGAGTACAGATTCTGCGAGACCATACTGTTAGCTTCGTACACATCTGAATCGGTTACATTGGCCTACTTTTCTTGTCTTCGGTCAGGCGATTGGCTACAACAAGGCCAGTGACTCCACCCCCAACAATAACATAGTCGTACGTGTCTTGGGCGACTGAGAGTCCCACCAGAATAACGATGGCTAAATTCCGGGGAGAAAACATATCGACGAACGGCTTCTGAGCGAAACCACAACCAGGGTGAACAAGTGATTCAGACCAAGGGGAGATGCACCTGTAGAGAAAGAAGGGATCTCATGCGCTCTTAAACATCTTCGTGAATATCAGTACTACGTCCTAGCCTTCCTTCGGTACTTGAGCGTGCATGAGTTGTATGTATACATGAGTAGACGCACCGGTATGGCAAACATCGGTCGCAAAGGCCCGACACGTTTGGCAGGTAAGCTGAGAATCTGGCCCACATGTTCTAAAGCCCGGCGGTACATTAATTCCTTGCAAGTGCATGGCTCGGGACAGGACATTGTTGGAAATAGCATGGCTCCGAGATTAGGCGATCTTGGCCTGACGGCTCGGCACTCTGCCGGATCTAGAAAGTCCTCTCTAACTACACCACCCCCCTGCATGATCAACAATCTCTCGAAACTGCAGAATACGCTCTATATGAGGATGACACGAGAAACCATTGCTACTAACTTTCGGTACTCTTGTCGTTCCCAACTGTTTGGAAGCATGGGTTTTCTCCTCGCAGACTCTTTACGTCTTGAAGAGACCTCATGTCACATAATGCCAAGGACGGCAGTCGCTGGGGTATATATGGGTATCATCCCATCTTAGCTTAGCTCGGTAGATCTGATACATACGATTATCCCTATCCACACTCTACACCTCGGCTTTCGAGCGACAATCGCACTACTTGAACTGAGAGAGGCGTGGGGAAATCTCCGCACGACACGCTTCATTGGTACGATCGGCTATGACTATTCACGTTTTTCGGCATCTTCTGAATGCCTATCGAGTCGTATCAGAGCACGAAAGATTGTAGGATTGCAGCGTGGTTCATAGGATTATATTGCGGCGTTGCTGTCGCTAAGCTCGAGGACCCACCGTAGCAGACCACAGGTTCTGCGACTCTGTTCTTTGCCAATGGTCCCACAGTAGTTCTCGTCTCAAACGGTCTTTTGGTAATTCTCAATAGCTATCAGTACACTTCTTTAGCCGGTTACTCTACGCAGATCTTGAAGCCACTTTCGTGTCAGCATCAGCGCGGGATGGGACGGGACGGCGGGAGCTTAACTGGCTAACCAGCCGACAATCCGAGCCCCGCTTGCGAAATTTGCGATGCAGGGCGACGGAGCGTGTAGAAGCCTCCAGCGGGTCTGGATGTTGAAGCAAATAGCAAGCATTGGTTGGGGAAACGGTTGAAGCAGGTCAATGCGGAGCGGAAGCATGCTCCCGCATACTACTACAAGCATTAGGATCAAGCTACAGGAGAAAGAGGTACGTACTAATTCATTCACAGGGTTGAGGCTGGATTTCTAAAATTTCAAACGTTGGTCGGGAACAAGTAGAAAATACTCGGCATACCTAGGTAGTTTCAGCCTGCGCGGTTATCACATGTGTCCGCCTCCTGCTCCTCGAAGGATTGTGGGAAGATTGACCAACCAGTACATGTTACGACTATGGCACCATGTTCGTGGGCTGTTGAGTAACAGAGTTTGCATTCAGGCTCATGATGGACGACCTGAAGCCATTTCCAAACAGGCGACTTCGAGTATGTTGCTGCTCACTTCACCTTCTAGATGGTCGACACAGGCATCCTGACGACAATGTGAAGAGGTCTTGTCACCATCATCATAAATTTAAGCCTGGTTCTATCACGTAAACTGTGGAACGGGAGCTGCCACGCCGCACTAGTACATGAATAGTAGAGCCCTTGCAGCATCTCGGTGCAAACCCGGAAACCGCAAAAATGTCTGGGGTGAACCGTATGCCCAGCGCTAGGATACCCTACCACTGATGGGAACGAATCCCTATGCTCGCATGAGCATTTGCCAAGAGGTCTTTGATCGACTACCATGGTATATGAGCGGTTTAGCGAACCTTTCGGGTTTTCGGGACACTGGATGACTTGTCTGGGATCAGAGGCTGGAATAAAGCGTGCCTCTCGACGCATATTCTACGACCGACATCACTTCTCTTCCTTCGCGTTCGCATCTCGTCTACTATATCTCGACACTTGCCATGGCGTTCGCTGAGCAACAAGACTGGCCAGACCGAACTCTTAACATTCTTGTTCCTACCACCATCTTGTGCGTATTAAGTACCGCAGTGTTTATATGGCGACTTGTCTACGGTATCAAGGCTAAGCGGAAGCTTGTACTATGCGATTATCTCCTCATAATCGCTACGGTTCGTCACCTGCAGCAGCTCTTTTACAAAAGATAAGGCTTCCTAACAAGTTTGACTATAGATGCTGAACATCGTGACAACGGGCCTTCGTTACCGAACCTGTTACCATGGTCAGGGCCGTCATATGGCAGATCCCAGTATCAAAAAACCCTACGATGTTTTGAAGTATATGTACTTTCTCTGGATTGGACAAATATTGAACATTCTCGCTGTGGGGTTGTTGAAGTATTCCATATGTGCCCTCCTCCTGTCACTAAAGTTCTCACGCATATACCTCACGGTGATATGGGCTTCGATTCTGATGGTAACTGCATTTAACATGATGCTGCCTCTCATGGGATGCTTCTGTACCACGCCATTTGAGGCGAACTGGAACAAGACTTTGAAAGGAAAGTGCTTCATGAAATTTGGAACAGGTCTCACGTACAGTCAGGTTCGTTCACCAAGCGAATTGCATTGCATATGGCCCATTGACAAGGAACCAGGGAGTTGCTAACTGTATCACTGATGTGATATACGTCGTTGCACCCATCATATACCTATCAAGTATCCAACTACCAAAGCGTACCCAGTGGGGTCTTCGCATCGTCTTCTTACTGGGATTAGCGTAAGCATCTTTCTTCGACACCTTGACTCATATCAATTGACCCAAACGATAGCGCAACGGCCTGTTCAATTGCAAAGACCGTTGAGCTTTCCGCCCTGATGAAGACGCGGGATCCAATGTGGGACGGTACCTACCTCTCCATCTGGTCTGCAACCGAGCTCTCAGTCGGCGTGCTTATCGCATCTTTGCCTCCACTACGAAAGCAGTTCGACGCATTCTTCCGACATGTTCTCTCTTCGATGGTGACCAGATCCAAGGCGCAAGCCAGTGGTAACGACATACCGCTATACAACGCCAGCCAACAGTTTACGATTGGCAGTGGACCAAAGAATGGTCGCTCACGATTCCAGCGGGACGATATTGATGACGGAGATAGCGAGAAGTACATATTGGATGACTCTGTGCAGCCTGGCAAGGGTGAGATTACGAAGACGATTGTGAATGAGGTGCGTAGTGACGACAGGAATAGCGTGCAGGTGCCAGACAGAGCGTATAACGCGTATTGCTAGCTGTGGCAGTTCATTGATGCCTGCGCTCCGATGATTATTATTATTATTATTATTCGTGTCTTTCATGTTGTTTGGAGAAAAGGTCATCATAAACAGGCACAAGACACAAACTAGGTACTTTACTATCGTCACTTTTACTCTGTCTAGTAAAAAAAACCGACTATCTTCTTGGTAGGCCTGTGGTACGATCAGCTAGCCACCAATGCGTGCGCGTATTCCTCTTAGTACGAGGATAGGTCTAGATCTTCACAGTAAGAAAACAGAATGTTGAGATATCATAGAAAGAGAGTATATCGTGTTGCACACATTACCCGAGGGTACTATGTGGTCTAGGTTATCTCTACGCTCCTGACGTCATCGACGTCGACACCGACACCTTCTTTTTCTATCTTTGCCCGCAAATGGGGACCCGGAAATTTAGAATGCCGACTAAAGGTAGACGTATTATTCATCATCTGTTCGTATTTAGCGCACACGACTAGTCACTTGGTCTTGTCGCAGTTGTCATTGGTATACCGGGTCACCGAGATACCGTACAGCAGGCCGCGGACGCCGACACGGCACGCCTAACAGTATGCCTCCAAGGTAACATAAAGTAACTCAACATCGGCTATGATAATGCGACAACTTTTCATATCGTATCAAGTCACTCGAAAGACCACCGCTCAACCCCCATAACCTGTCATGACTTCTCCAGTTCTCGTTTTCGGCCCCACTGGAGGGGTGGGTGGCGCTGCTGCCATTGAAGCACATAGGCGCGGTGCCACAGTCTATCTCGGTATGCGGGACACGAAGAAAGAATTGAAGGGAATTGAAGGAGACGGAAACAACTACGTCCGCGTTCAAGCTGATTTAGCCAAGCCCGAGACGATCAAACACGCCGTCGAGACGTCCGGTGCAAAGACAGCCTTTGTGTATGTCGTACATGAGATCAAGGACGGCATGCGACGCAGCTTCGAAGCGCTGAAGGAGTCCGGTATAACATATGTTGTACTCTTGTCTTCGTTCAAGGTCAAAGATCCCCTAACCTCGGATACCAACAAGAAGGACAAGATAGCCGCTTTCCACGCCGCGGCTGAAGGCGCACTGAGAGAGACGGGCATCACATACACGGCCGTACGACCTGCGTGGTTCAACACCAACATATTTTGGAATCTTGGGGACATTAAAAAGGGCGAAGTCGAGCTCCTCTATCCCAACGTAGTGTATGACTACCTCGCCCCTTCAGACATCGGCACGGTGTGTGGTGCACTTCTCACAGTGCCACGTTTTGAGAAAGAAGCGGGACAGTCAATCTATTTGTGCGGTCCAAAGATTATGAACCAACGTGAAGGCTTTGGTGTTGTTAGCAAAGCATTGGGGAAAGAGATCAAGATCAAAGAGATTGACGAGGAGAGGTATTTCGAGAAGTTTGGCTACATTCCCAGGCCGATACTCGACACACTGGTGCAGGGGATGAGAGAAAGCAACGCGGGAAGCGACGCTTATAGTGAGATCTATGAGAAAGCCGCGGAGAATGTGAGGAGGTACACGGAACGGGAGCCGACACAGTTTGAAGAGTGGGTGAAGGAGAACAAGGCGTCATTTGCGTAGCTTGGATGTTAGTATCAGTCGACAGGAATACTCAATGACGTGCATGGCCATGAACAGGGCTAAAAGCAAAGTGATGGGCGCGGGTGTCAGCTATTAGTCAGTCCGAAAATAGTATCGCGCGCGTGCCCTGCATGACCTTCCCGAGGCGAGTTGACGCAGGGATCTGAGATCATCACTTGACTGCTGAAACCTAACAAGCGCCAGCTAAACTCCGTCATTCACTGCCACGACACAAACCCCACAGTCTCCCTGTTCTTCTTGCTCAAACCACCGAGACCTGTCAACTGAGAAATCGAAACATTACTATCGCAACGTCCAAACCCACCGGACCGGCGTCATGGCAGCGACAGTCGAAGTATCGCCGCCAGCGCCTCCACTACCGACGAAACACGTGCCAAACGATGCGCATACGCCGACTTGTCCTTCGTGTGGCAGCAGTATAGCCATGACAGAGCTCCAAGACGCGAGGCAAAGGATAGACGAGCTCGAGGCACAAATGGAGCGCTTAAAGGAGAAAGCAACCGCAGCTGGTATGCTCCCGTGGGCGCTAGCCGTCACCAGGCCAAACTAACAACCCACAGTGGACAGGTGCGCCGACTACGAAGACCAGATACGCAGCCTCCAAGCAACCCCCCACAACGCCCCTAGGCTGCCCCGTACCCAAACCTCGCAATCCGACATCGTCAACGCAACGTCTCGCCCCTCCGTCGACGCCGATCCCCCACGTCCCACAACGTCAAGCTCCACAAAGGCCTCCCGTTTCTCTTTCATCACAAGCCGCTTCCCGTCGCCCGCCAATGCGACATCTATGCCTCCGCCTCCGCCACCCAAAGAAGCATCCAGCGCTCCGCCCGTCGACTATACACTACTGAATGAGCTGGAGCGCGAGCGTGCCCTACGCGCCAAGGCCGAAGCACGCGTACAGACGGTGGATTCGGAGATTGAAGAGCTGAGCGTTCAGCTTTTCAGTCAGGCAAACGAAATGGTTGCCGAAGAGAGACGGGCGAGAGCCAAGTTGGAAGAGAGGGTTGAGACTCTGGAACGCAGGGACAGGGAGAAGATGGGGAGGCTGGATCGTCTGGAGAAGGCTGTGAGCAGGGTGGAGAGAGTCAAGGCGCTGCTGGGCGACAAGGAAGACATGAAGAGACAGACGATTGACAGCGGGTTGCTATCACCGCCGGCTAGGAGGTAAAGACATGCGCCTTTGGTGGTGGTGCCAGTGGTGTCGTTATTGTTGTTGTTGCTGTTATTGTTGTTCTTCCGTGTCATTTGCCATGATACCCATTTAGTTTTATCCTCTGCAGTTTAGCATAGCGTTCGGCGTGGCTGCTATCATCCATGGTCTATTTTAGCGTCTGGCGTTGGTATCGGTATCTGGATAGGAGGAAGATTCTCTGACTCATGACCAATAATATCAGCTTGTTCTGGTTGTGGCATTAACCACTATAAGCCTAATATGATTTCGATGGGCTCCGGTTCAGGACGTTGTAGTTTGGTCCACATGCTCTTGGTTCATATGAACATCACATCTCTGGTCCGCCATACCTAGATTACTCGCAGCCTGAAACATGACATTGATTGGCAAACCTCTTTGGCTGACGTTGGACAGCATGCCTAGTTTGTTGTAGCTTGCTACTATAGTTCTCATGATGTATACTGTGTCGCGTCTTAAAATGCCGACAACGACGCGCTGAACATGATTATGAGGACGTGAAAAGCGCAAGACTGAACAGTTCCGGGCGAGGCAGTATCATAATACCACGTTCAATAATCTGTTTGGGGTGCTATATGAGTTTATTGGGTACACACGATGCGTATTGGTGAACCAGCATCGAGGTCTTCGCTACCTAGGTATGCTCCCTCTGGCGTTTTTAGTGCGGATTGAGTAATGAGAAATGTTCTTACTTGCTGAGGTATACGGTTCTGGTTTTGCGCTTCAAGCCGACTGAGAAAGGTGGGGTTTTGGCTATTTGTTTTCCCTTTTGCTACACCCGCACCTTGGTAGTCATGATTATGCGGTGGTTCGTCGCGTCGTAGGCCCCGTTTGTTCCTAAGTTTGTTATCATCATGTTGAGAAGACTCATCAAGTGTTGTAGAGACCTACGGGGGCTTTCGTCGTATAAATTGAACCAGGTTCCCTCCTTTCCTTCTCTTTCCTTTCTTCAGTAACTACCAATCTTACTCACACCAAGTCTAATATTGAAATTTCTTTGATACACCACCGAAAGCACCAACACAACGACAACAACAACAACAACAACAACAACAACCACTACACATTCTCCATCACAAACACGAGAATAAAGTCAAGCACTTTACGTTCCGCCTTCAAGTAAGCTATACTAAGCCACTCGCAAACATCAAGCACATCCTGGTAGCCATCAAAATGGTTGCCAGATACCAAAAGATCAAGTATCCCAATCCCGGAGAAAGACAACATGGAGAATCTATGGCTGCACAACGTGAGCTTCAAATTCGCAAGAAGAAGGACGAGGCCTACTCAAACCTGATCTGGGATTTTTGGCCAAACCAGCCCCCTGTTGGGGTCTACCGCAACCTTCGTGGAGACTTGCTGAAGATCGTCCAAATCGATACTGGTTCCATGCGTGAAGATTCGCCTGATCTCCAGGAGAAGCTGGAACCTGGCTACCTTTGGATGCCAGTGGTAGTCTCTGGGCTCCCTGGAACGCAGTTTAACGAGGAGAGGGAATATTTCTTCGATGAGTTCAAATATATCTTGGTGGAGCCTTTGGAAATTGGCTTTAACAAGGTAGCGATGAATGGTGTGGTAGTGTACCAGCGTAAGCAGATACGCGTCGCTATGAACACCAAAAAAAAGACCGTCTGGGAAGCCGTTGAGACGGATCAATTTGATCCGTCTCAAAAGTGTTTCTTCGGGGCGCCAGATGGAGACCCCCAGGTAAATCCTACTTCGACTCTCCGGCCAAGTCGTACACCGAGTTCCGATTCTGCTGTCGGTCTACCCGTCACTCCTCCGTAGCAGCTTGATACCGTCAGGATGGTATCACCCTCTTTGTGTCACCTTCCTGACCACCCTGCCTTAAGCGCTTCCGTCAGTGATAGCGTCAAGTCCTCGTTCGACAACGATATCGCTGCCCCTAGCTTCAACGACGGCTTCCAGCATAAGCTTCACGACGACAAGTCCCACGACATGCCTGCCTACGCGGACAATAGTCCGTACAACAACTACGTACCTGTTCAGGGTTGTGGGCCGAATTGAGTTTTAGCAGCGAGGGTTGTCAGGCATAGGTTTCCTGTTCGCATGGATTCTACTAGTCAGGTTTCTTTTAGGCAATGTTCTTCGACTTGTATGCTACTTCTTAATAAATATATCATCCCAAATATAGTCAGCTTGTTCCACGCGTAATCTTTGGTGTGTTTACTTATCCTTGGAGTCTGACTACCTGTTGCGGGCGACTAATATCTCCAAAGACACAGTAGCCGATCATAGAAGCTCGTAGATATGAACGTCCGTTGGCCTTGACTGTTGAGATCTGGTTGAGAGTCGCTACCGTAGTTCATGCTCTCATGCTCCTCGAACTTGGCCAGCACTTCAATTTGCCAATCCTTGGAAGCGCTCTTGGTAAGCCTTACAATCCTGGTGCCAGCATGCATACAACTGACAAGCAGTAGGATAGCTTCTGGCGGTGGCTCTGATCTCCACTTCTCTACGCCGTGATGCGCTGGCAGCTTGGGGTTTCGGTCCAACAGCTTTAGCCGCCATACGCCACCACCGAGATTGGCTTCCACAAGAACCTGACGACGGCCAGAGATGGGTACATGAAGAAGCCGGATATGATCATCGTAGCTGCCGGTCACTATCAAGCCACCCTCACTATCAAGATGCACTGGGAGGATAGCAGTGACGCCAGCATCATGTATCTTCCCATCCATCCAAGGTACGCTTCCTCCAGAGCCGTCCGACAGCTCAGCAAAACGAAGGGCGCTGTCGTCTCCGCCAGACAGCAGGCCCGAGCCATCCGGTAGGAAAGCGAGAGTCCAGGCTTCCAGGTCATGTGAAGCGACCTCCATCTTCGTCGGCGCATCAGATTCGTCTTCCGTATCTATTACGCCGAGACACACCTGCCCATTCGAAAGCGTCATACCGACCATGAAGGATTCCGGGTGCCAGGTAAAAGCGGTGATGAGAATATTTTCTGGAAAGTACTGGATGGTCTTGATGTGGGCGATCTTGGGGTCTCGCTGCCATGACTGGAGCTCATAGATGGCAAAAGCCCCCGTGGATGTCGCAACACCAAAGTTGGAGCTAGTAACATGTGTCAAGAAATGGATGTCCAGGATAGCTGATGGCGTAGATAGGGTTTGGATGATGTTACTGCTCGACGTCAGTACCGAGTTTGACCGCGTCCAAGCTGCTACATTGAACTTGCAGGCTGTCTCACGTACACGATGTCACCATCAACTTGTACCAATATCAGACTGCCATTACGCTGCTGATTTTTGGCGCTCACTTTTCCATCGTGCGGAGCACTACCCGCAGATTCCTTCTCATCCTCTTTTTCGAGGTTGTACGTGCCGACTATCGCATATTGAGGATTTAGCGGGAAGAACTCAATACAACTAGGAGGCAGGTCAAGCTTGAAAGACGTAAGCGATTTTATCGAAGACATGTTGCTGAGGATGGTGTGCGATAATTTGCCCGCCTCTCGTTTCGGTTAGTGGGCCCAATGACTAAGCCCGGTGACGCAACCTTGGGACATTCTCAACTTGCACTTTCTCTCCTAAACGCTCAACGCTGCATTCCACACATCGTCATGGTTTCGGGCGCATACGAATTTGATAAGCTGCCCACGAATCATGCTCAAAATCTGTTGAAGATATCGACGCCGTCAGGTTGATGCCTTGCTAACCCTGGCTTCGCCGTATCGTTGCCTAAGCTAATCCCAAAGCGTACAACAGCTGACCACGCGACATTCATCGCTGAGATCTATTAAAGAAGGCCAAACACGCGTCTTGTCGTGTCTCATTACTACCATACGCGTTCTGTTCCCTTCCAAAACTTCAAAATTCCGACTCAAGTGCAATTGACTTAAGAACGATCCACAATGACCGATATCAACGCCCCAGTAGAGACATTTGCGTCTGGACGCTACTCGAAGCGCAAGAGAACCCAGGTCACATACCATCTCGATGATCTAGACTATTCAGAATCCGAATCCGACTTTGATACACCACAGGCAAAGGTTCGATGTACTTCTGTGTGGACGGGAAGTGGGAAGACTGACGAGCGTCCATCAGAAGCGAACAACCAAGGCAAGCTCCAGACCACTTCCCAAACGCAAAATCTTCCCCTTCATGGAGCTTCCTGCAGAGATCAGGAACATAATCTATGAGTACACTCTTACCGATCCTGCTGGTATCAACCTTGTCGGCACGTTCAAGCACAAGCGCCGTACTGTCGAACGCATCTCAGCCAAGTGCCAGGCGAGCATATCACACGACGGACCTTGGTCAGGCGCACTTCCTATAAACGACAATATTAGAAGTCAACACGAACAACCGGCCGCTCTTGTCCCGTCGCTCCTTGCTGTGAGCAAGCAAATCCACCAAGAGTGTATCGATATTCTGTACGGCAAGAACGAATTCGTCTTCACCAACAGCTTCGCCTTGTACAGCTTCTTGATCAACCTTGGTCCTAGAGGCGCCAAACATCTTAAGACTCTCCGCATTCGAGGTTGGCTTTATGGTCGTGCAATGAAAGGATACAATCACTCCTGTTAGTACTTTTCTCGTGTCCACTGCATGTGGGATACATGCTGACCTCGTACTCCAATATCTAGGTTTCGCGGCCCTGGTCTGGGCTACCAATATCACCGCCTTCCATATTGATGCGAGCATCGGTTGGTATCGAGCGTCCAAGTATGGAGCTGAGCAACTCTACCGGGACGCATTCCCATGGATGGAAGCTATTGGTTTAGCACAAGGCAAAGTCGATGCTGTAGTCGATATCATAAAGTTCAGCGAGGATCATTTCGACGTCCTTCAAAGTTCTTATCGTCATTCATCTAGCGCAATGTCCAACGAACAGAAGCATCAAGAATTTAGGGTAGCATTGAGGAAGTCTCTTGGTGCGCAACAGAAGCGGATTATGGCGCCTACGGTCAAGAAGATCAAAGCCGCCAAAAAAGCGGTGGCAGACGAGCAGTGAGTTTTTAGGAAGAGATGATGATGGAGCATGCCTGACGACTTCATGAAGATCAGGAATGATATCGGACAATTGGTGGGACAATTGGTGGGACAATTGGTGGGACAATTGGTGGGGTAAGGGGACAGGTAGGGGCAGACGGAGACGGCGCAGAGCTTAATAGGTTCTATCATGAGCTTGTAGTTAGACATGTATCTGGCACATGCTTGAAGTTCTCACTATCACGTTTACCAAGTGATGAATGAGTAGGAGCACGAACATGGAGTCAAGTCTCGTTGAATTATAGGAAGCCCTCCCAATCCAACTCACCAGCTCTTACAAATCACATCTCATTATTATGTACACAAACCAGCGGTACATTGGGTATTAAGGCGTCTACCACCAGACATGTACACATTCCCATCGTTCAACGTAAGCCTCGTAAAGCCATGACATGCCGACATTAAATCCACCAGTCATCATGGTATCCAATGAGCGCTGAAATGCAGAGCGTGACAAACGTCCTTCATTTCAACACCAACCTCGCCAGCATAACCCTCAACGCCTCCGCGCCCTCTCTCCCCTCCTGTCCCAGCTCTCTCTCAATAACCCTAACATGCTCATCCGTCTTACTCCTCAGCTCCTCAATAACACCCTTGCTATACTCGAAGCTCCCTTTACTCTCCATATACCTCAACGCGTACCGCTTGACCTCCTCGTCTGT
The DNA here is from genome assembly GCF_024291825.1 of Alternaria postmessia. Lineage (NCBI taxonomy): Eukaryota > Fungi > Ascomycota > Dothideomycetes > Pleosporales > Pleosporaceae > Alternaria > Alternaria postmessia. Next base: position 285,490 of record NW_026260089.1, on the reverse strand, counting down.
AGTTTTCTGCTTGAGGATATTGATGAGGATCTGGTTGCTTGGATCGGCGCGTATGGCATGGATGACAGGGAAGCTGAATTTGCCTTCTGTGAGGTCTTCGCAGAGGCCCTTGAGAGTTGTGTAGCCGGATGTGGGGGAGAGGTTTAGATGATCGTCTAGGATTTGGAAGAGGAGGCCTATCGTTGATACGAGGGGTGTGCAGTCACTAAAAGATGGGTTAGTTGAGGTGTGGATTGGATTGGGAAAGGACAAGGTACATGTCTGTTTTCGACTCGGCTTGCATGAGCTTAATTGCTAATCGGAATAAGCCGCCAGTCTTGTTTCCGACCATCTCTAGGTAATCTGCCTCACTTGGACAGGTCAGGCTATCTCTCCAGTATAGGTCCATACCCTGTCCGCGGTGCAGGTTCAAAAGCTCTTCGGTGAATATCTCGATGAGTTTCGGGTTGTTCATGGAGAGCAGAAGGGACAGGGCGCGGAAGTAGACGTAATTTGCCGAGTTGATTGTTTGTGGGGTTCCGAAGATGGAGTGAGCGACCGGGATACCGCGGCGGAGGAGAGAGGAGTCTTCTACATCGTCGACACTAGGCAACGTTAGTTGGGGTGGGGTGAGCGTAGAGGATGTATGCCTACAGTAAACTCGCGGTATGTAGCATGCCCACTACTTTTGTGATGATCTCCAGTCTTTCTGATGGCACTTTCAGCCACAGGTTGAAGGCCGCAATACACTGACTCCGTATATCCTTGCCGGGATGCCCATACAGGTAGTCGTACGGCCCCAGTAATATGCGCTCCTTGGCTTCTGTCCACGCGACGCCATTCCCGTAGATGAGCTCCTCGCCTATGTCCTTTGCGTGTTCTGATGGTGGAGAGAGTGGCGTCGGGTAGTTTGTGGTGGCTTCGAGGCTGACGGCTGCTTGGGCATTGTCCATGGGCGAATCCATGTCTGTGTGCTCGGTGCGGGGAGGCGAGTTCAGCTGCGAGGCCATGGTCTGGGGCCAGGGATGTTGTAACGACTGTGGTTGGAAAGGCGCATTCAAAGGGTCTGCAGAGTGGCTCGTCTTGCTTTTCTTGCTCTGGCCCAACCAATCAATCTCGCTCAGGGGACGCAGGACGCTGGTTCTGGAAGGTTGCTTGGCGGCACCCGTGTTCGCGTTCAAGTTGAGGATGCCCGTGGAGCTTGTGCGGGGCGGGATGGCGTTGGGCGAGGCGAAAGGGTGGTTTGGGGAAGTGGCCGGCATGGTGGAGGGAAGCGCGGAGGTGCCGGGCAGTGTTTATAGAAGGCGCACACCGATGCGCAGGCCTCCTCTTTCTTGGTTGACGTGCCTGGCGGGCACACGGCGCCGAGGCTCGTGACAATGCAATGACGGCTGCTGTGAACAGAATGGGTTACCCTCGCAGTGATTACTTCGAGGCTGCAGGATGCGCTGCGAGACGGGGCGGAAAACCGGCGCAGCAAGGTGTCACTTGCTCTGGGATGCCCAGATGCGGAGTCCTCGGGGCGCGTTCTCTTGTCGTCGCTGCTTATGGCGTGGAGCTAAGAGCGAGGTTGAGGGCGACTCTCGGGTAGCAGCTAGAGGCATGCTTGCGGCCCCAAGGCCCTTTTTGCACCTCATCATTATCATACCGAGCTCTCTATCGAATGCACATGTCGAATGCATGGGAATGCATGTATGACGGCAGGCGTCGCTTAACCCCTGCGGATCTGAGCCGCTAACTTGTTACGGCCGAGAGCACCCCATGCGCGACTGTGCACAGCTCAGGGCGAGATCTGACGCCAGCCATCTTGCCCAACACTTTGGATAAATCCATCACAATCGCTGCCACATTATCCTTCTTTGAGCCGGAGATTTAATGCGCCCCTCTCGTTCACCTGCATTTGGAACGGGCGCCACCTAATACAAGCAAAAACGACAGGCACACAGTCCAATAACAGGCACGTAGTCCAATTGTGTTACTGATCTCTATATCTTGCAGTCCGCCTTTCATTGCAATCCGTCCACACTCCAGAAACAGCAAAACTGAGCTGCCTCCAGTGCAGCATTAGATATTATACACAACAACCATGTGTGTTACATGAAGAAGAGAATGAAAGAGCTCCAAGCCTGCCAGATGGCCTCCCCAAACACGATGGGTATGAAAGGAAAATGGGCAAACTAGACAAAATTTAATCGAAAGGATGCAAGGAGAGAGATACAACCCCAGTTTAAAACCATTTTGTATCCAACACAACAAGGGAAAGGTGATGCCTGATGCTGTAGTCGTACGTCGTAACAAAGAAAATTCGAGAGAGGGAAAGGAGAGTGTTGATGCCGTCGAGGCCTAGGGTTGGAGATTGACGTGATAGCGACCGATTACAGCGCTTGGTTGTACGCAAGCCAGGCATCATGTGCCTCCCGGAGGACTAGACAATAGTTAGCACCTGACACAAGGAATTGGAGGACAAAGACCTACTTTGTAGAACCTGAGCTTGCGCCATGTATGTCTCGCATGCGCACTGCAAGGTTCGTCCGTCCATGAAGTCGAGGACTACACTATTGGGAAGTTCTTGTCGATCCTGATCAGGTGGGTATGGCGTGCGGAAGTCGCTGAGGTGAAAGCGCTTCACAATGCCCTTCTCATTGTGTTTCGAAGGACTGAGCACGAGGTTACCTAGGGCGTCAATCTCGACCCATCGGCGTTTCCAGAGCTGCACCAGGTTAGCATGTCTTCGAAAGTTACTATTTATAAATATACTCACCAGAGTGTCCGGGAATTGGATGTTCAGATCGCCAACATGCACAGGTGGCGGCGGCTCCCGCAGTGATGCCAAAGAAGTAGAGCGCATGTCGTTCTCGGGAAGTGTCAAGTTGCTGCTCGAGTTCTTGAAGGACATGGCAGCCATCGAAGAAGACATGCGTTTGAACATCTTGCTGGTGCGAGAATCCTTCTTGTCTTTCTTCTCTTTCTTGTCATCCTTTTTGTCTTCGCCATCATGGCTGTGTACCGACTTGGACTCGCTCATGCGGCGACCGAAGCTCCTCCATGTACTCTCTGACGATGCACGTGAGGGCGCATTGCTAGGCTCGCGTGAGTGTGACGAAGAGGGCGGAGGAGATGCAGGCTCAGGTCTTCCACGAGTAGGGCTCTTGGGGGTGATGGTTGCCTTTTGGTGGTCGATGATGAGTGGGCTTTGGTGGAGATCAAGGGGCGTGCCCTCAGTTGGCATCGCAAGTGTTGGCTTCATGGTTCGCTCATCCCGGACGATGCGGGCAGTGACCTGCACAGACTCTGGCTTTTCGGCTCCTCGCTGTACGTTGTATACTGTCGACTTGATCGGAGCCGATTGTTTCTTTTTGTCAGGCGTCGTTGAAGCAGATGAACTCAAGAACGCAGGACTTCCAAGACGCGTGCTAGACCTCCCGTTGGGTGAGGTCTCGACAGGTGTTGTTGCAAAGAATGAGGATTTACGCTGGGCGAGGGTAGAGCTCTTTGTGCTCAAAGCAGAGCTAGCAAGGCTTACTTGTGAAGCCGACTCTCTGTTAGTCTTGTCTGCAAGCGCTTTGATTCTTTGCGAGATGCCAGAGGAAACGTTGATCTTCGTACGCGCGCTCGTGTCGGATTTTGGCGCAGGAGGCCAACCGCCTGAAACCTTACGGGTGCTCTCTCCAGGTGATAAGCGACTGATACCGTGGTAATTCGAAGAGGCTGATCTGGGAGGTGTTGACAGGTCTGTTGCAGAGGACTTGCGCGGGAAGAAGGGCGTAATCGGAGACTTGGACACCGACATGGGTTTGGCTTGGTGTACTGTAGCGCTTTGGAGCTCTTCCATGAAGGAGTCGTCCGAGAGGTACTCGGTCTCGGAATTGTCGGCGCTGACTTGCAGTGGATCCAATACTGCACGTCGCTTTCCCTTGGTTTCGTACCAACTCTGGTGCTGGGATGAGGGCATAAGCATGGACTCCCTGTTTCGCTTCTTGACCTGGCCATCGTCTTGCTCGAACGCTTCGCTCGAAGGCATGTAAATTGTGGACTCCCGATTCGAGCGGTGCTGCGATGGAGCATCGTTCTCACTTGGCCGCAGGGTATCTCTTTTACTTCCATCCTCATCAAAAGACGGTGCTCGTTCGGTGATGACCGGGGCTTGTGTATGCTCAGGGTGGAGTTCTGCAGATGGTACAGGAGTAGTACTCTCAGGGACTACAGTCGGTGCGCTGTCGATCGATTGCTCTTCATCCAAGGAATCCGGACTGTGTGATTCTTCGTTTTCCTCGGACTTTTGCGACTCTTCCATACCTGCCTCGTCTTCTGAGATGGATGATGGTCGTGTTGAAGGTGCGCCAGAAGAACCATGAGTTTGTGCAGATATTGGTGACGACACCGAAGCAGTGGAGTTCAAGTCGTCTGTCTCGTTCTGACCATCCGCAAACGCCATGCCGGAGTTGCTTGGACGGTTTGAAGGCAGATCATCACCAAGCAGTGTCTCTTTGTCGGCTTCGGGTTCGTCATCTGTCTGTACCGTGGGAGTGCTCTCCTCAGACTCAGTCGCAGGAACGGCAGATTTTGCCGGGTTCTCGTCACCAGCTTCAGTCACAACTTCGGTGTCCTCAGCCTGCGCTTCAGGTTCCAACGCAGCAGCTTCGGCGGCCTTTTCTTTCTTTAGCTGTTGAGCCTGTTGTTGTTTCTTGCGCATCTCGACAGCCTTCATAAGCCTTGTCCTTTCCTGTGTCGTTCCTCCAGACCGAAGGTGACTCTTGTACGCGGACACGGGCATGGACTTGGTGCTGGCTGGGGCTCTCGTTGAGTACATGGACGAAGCAGGAGACAGTGGCATGTCAGGCATCGGAGGGACGTCATGTTGTGGAGGAATAGCAATGGTGGGGAGGGTGCTAGAGGAGTTTGTCTTGGACTCTTTCTTATTAGCAGTCTTTCGTGTTGCAGAGCGCAAGCCTGCGGGAAGCGACGAAACAGGCCTTGCCAGATCTGACGGTGCGCTGCCAGAGGTAGATGGTCTTCGGCCTTCGAGCGATGGTCGCGGTCGTGGTCCGAGTTTGACCTTGGGCTTGGTGTACTGCTCATAGTAGTGCTGGTAAAGCTCGTCGTAGTTTGGCCTGGTGGTTTGTGATGAGCCTCGCGGTTCTGGTCCGTTCTCAAAGAGCGAATCATAGCTCTTGAGCGTGTCCTGGAGGTCGGATAGATCAGTGTCGTCGGGCGTCGTCGGCCCTTCGGTTACCGTCTCCATGGTGACGTGCGAGATCTGTGGTGACAACTTGTGCTCGACAGCCTTCTCTTCCAACATCAACGGGACCGTCTCTGCTTGCGACGCAACTGATCCGCTTCTAATAGGCTCGTCTTCGCTGCCCGTGGCAGGCTCCAGAATGGTGGGGATGTTGGACTTTGCTGTGCCCGGTCGTGCTGCATTGCCTTCTCCGTCGGGCTGGTTTCCCTCCTCTGCGGCCTCTTGTATCCAGCTGAGCTTCTGCTGTCGCGACGATCCGCTAGACGAGGAGCTCGATGGGGCGGCAGTGTGCAGACTGCAGGCGGCGGTAAGGGCGGCATCGCTGAGCTCTTCTGGCGTGGAAATGGACAGGACGATGTCGTGGGGCGCAAACTTCTCGGTGATGTTGATGAAGTGGACACTAACGCGGGCTGTCGAGGGTTAGTGGTGAGGGTGACGGGATTGACGCTTCAACTCACCCTGCAGTAGTCGCGATGTCCCCTCAGGCACGTATTTGACCAGGACCTTGCGCCGACGGTACAGCAGGAGCCCGTACAGCGGAGACTTTTCCTCGTACTGGGCGACGGCAGCGCGCGCCTCACCGGCTCCCCCAGTTCCCCGTGTCAGGACTTGAACGCCATCCCTTGACGTGTACCTGAGCAGGAACCTTTACCCCAAGCATTAGCACGTGGTCCGCGATGGAAGAAGAAATTGGGCATGTCTTACCAACCACCAGCCTCGGCGAGCGCACCCTGGTACGCCTGTGTTACCTCGACATTGTCCAGGCCGTTCAGCGACATGATGGTGCAAGTCGGCCAGGAAGAGACGCTTCGCGGTGCAGACTCTCAAAGCCGTGCGTGTCGTCGTCTGCGAGGAGACGGCGTTGTCGTCGCGGGTGCAGTCGACGAGCGTGATTCCAGGAGGTCAAAGCGAAGTAGGGGTCATGAATTCAAATCAGGGATCCGTCGAGTATCAGAGGCGGATAACCGGCCATTGGGGCAGCGCTGTGCGTCGAGGCAAATGGACGCTTCAGGAACATGTACCGTTGCAATCCGCCTAGCACCCTCAAAAGCTTAAGCTGAGAGGGAGGATGGGTGAAGGCGACTGACGAAGAGCGTGGAGACCTGAAACACGAAGCGACGGCAACCCCTGTTAACTACAGTACGCGCAGCCCGGGAGCTGGCCAGGGCTATATCTCCGCACCAGCACAGAGCGCCTGATTCACCGACATAAACGGCTCCCGCACTCATCATATGACATCCCACAAGAATGCGTTTGCGTTTTTCTTTTTCTTCAGCAACACGTCGTCGTACAGGCGCGTACTTGGGCTCCACGGGTGCTGTCACCAGAGCCATGCGGCAGTCCACGCATTGATGTCTAGGCAGTCCACGCATTAACGCAGGCACAATGCACCAGGCCGCCGATAGTCCTGAGGCGTCCCAGGTCACAGCCAGTGCGATGAGATCAATCCCATGGACGCACCCGCTATGACAGCCATCCATTGCTTCTGCCGCCGGTAACCCGCCGACAACAAGGCGGGGGAAAAAGAAGCAAACAGTTGTTCAGGTGCAACTTTGCTGAACCCAGCAGCAGATCGCACTCTTCTGTCGGCATCCCCCTGGCTAAATACGAACGCGATGGCATCTCGCAGCTATTTTAGTCACTCCAGATTCTTGCAACAAGCCATCCCAGTATACACACGCTTACCTCGCACCACCATCACTTGTTGGGGCCGGTGGGAACTTGCCGGAACTTGTTAAAAGACACAAGACTCATGCATACAGTATAAACAAGCTTCGTCCGTTGTTTACTTCAAAACATGGTACGCGTCGGGACTAAGAAAAAAGCTAGAAATGGTCCGTCGGACAGCTCGACTACTACTGTCCGACTGCCCCGCTATCCCCTTGCAGCTTGCAGCAACACCATGCAGGTTGTTGGTCATGGCCACCGAGCCTGCACTGCATCGCTGATCGGTCGGTAGCGGCCGCAGCAAGAAAGAGTTTGAATAGCAAGCAAATGTTCTACAAGTCTTCCGCTTCTCCATCAACACTCGACCAACGTCAACTTTTCGAATAGTTTCAGTACCCAGCTAGCCCGAAGATTCCGGTTCCAAACTAAACGCATCGCGAAAAGCAATTAACGGCTCTCCCGAACACACGCTAAATCCGACTCGTCACTTTGCCTCAACCTCGACAATGACATCACTCCCAGCTGCTAGCACACTCCCCCATGCCTCCGAATCCGAACTCACAAGCGTTCTAGACCTACTCTTTGAGCCATCGCCTCCCCTCCGCGAGATCACTTTCCCCGTGCTGAGGTCTGCCACTTTCCCCAGTTATGACATCTTGATTACCGCTGTCAATGCGCAACTCGCTGCGCTGGCCAAGTCAACTGATGAAAGCGATGTGAAGAAGCTTTCTGAGATACTCTGCTCGCATCCGAGGTTGGGCGAGAAGAAAGTAGACAGCGAGCAGAGCCGGAAAGAACAGGCGCAATTGCAGGCAGGTGCAGAGGAAGAGAAAGAGAAATTGGCAAGTCTGAACAAGGAATACGAAGAGAAGTTTCCGGGTTTGAGATATGTGTATGTGAAATCTCCCTTGAGCTCACGGTTGATAATTTACTGACGGTTATGTAGTGTCTTCGTCAATGGCCGTCCGCGACCTGAAATCATGGAGAATATTCGCTCTCGTATCGACCGTGGCGATATCAGAGCTGAGCGTCAAGAGGCCATTCAGGCCATGTGTGATATAGCTCTTGACCGAGCATCGAAGCTGCAGAAAGCGTAGATTGTACTCTTCGAGAAGAGGAACGGATTTTGCTATGATGACTCTAACCAAGCTCCGGTTTAAGTTGAGGTAGCACTATAAAGGTGCATCGATCACGTTCAGAGCTTCTGCAGCAGTATTGAACTACAATGTTGATCTTTCATTGAAAGACGTGTTTTAACTATATGCCACATGGTACATGCTTCTTCCTGAATTGTTTTACAAAGCGAGATTGGACGTGTACATTTCGACGCGATAAATGCAAAATATTGCTACGAGAATACACCCATACGCCAAAATGCTCGTTTATAAAACCGTACCGAATGCCGATCGTTCCCAGTGTGGTGGTACAGAGAACCGCTCCTTCCTTTTTTTGCCTGTCCTTTTTGCGTTCCTGATACTCCGCGCTTTTGATTGTTAATCGTACAAGTACATACTGATGGCAGTAAGACCACATGGGTCATTTTCGTTCCAGATATCCATTGAGGATGAGCTTCCTTTTCTCAAAACCGATTGCATGTGGGTTTTGTGAGACTTTCTGTTGTCATGATATACGACACATCTAGTAGATACACAAAATGGCCATAGCACCACTCATGATCCGAAACGCATGAACATCAAGTTCCTCTGCCGTCTGCGCTCTTGTTCCACATCGTTGGTATGGACAGATCCGCCTGCTTCTGTCGAATGTGTGTCCGGGTGGTTCCATGCTGATGGGTTTTGTGCTGTCATGGATGCGTCGAGTGCACTAAGATTCGGCGACTTCGGTATCGGTGGGAAATTTGGTGAGGCTGGAGCAGCTAATGATGAGAAATTCGGGGATATCGATGCCGTCGCGGTCGACGAGGCGAAGTTTGGTGACGTCGATGCAAGAGAGAAATTTGGTGACATTGGTACTGTTGTTGGTATGAAATTAGGAGAAGCCGGCATGGTTGGTGATGCAGACGTGAAATTCGGAGAAGTGGCCGCTGTAGTGGTCACCGCAAGCATCTCTGGGGACACAGATTTAGTCAGCTTGCGTGGACGGTGATCAGGCGACATGGCAAACGAATCCGTTCTTTTGGGTGCAACCAAGCATGTTGCAAACAAGGCAGAGACGTCTGGCGATGTTGACATAAGTGTAGGACTTGGGCTACCCGGTGTAGATACCCTCGGCCATATGGCATCCGCGCCGTCGTCTACCTGGTCGTAATCTCCGAATACTGATTCTGAGTGATCCAACCCGATAAGATCGGAAAACATGGTTGCATTCGTAGTGCCGGTGTGTGAAGTGGTAGACGAGCCGGCGGTGACGACAGATGGCGAGAAAGGCACGTCATCATCATTATCGTCGTCGTAAGGGTTTGGTATTGGCTCGTCTTCGTCGTCGAGATGAGCATACGGGTCGAACGAATCTCCATCGCCATCAAAAGCATCATAATTCGAGATTCCAAGTGGCGATGGCGGCATAGGTAGGTAGTCTCGGCGTGATGTCGTATCTCTCGCGGAGTGAGACCATGCTTCATTTGGCGAGCGGAAGACGGCAGCCTCATCAGGGGAGTCCCTTGTTGTTGGTGAAGACGAGGTAGGCGAAGGACTTCTTGATGAGGGCGGAGAGTTTGTAGGCGATCCAGAGACTACAAAGTGGCCCCCAGTCCTCACAGCAGCACTGGGTGGTACTGACGGATCTCGCGACAATACTGGTCTGGTGTAAGTGTCAACACTGCCATGGTTGAACTCCAGCCTCGCTAATTCAAGTTGTGCTTGTTCTCTCTCTTGCTCGACTGGTACACGACCACATCCGCTCTGTGCTTCTTTGGTCAGAATCAATCGTCTGCGTACCCCATTCAGGATGGCGGCCTTCCTGAGCAGGTTCCGCCCAAGTGCCTTCTGCTTGGCCCATACTGCAATCTTGGAGCTGCCGCGATCCACAATGTTGGTTGCTGGAAAAGAGAATTGTGGCGATAACCGAGAAGTGATAAGGAATAATCGAAGTCGTCGTTTCTTCTTCTGTACACACGAATGTTCGCCGTCGATATCAGCCACCGCTCGGGTGCGCTTCTTGGATCCACGTAGTGGTTGGCGAGGCAGAAAGGTGAGGTTCATAGTGGACCGTGAAAGGATATTGAAGTGCAAAGTTGATCCTTCAATAGGAAGTAAATTCTCGAATCGTCGAGTGTGTGGCGTGGGATACTCAGCAGCGCCAGGCATCATCCTCCGTTGCCCAACCTCATGCACTGTCTTCGGAAGATGGAGCTGATGATGCGAACCGGCATTCTCGCACACCAGTATTGATCTAGCAGTGGCGAGGTTTGGTGATGCTAGTCCAAACTGTCGAGGAGGTGATTTGCCGTGCGGATGCAGCGCAACATTCACATATGGATGTGGATCCAGCGACACTGTGCTAGGGAAGGGCGGATCTTAGCTTGGGTGCAAAGCGTCCAATATCGAGGTCGGGACCTGTCACGAGACACCGCTGAGAGCCCAAGACGATATCGGATATGGCATACGCGTGACACACGTTGCGATGTTGACTGTAATATCGAACGAAGAAATGACTCGCCAGCGAGGCGCTGTCGATGTCAGGGAAAGTAAGCAGTCGGCGACAATGGAAATGGTATTCTGTCTGGTGCAGAGAGGGGCTAATAATATCGCTAGAGAGACTGCAGGAAAGAGCGGATGACCCAGCGCTATGGGCAAGATGCGGAGAACCCCAGTAGCCATCTGCCACACTACCGCTAGTGGAATCACCACTTCGATATCTTACTGGACAACGTGAGAAGGCATTCGCAAGCCACTGGGTCCAGACACGCACTCTATGGATTGACCACATAAGATTCTGCCTCGACATCGGTCAAGGTTGTGTTCGTGAGGCTGCAGCATTGAACTCGGAGGCGAAAGCGGACATTTTTTCGTGTTTGAGAGAAGAGGCGCACACGAGCAGACGAGGAGGAGATGGGCGCTGATCGGAGAAGGTCTCCAGAGATGCTTTCATCATGGCCAAACTTGATTCGAAGTGAGGCTTCAAGCTTCAGGGGTTCCCGTCTCCAGAACCCTGTCGCTCTTCCTCAAGAGACGCAGATCAGCCCAGGCCACAAATCCTTCACTGCAGCCAACGACAGCAACACCATGCTTTTGCCATCGAGGATGAAGAGCTTGCAAACATGTCATCATTCTCAGCACGAAGAGTCAGGCTGACCCTGTCAAACGCAAGCAGATGACAGCGCCCCGCGGGTACAGCAAACGCAACCACCAAATGATGACAGTTCTGATCTCCAAATCATAGCCTGACAGGGTCTAGAGCACCGACGATCCAAGAACCCTGAGGTTGTGCTACCAGTCGGCTCCCCTCGACCTCAAGCTGCACGACATAGGCGTAAGATCGCCCAATAGCGGGGCACATTGCTTCATTCTCTCCATCACGAATATGTCTGGATCTCTGAGCGACATTTTCAAACAGCACCCCGTAAAACCCGATCCTCGGCGGTAACAACGTCTGCAACAGACGGGCTGTGTGTCGCTTCCCTCAAAGTCGATCGCCGTTCTGCAAACATCTAAATCGCCTCCAAGACACGTACCTTGATCCGCGGAGAAGACATTTCGCCTTTGCGGACCACGGCGCACTGCGGACGACAGCGCAATACTTGCTGTCGTGCTCACACTCTGCTCGTCTGTTTGTGTAACAAACTTACGTTTCCTGCTCTCCAATCCCGCACTCCAACCATGCACTCCAGCTTACGCTGCATTTGCTGCAGCATCTCCTGCACTCCGCACTGTTGCGCAACCACGCATCCTCACCTCATTCGCTCAGCATCATCGTCAAACTGCAAGTAGTCACGAGCCCTAACCTCGTCAGAATCAAAATCTACTCTCCAACTCGCGCATCGGCGGCTTCCACACTCGCCTTGTCGTTTACGAGAAAGGCAGGCGCCGGCTTTGTGTGCGTAAACAGGGGCACTCAACTCGGCTCCTCGTCCGAAAATTGACGCAACGCATGACGACCCAACTGCATTCGTAGCGCCATGCATGAGGATGAGGCTCAGTGTGCGTTGGAAAAAAACTCATTCTTTACCGACAAAAAGCAATACGATGAATCAAATGAGCGCCACGTACACAGTCATGTCACGACTGCAAACTTGGTTTGTGTCAGGCACCGATGACAAGCTCTTTGACATCACATTCCTTTAGATTATGATTCGTCGGAGAAGTTTTCCAATACAGTTGGCGAGTGGGTCAAGATCTTAGTATACGATCACGCTCATGGCCCGAGAGGGCATTCCCGTCCCGCTCTTGGCAGCTATCCAGGTATCTCCTGAACGGTGAAGAATACAGCCCAAAAAAGGTAATTCGGGCGAAGAAGATATGTTGTGTTCGTAAAGAGGATAACGGAAAAGAACTCCAACACGCTACTCATTCCTACGAGGATGGACCGATTTGCATACCAAGATTTCATCTGACTACAAGTCAGCCGACCGATTCGTGTCACGAACAATTGGCCAATGGCTTTTACTTGTCGATTGGCTACCAAGTCAGCATCAGCCATATCTGCTCCTTCAACTGCTTCTCTCCCAAGATGACCAACTGTCGCGGAAGAATGCAAATCGGAAGAGTTGGTGATGCGAGGGATATTCTCATATTCAAAATATACAGTGGTCACCTGCTAGCTGGTATTGGTGTCAGTATCTATCCAACTCTTCTTCTCAACAGTCTCGACTTTTGTACAAAGTGTTCCGCCATCATCTCGCGGTTAGTCCTACGAGTCGCATTGAACCATGTTGTCTCGTAAAGTCTCATACGCCGTATCTGACGCCGGGCATGTATAGGCAATGTGTGCGTCTAGCCTACAGCCGCCAAGCAGTCTCTACTCACATGTTCGCTTTGGTCTCTGCGGGCAGTATCCGGTCTTCTACCAAACGCATGAGCTTGATGGTTTGTTCAGCGAGTGTAAGAGTCAGGATCTACTCGATGGTTAGCAATAGTTCGCTTGTCTTGTCTAGTTGTGCCATCATACCGTATGTGGCAGAATACGCGCCAGATGGGCAAAGTAGCCCTTGTACAGAGCGAAAATACCCTCTGTCTTGACTGTTCGGCTCAAGCAGTCGAATGCCGATGTGTATAGGTTGCCGGTCTGGTTGTACATTCGCGACATGATTGTGTCTGGAGGATGCATGACACAGCATACGACGAAGCCGCTCGCGGTACTGCTAGCAATATGCAGCGGCATTCCCTCTTCCATACCCAGATGTTTTACCAGCCTCCTCTTGGCGAAGAAGTATGTGGGAAGTTGTACAGAGCTGCCGAAACCTGTGCGGACCATGGCTGGCCCTACACCTCTGTACAGGCCCTTGATGCCCTCGGCGCTGTATATTTGTCGCATACCGTCGATGGCGTTTTTGTATTTATGTTGTGTGCCGACGGGCAGGAAGGGTGAGTAAGATTGTAGGCGCGTCTTTACGAGGAAGAATGGAGAGCCGGCTGCTGCACCCAGAATGCCAGATGAAGCACCTGCAAAGAGGTTGATGCCAAAGGATTGTACGGCCGCGTCGCTGTAGACGACGTTGGTGAGGGTCTTGCGAATGGGTTCGTAGAAGCCTAATCGGCAGCCGTTCAAGGTCATCTGGTAGATGTAGGCACACCCAAGCCCCCGTAGCAATCCTCTTGGTCCTTCATTCTTCAAGATGACGTTCACACCGTGGAAGACACCTCTGTATAACCGCGGCGCGTCGGTCTTCGCTTTAAGCTCGCCTTGTAGTTGTAAACTGGGCGATCGTCAACGAATTGGTTGCGCAGGCGTTTCGAGAGAGAAAGCGCACCGGATTTTGACGGTCTCGAAGCCGTGGGTTACTGTGACTGCACCGCATGCTGCTATGCCGCCGGCGATGAAGGAGCTGTTCGGGAGGCATTAGTATACAGCATATGGTGTGGGGACCTGGAGATGAGCACCTACCCAAGAGTTGTAGACATTGTGAAGCTCTATGCGACTACGGCGCGAGCTGGTCGGAAAAGTGCCCGGGTACGGGAGATGTATTCGACTGTGACTATGACGTGTGTGACGGCGCAACCATGGATTGAAGAAGACTGGGGTATGTAGGGATTAGGAGCACAGGTGAAAGCAGGCGCACTCTGGCCTGGTAGACGGATTGCGGTCAAATTGGCAATGCTGGGGAATGGTGAAAGTGAATAATCGAGGACCCGTTCCGGTTTCGGATCGGGATCAGCAGCTACGTAAGACGGCCTGGACCCACTTCTTTCCATTTGTTGCAACTCTTCAGCGCATTCCGCCGGCTCTAGTTGTCCCACGTCGCGTCGCGTGTAGTCCATTTGCACCCGCGCTGATTCGCTCACTGGGCAGGTGGAGATGAATGCACTTGTTGCAGCACACGACTAGGAGACCAACACTGCCATGGCTGGGTCAGCGACGCCCGGCGGAGGCCCTCCTCCACCGCCTGCAGGGCCGCCGACACAGAAAGTCAGCGACGTCATAACAAGCTTCCGGCCTCAGAGGGTGAGACCAAGACACAGGTGCACATGTCCGCAGTATACTGACACTTGCCAGCGCTTCAAATCTGGCGGCCAGGGCACCGCCGTCACCTCGCTCGACTTTGACGACTCGGGCGAGCTAGCCATTGTCGCACGCGACGACGACACGCTCCAGATCTACAATTGCAAAGAAGGCAAGCACGCCAAGGAGCTCAAGAGCCAGAAGTACGGCGTGCATCTGGCGCGCTTCAGTCACCATGCGCAGAGCATAATCTATGCCAGTACAAAGGTCGACGACACCATCCGCTTCCTCTCCACACACGACAACTCGTACATCCGCTACTTCAAGGGCCACAGCGACACCGTCACCTCCATCGCCCTGTGTCCGTCCAAGGACGATTTCATAAGCTGCTCAAAGGACAACACGGTGCGCCTGTGGAATCTGCAATCGCCAAACTATGTAGGTCTGCTTAACCTCCATGGACCCTACCTTGCTGCCTACGATCCTTCTGCCACCGTCATTGCCATCGCCTCACCACCTACACAAAACGTCCTCCTCTACGATATGCGCAACTACGACAAGCCGCCCTTTGCAACATTCGACATCCTCGACATGGAGCAGCGCTTCATGGGAGGCCAGAAGGTCGACTGGACCAAGATTGAGTTCACCAATGACGGCAAGAGTTTGATCATTGCGACAAACGGAAGCGGCCACTTCGTCCTCGACGCCTTCTCAGGTGACTTGACACATTTCTGCTACCGCAAAACTGGCTCCTCGGGGCGTCTCCCACCCAGCGCCTCCACTACAAATACCACGGGCGCCAAGCCCGATGGTCATACTCCGGCAAATGGACAGGGCGATGTGTGCCTTACGCCAGATGGCAAGTTCCTGATTGGAGGCAGTGGAGAAGATGGCCTCCTAGTCTGGGACATTTCCAAGCCACCAACGCCAAATAATATGCTTGAGCCTATGGAGAAGCTTCCAGGACAGGGCAAGAGCGCTGTTGTCGGTTACAATCCGAGGACCAACCTGCTGGCGACTGCGGATAAGGATCTATATCTTTGGCAGCCGGATCCCGATCTCATGATCTGAAAGAAAAAAGGGTCCCAGTTCGTTATAAAGAATGAAGCATGGCTGGATATAAGCTTGGGCAACAAGAGAAGCAAGGATAGGATAGGCACGTTGCCTGACCAAGGAGCAAAACATGAGACACCCATGCGCCCCTCCGCCCATTTCTCGCCTAAGAAAATCGAGAGAGCAAACATGTGTACTCAAACATGTGTAGTCTGCAAGTCGACTACAATGTACAATAAACCGGGGGAGATACTGAAATGCGAACGGGTGACCGAAAGAGTAAACTTGGTCACAGACAATGATTGTGTAGCGAACATGGTCGAACAATCTACGTTTTACCCAAAGACGGGTACTCTTCTTACTACGTCTGCCCAAATCATGTACCAATCGAGTATTTGCATCATAGTGACAGAATGCCCTATTACTTTTAGGTCGATCCCTTCATTCATCGTCCTCCCAACCCTGAGGCAACCATCCGATAGGCTTGGGTTTCCACATGCCCAGCATCTTGGTTGGCCCCTTGACCTTCTTCTTGACCACATCCTCTTTGCCTTCATTTTCTCTAACCGGTAAGGCCCGCTCAATGCTCTCGACTTGAGCATCGACATCCATCTTCTCACCAGTTCCATCCGCCCTAGCAGCATCAAGCACTGCTCGCCATGATTTCTCATTCGATACACTTCCCTCCTCCAGTAACTTGTCAGCCAGTTTCAAATTCCAAAATGTAGGATCCGAGAAACAGTGACTAAGAGTCAGTGCCACAACATCATTCTTCGCGGTTTGTCTCAAGGCTGCCCAGTCCTTTGACGTGAGGAGATGTAGTGCCCATTCATGCAGACCCTCCCGAACAGGATCCATCTCCGGGTGCACCATTTCTCTTGACGGAGCATTCATGAAACCTGTAAGATGCGCAGCCAGTCCCGCAAAGTTCAAGACGCTGTTGCAGAAAGCGCGTAACAAAGGTGTCCAGATGATAAATGCGCCAGACATGGTACTGCCCAACTTTTTATCCGTGGGTAATATCATCTTTCCTTGCACTAGTAGCTCTAGTAGCGCGCGTTGCGTGTGCGAAGAAGGTGTCGTCGTAGCATTAGGAGCAAAACGAAGATTGTATGTGGACAGAGCTGTTTCGGCAGCTTTGGTGTCGTCTTTCTTCCTATTCTTGATCTCACTTTTCCGCTCTTTGACATATGCTTTGAGGATACTCTGGAGTTTCTCTCGCACCGCTTCCCTGCTCTGGACACCGAGTTCTTCATCTTCTTCTGCCGCGACGAGTGCACTGCCGGTCTTGAATGCATGGTCCAGTTGGATCCAGTACCACTCCCAGAGCCACTCGAGCGACTCGGTAGCAGCCCGCTTTAGCTCTGCGAGGGAAGGGAGGTGCCGGTGGACGATGCGGTGGCGGGTTTCCAGGAGGGTAATGGGGAGTTGAAGGGATTTCCCTGGGGGAAACCATGAGGGGCGGTCGCGGGTCAAGTCGATTTGCGTATCTGCTATGCCGGTTACGAACCTATTGGGAGTTAGAAAGAAGGTGTGAACAGTGCTTCATAAGACAGAAGTGATAATGGGATTGACATGGACTTGACAAAAACGTAGAGAGAAGAGATGATTCGAAAATCGGACGAATTGGAGAGAAGAACAGAATACATGCAGAATCTAGAGACACATTGAACACGCCCATATCCAGGACAGAGAGACAGTTGGGGAGTGGGATGTTCTTTAGATCACAACATTCGACAAACCTACCTTGATATCGCAGTAGCATACAGCAGCCGCAGTGCGTTGTGTTGCAAACCGCCCCGTGCATCTTGAAGCACTACATCCACAATGTCTGCTGTCGAGTCTAGCAGCAGTGGCAATCCATCAGGTTTCCGTAGTCGCCAAGCAAACACCTACCTCTCATCAGCACACTGTGGCTGTGGACCTCAGAAAAAGTACTCCCTGTAGGTCGTGTGATTCCATCTTAGCTTGCCTTGTTAACTGCTTTCTCTTTCCTACTAGTTTCTGGACTGTACAGGTCCTGGCGCAGCTGAAGCAGCTCCTGACTATCGCGCCACGCCGTGACAGCAAATCGTGTATGCGGTTCCATATTTAGCACTCGAGTAGTCGCGCAGCTGGACGCGTTTGTGCAGTCGACAGCTTCAAAGTCTGCGATTGGCTAGCCGATACGTTGCAGATGGAGGCACGTGAACGCGTGTTGGCCATCACTAAAAGGAAATTTGCTCAGTCTTCCAGGTGTGCATATCGATAAGCGCTACGAGTTTGACCACCACTTTTCGAATCGAGCCAATGACGCAAGGACCACCCGGCAAAACCATGGAAGTCCTTTTTCTTTTCAAGGCTGAGAACTCAATCTCGCAACCCCATCTTCTGGAACCTTTCTCGTCTGAAATCTTAATCCGCGCTACTTGCTTAGTCTCCGGTGAGAGCCTTGACGGGATGGAAACATGAGCGTGGCAGCCAACAATTCGGTTAGCTGGTAAACTTCGGCCCTAGCGGGTGAATGTGCTCTGATGTTCGGTCAGGGCAACTGAAGCGGGTCTGGCCGATGTTGAGCGGTGCTGAGCGAGGTGGAGGACGATTCTGCAGCTTCCACAACCTGCCGCACAGGGCTGCGTGGCTCGCTCCGGGTGACGGCTTAAAGATCGGTCGGACCGCAGAGTGTCAGCGTCGCTTCGCTTTGACGTGGTGGGTGCGTGTTTTGCACCATCATGCCACTTCGTGAGGCTGCTGAATTATTTTACAGTCTTCGGTCCTTTACCGGGCGATGTGACACAATTGCGCGTTGACCGATCTGCATCACACTAGGACCTAAAGGACGGGCCCGGAGGACGGCGGCATGTCGCCGACGTGTGATTTGCTGTGTCTTGTACTGGCCGCCTTACACACTGCAGAGTACGTGGGTTCGGTACACTAAGGGCTGGTACATGGCGGCTTGCGCCGAGACAAATGTACGTTGGGACCATGGTTATACGAGAAGGCTAGAAGCGTTGAAGAAGCTTGTGGGCTGTGGAGGTCGAGGATTGACGTTGTCACGGCGAAATGCGAATACTGGGGCAGCTTGAAGCAGGAAGCACCTTCCCTTCTCGTCGATGGTGGACCTCGGATGCTGCCCAGGCCTATGTACCATTCGATGACTCATGGAGCCAAGGTAATCAAAGTCGGCACAGTAGGGTAAGGAATCGAAGTTTGATGTAATGTGGTTGATCTGGTTGATGCTACTATCTGACTACATCATGTTCATCTGACCTCATAGTGAGCGATGCAAAGCCTCACTCTACTGCCACTAAAGGCTGGGTATCTCTAAAGTCTTTTCCGGTTCCAAGCGGAACCATGCAAAACGCCTCGCTGTGCTAAAAGAATTCGCCTCAAAAAATATGCTGGTGCTCCTGTATCGTAGTCGCACGTTTGAAACAAAGATCCGGCTCATAGCCATCCATATCCCAGCCCGGCGTCCCGCACCGGCATGGTGGGCTGCTTCATCTGTTGAAACCACCATTCCTTGGTAACCGACTCGTCCTCGTCAAAGAAGAAGCTCTGTCCCTCCATGTTGCCAGGTGTTTGAGCCTTGACGTGGACAGGAAGGTGCTGGCTCTGCTGCACTGCCGGCAAAGGTGGAGATGGCTCTTCGACACTGGCCTCTGAGCTGGCGTCATCATCCTCCTCTTCGCCCTCCTCTTCCTCCGGTGGTTGCCAAGTCTCCTCAAGCTTGAGACCTTTTCCTGTTCCTTCAGTGAGAGAGCCCCAACTCAGTGATGGCTCAGGTGCGTCGTACAGGCCCAATGCAACAAGCTTCTCACCATCGTCGTCTTCCATATCTTGATCTTGCTGAGCAGGATGTTGAATAGGCAGGAAGTTGGAAGATGCCTGTGCTTGGTTCTTTTGGGCCCATTGCTGCAGATACCAGGGCAAAGCTTCGGTAGAAGGAGTGTTGAGCGAAGAATGAACGTAGCCGGGTGTGTGTTGGGACCATCCACATTCTGACTGGGTGTTGGCATAAGTCGAAGCACCAGTCATAGGCTCGAACATGGAGTTGCGTGTAGACAGGGAGTAGAAATCAGAACCGTGGTGAGAGTCACGGTCTGATGGGGAATAATGTTGTGACCATTGCTGATGGGGCATAGGTTCGAAGTAATTCGTTTGCTGTGAAGCCTGGAAATGTGACGACGACGGGTGCCAGCTAACTGGTCTGTTCTGTTGTGGCCGCTCTTCCTCCTCCTCCTGTGACACGCCAAACATCATCCTGTAGTGGTCGTCTAGAGTAGCATAAAGCTTGGTCTCCGTCGTAGTCTTCCTCCTCTCCATGGCTTTTGGACTGTTGTGGTGGCTTTTTGTCTTCTCAACGCGTGATGATCTGCATGGTGCTTGGCTTCCAGAGCTGCGAGAGGTACGTCGGTGAAGCTGTGAGGTTTGCATGTGGCCGGACATGTTGGCGAGGTGGTATGGTGGGAGGGCAGTGATCATACACAGTCGAAGGGGAGATGTCTCGAGTGGTTTGTATATGTGTGTGCTAGTAGGCGGTTGTGTCGGGTGCAATCACTCTTGTCTGACTTGGAAGCGTGACTGGCTTGGGGGCATCTGCATAGGTATATGGACTGCCAAGAGATATAGACACATCAGGAAGGGTGGATGGGGAAATTGAGGTAGCGTAACCTCGCGGCAAGAGTCATGGTACAAGGCATGCCAGGGCTAGGCTAGCGAAACTCAAGAACAGCTAATAGTGGAATAGATGCAGACAAGGAACGGGAGTGTATTGACTACACGGAGCCACCAAGGGATGGCTCGGTGAGGGAGCGCTGTGACGACTAGGGCCAGTGGCACGGCTGGAACGATCAACGAAAGGCATAGTGCAGAAAGCGAAAAGGAACGCTTGGAATGACCAAATCACAAGACAGGGAAGGCAGACGAGGGAGGCGTACCATGTATCATGGCGCAACGCGCAACGGAGCATCCGTGCAGCTAGACGACGGCCGGCTCATGGAGAGCAGACAAGGGAACCACAACGCCCGCCACGATGATGGCAGAATGCGGTAGTGCGACTAGGCCCTGTACAGACGTGCAGTGCGACTCAGCTGGGCTCCGCACCGGGGTTGAGTGTCGTGTGCATGGGGCGGTGGCCCTCAAGGCGGTCAACTAGCCCTAGGGTTGTTGTACGTACGGAGCCTGAAGGACGCTCGCACTCGGCAGCGTCATGTTTTAGCCGCGTCTGAGGGTAGCATGATTAGTGGAAGAGGACCGGCGATACTCCAGGGCGACATGGGCGTTGGTGTGGGAGGCATGCATGTTCATGGTGCATATCAAGCAGAGATCCGTGTCGGCGCCAGCAGCATCGCGAGATCAGGGGCGGATGGGGCTTCAAACTTTGGTTGGCGCAGTAGTTTCGGAAAGGGTTGGAAAGCGAGGTTGGGTCCTGCTGCGCTACTTCTCCTTCACAGCAGTCGACACGCTAGTGGGCGCAGCCAATCACTGCCACCCGCGAGAGTGAATCGGTCCACTATACCCGCTCCCAGCACCTCCTGCTTGGTCGCGCGTGCAGCCGGCAAACCACACTGCTGGCCCACGGTATCCAAGCGCGATCTGGGGTGGGCGCTGCTCCGATGCCTTCATTGGCCTCCTCCTAGCCGAGCGTCTTCCAGAAATCGACATGCAGCTAGTCAACCCCTGCCGCCTGCAACGGGGACGGGCGAGTCGATGACATGGGACTTTGCAGATGGGTGCACCGATGCAGTATCAGACACATGCATCACTGGCTGAGGTCACACAGCCAACGGCGGGCCACTCGCGGAGATTGGAGCAATCAGCGTAGAGCCCTCGCCTAGCACAGGCATGTCATCAGCCTTGCATACTGACTACGCTGCAAACGCCTGAGCAGTATGAGCACACCGGACGCAAGAAGCCGCCTGTCCATCGGTCGACCCCCCGGCGTGGGTACATGTGCCGCCACGACGGGTTACGCCTAAAGTACGCCCACCCCCCGTACTTGTGGTTGTGTCGAGTCTGACACCCTTGTTGGACTTAGGCAGCGCCGAGGAAAAGCACTTTAACCTTTGGCCAGCGCCGGGCTCCACCTAGGCACGCCTTGAAACCATGTGCACGCTGCCAACGTCGAACATCGGGCTTGGACAATCGAGTGACCGGCTGGTTGATCCAAACACAGACGCTGTGACCCAAGTCAACACTGAACCGCTGCATCACGCCCGGCAGTCTTGACCACCGGGCACAGTGCGGCCGACATGGCGATACGCGCGTTCACATGGTGGCATGTCATTCTCCTTGCGAGATCGTCTAGCACTGCAAATAGTCTGCCTATACACTAGGTTAAAACCTATTATAGGACGCCGGTACTTCGTTCAACGTCGCGGTGGGTGGAGTGGATCCGTTCATTACGATAAATGTTGGCTGCAACTAATACGAAGCACAAAGTCTGGCTGCGCCGCGGTGACAAAGCAGCGAGCTTGCGTGGTGAGGATCCATCTCAAGAAGTCTGCCGCTACCATCTACCGTTATTGGCAGCACGGCTGTCTCAACCAAGATGACAAGCGGGTTGATATGATCCATTCCAACGACAAGGCCTTCACACCTCCCTGAGCGACCCCACGGTGACCAGGCCCAAAGTGGTAATGCCGTTCGACAACCAGAAATGAGAAAATCCCCGCGTGGCTGATGAGATGCAGCCGAAGCGCCGAGAGACCAACCCTGGCCTCGTCCCGCCTGAATGATCGACAGCGGTCCAACGCGGCGCAAGGATGTTTTTGGCGGTTCAAACGAACAGGATCATGTCAGGGGGCTTGCATCTTGTCGCCAAAAAGAGCATATGAAAGCTGCACTTGGGTCCTTGCATGGGGTGTCATTCATGGATGCACGCAAAAATGCATCGTCAACGTTTACTTGGCTGCAGCCAAGTGACATTAAAAATATGGCATACATTTTTACCACATGAAACCCAATCACGAAGCGGCTTTTCATGGCAACACTCGTGCAGGCGCCAGCACGCAGGATCTTTATTGTGCCAAAGAAGAAGTAACTAATATCACAGGTCCGTCATCAGCAAAGTGCACCGAATGTGAGCGTCAGTGAACGATATTGCAACTAGCGCGAGCCACAGGGAACGAATCAATGCACCGTGTCCCGTAATTCAGCACATCCCGCGTATCACACCCAGCCAGTATGACTCTGCAGCACACGGCCTCGGTCATTTTGATCCTCGAAAAATTACGGCGTAGCTGTGCCACTTGTGCATCACGAGACGGATACGTTAACAGGAAAAGTAAGCACCGAGCTGTCACCGGAACCTGTTCTGCACAGCGTCGCTTGATCGTGTTCACACAATCTGCGAACCGTCGAATCGAGGTGCTGAATGCTGACCCGCATTTTCCCATGGTCTTGTCTTGAGCTCATCCGTGGGAGGTGATAGGTCACGCAGCAGCACTGGGCACAACAGCGTCGGCAGACATTACACCATCTGGAAACCCGTGCCTACTAGCCGTGCTGCGCGTTACTGGTCTCATCAATCGAGATTGTGAACGCTGTAGTTTCAAGAAGGCTTTCTCCGGCATTATTCTGGCGAAATCGCTTGAATTGACGCGGCACGGGTACTAGACTCTTCAAAGTGTGTCAAGGCCAAGCGCTGCCCATCTCTGACAGCCCCAGTCCGGCAATCTGCAACACGGGAAGAAAAGCCCTTTAATGACGTATCAGCGGGTGGCCCACGAGTCGAGTGGGTCTCAAACGTGGCGCTGCATCGTCTCAAAGACTGTTGACAGAACAAAAATTGCGGTATGAGCGGCATCGCCTACACTATGCGAGCGAGCCACCCAGAAAGTCTTTTATGGCTCGCCCTACCCTGTCGATAACATGATAATCTTGACACGAGATTGCCTTTCTCAAGAATGTCTATCGCACTGCCATCGTCCTGGGCCTTTCAGAAGACCACTCATTAGATTTGAATCGGCTACGTGTTAATTCTCGGTCACGCAGCCCTAACCAAGCGTCAGGTGAAGCACGCTGTGGACAAGTTGCATGAGGAAGAATTCGTGGGCTCGGTAGCTGCATTACTTGTGGATGACGACGATCCTTAGCAAGGTGTTGGCTTGTCTTTGTGATGCGTGTTCTAGACTCCTTGTCGGCCCATGCGAACGTGAAATTCTCTCTTGCGGGCGCGGCGGCACTTTATCCTTACCCTTGGTGCGAGCATTAGCCTCACTAGGCGGCTCGAGAGCCCACTTGCTCAACGTCGACCACTCCCTGTCCAATCGCCGTGCTCCGTTGAAGCCTCCTGGGTGCTTCGATCAGCAGCCACACTAGCTCGTCGGTGAGCCTCCTTGCTGCTGCAAGTTGTGCTGGACGCAACCTTGACTATTTGCCGGCTCATAGTCCTACTGCACAACTCAAACAGGCACCAGCGGTACGACCTCCTACCGCATCTCATCTCGACATGTGCGTGTGACGCACGTCTAGAGAACCGGACACCGATGCCCCACTGAAAATAGCTAAAGGCTCACAACCATGGGGCAAGATGGCATTCCACATATACGATATGCGCTGGTGGCCGGGGTACGGGTCTGTCCAGTCAGACCGCCACTATGCCAACACCACCGCCGCCTACTCGCTTGTATGTGCAAGTTGCAGGTACATCAACATGGACAAGCCATGACGGTGCGGGCGAGCTTCCACATCACTTTTACCTAGCTAAGACGGCCGCACGAGCACGACCAACCGTGGGTATCATGTACACGTCTGTACCTTCGCTTCACCCGAGCGCTGCAACTGATGAAACTTACCTGTCGGGCGATCCCATGCTAAATGTCTTACGACGCAGCAGCTGAAGCCAGCCTGCATCTCCGCAAAATCATCTCCACTTTACCAGGGCCCGGCGGTGACTCGGTTTCACGCGCAGTACGAGCGTTTGTTTTCCTTCTGCCGCTTCGCCGTGACCCTTCTGCTTGTCGCACCTCTTTAGGTCCAGTCTCTGCTTGCATCCGCCTCGAGGCCAATAGCTCTGATCCTTCAATGCAGCGACAATGCACCAGAAGGAGCCGTGGATCCGGCCATCATCATGAATCAGGGTGGTATTGAGGCGCTTGCTGCTGCAACCTGTGTCGGTATCGCAACTAATATAGAGCAAAGTTTCTCGATCAGCACTCTGCCACATTTGAGTATCCGAGGTCGGGCCACTCCAAGCATCATGCTTACCTTTTACAGTTACCACCACCGATCTGAGTCTTGTAATACTACGCACCAATACGGAAATCGTACTCCGCTTTAATATTCCAGCAGCACACCCCTAGTCGGAACCCTATACAGCAGTCGCTATTCGTTTGTAGCACATAGCTTGGTGTCCGCCAGTCATGCATCCGGCCGCCGTTACATCAGGCGATGTGTCAAATGCGATCCCAAGTTCGGTGCTACTGCGCGCATCACAGCTGACAAGGGCGGTCCTTTGCGTGAAGGTGACAATCCTTGAGTTGACAACTGAGACTCGCTTACGGAAGCTCCTATGCAAGTAGTTCCTCGTCAGGTGTATGACGGTGCAAACGGGTCCACGGATGCCATGCATGCGCCATGAATTTTTCCACCTCACCAGATCGGCGAATCGCCTATCTTTTCACTCTGGACATGCTCTAGGCTAAATTGTGCTTACGCGGCGATCTCAAAAGGCCGCTTCCACCACTGAGCGACGACCCGAAGTACCTTCTTTATTCGCCTGCGATTATGCGCAGAAGCGGTCACACTTGCATGGTCCTGATTTGCGGGCCCTCAGTAAATTGAACGCCTATTTTTGGGCGCCCACGACAAAGATCTGATCGCTGCGTAAAGTATACGCAAGTCGCTTATTGCCCGACTTGCCGCATTCCCACCTGTCTGATGACCATGCCAGCCCGGCTTGCTCCTTCTTTGACATACCGATATTCTCACGGCGATGCGGCTAGTAGGCGCTTCATCAGCGCCCGCAACACTACCCCTCCTCGACCAGCATTAACAGCAATCCACAGTCTAGGATGTCCTGGAACTGCTCCAAACAGACTGCCCAAGGACAGCCTGCACGACAAAACCAGGTGGCTTAACTTCCGGACTGTGTTTCATCAACTTTTCTTTGCTTCCGTTTTTTCCGATCGTTCTCGCTCTCCAATACTGGCTGCCTAACTGCCCAACACTGAGTTGTCAGCCGCAGGCGGGTCGCATGTATGCACACCAAGTGGCACTATTTGCCCTCATAGTTACCCACCCATCATACGGTCAAATTTAATGGGGACATGCAGGTGCTGCACACAGTCATACTGGTGGTTTGGACCATTTACGCGAAGGATACATTTTCTCCGTTGATCAACAAGTACCACGATGACCCATGAACAACTCAAGATCTAGCTGCCGAAGTGCTACATCAGTTGCTTACGTCGTGTACGGATTTCCGGCCTCCTAACTGTTTTTTACACCGCGCGCTTCTACATCGCTAGTCCTTTCGGCAGATGCAGCATTGATGCATCTTGCAACAGGCGCCCTAATTATGCCACCCAAAATACTCCGGGGCATCATGTACCGTTTGCTCTACTGTGCCGCCTACATGAGGGAGCTAGGTTACCGTTCGGGATCAAGAAGCTCCGGATCATCGCTACACGGATGCAACACTGACAATCGTGCCTTCAAGTGGAAGCTGGGAGCTCACAAAGTACCCAACACGTCGCGTTCCGTCTTCCTACCTATATCCATGTTCTTTCGTTACAAAATCCAGTCGTTGCATAGTCTAGCCTTGGAGGAGCTGCTGCCCATGGAGAGTGCCGGATACATAGAATCATACAGCCCAACAATCAGCTGATATCAGACGGTGCTATACAAGAGTAAGCGATAGACGACCTCGGGACGATGCCTAAGGGAGATCGTCAACATGTTGATCGCAGGCACGATCATCGCTGATGAGCAAATGCTCTACGTTGACATCATATATTTTCTCTTGCTCGTAATTCGCTTCAAACTCCACCACACATTTGAGGTTACTCAACAAAACTTTTACTGATTGCAGCCCTACCGATCGTCTTTATCGACCGATCAGGTGTATACACCTTTGTGTACATTGCGGGCCGATTTACGCATTATATCGCCACCGTCAAGCATGGCATAGCATAGCCCCAATCGCAAAAGCAGCGCCTCGCCACACATGTCACACACGCATCCATCCAACAACGGTCCGGCGAAAAACATGTCCCCACCCAAGCATTTCGCATTCAACATCCGGAGCCGCTTGCGCTTGTTCGCTACGCCACGGGAGGGTGTCATCAGACGGAGTTCGGTAGGCTGCCTATGCAGGACTGCCGATCGATGACGAAGACGTTGGGGTAGATGGAGTAGTGCGGGGCTTGTTCTTGCGCGAACATGTTGACATAAGCACAGTGTAAGTGTAAGTGTAAGGTTCAACTTTGAGCGGTGAGTAAGTTGGGATGTATAGAACCATCACTATCTATGTGTGGGTGTGCACATGTGTGAGCGTTGTCGCGGAAGCGGGAAGTCTTGGTCGAAAAGAAAATACGGCACACCTTGGCGGAATAACTCGCTATGCTTGCTGTTGCCTTGAGAAAAAGATAAGTACGCCTTTATGCAACCAGATATATGGGATACGAAAAAGCCTATACATCATATGTGCAATATAGTTGGGCTTATGAGCCGTATAGCGTAAACACTATGGTTGAAGCTTTCGACTTGGCTCATACTATGGTATCGCTACGCCCATGTCACCTGTTTTCCTTTCACGATAAGTGCCCCAAACCACGAACCTTGAACCTTTTCGCTTTTTCATATGCGGTTCTTTTTTCCCTGGTAACACCATGACCAATAAGGGACGAATCGGCGTGAAGGATCTCGAGCTGAGCAGTACCTCCAGACGTCCTGATGTCACTTAAATATGGTCCGCTTGATTCTCTTACTAGCCTGCACTGCACTCATGTCTACAAAACCCGTGTCAAGTTCCGAAGGTTTGCATCTTCCGTGCACTAGTCGCAGTGCAAGCACGTGAAGTACCGAACTAGAATAGCGTCATTAGTTGGGACAACGACCGTGACCGACCATAGATGGATAGATCCTTTAGTCGCCCACCGTAAATCGGCAGAGAGACTTTGAAGCGTTGAACGACTTGGACCGGGGTATACAAACTTTGCTCGTAGTGCAGTGAACATGACATGCTGAGAGGTATATGCTCAACCCATTTTCGGCAGCACGCAGTGATCAAGTATTAGGTAAAACAGTTGGGTTTTGTGAATGATTTAGCATTGGCCTCATCTTGAATCTCAGGGAGGGCATCGCGCATGCGTCCTTGACTACAAAAAATATTGATAGTGTATGGATGGAGCTCAGTCAGGCCAGAGTCATCTTGGATGCAAGAGTAATGGGTTTTGTTTTGCAGTACAATATAAAGTCACTTCCTGGTCGGGTACAGCATCAAGATAGCTCCTGAGATCTTGTCCGCACTGTGTATCACGCGTTTTGCGCAACCGCTTTCTTCGATGCTCTCGGAGTGAAGCCTATCTATTAAATTCGATGCAGCCCAC
Organism: Alternaria postmessia; assembly: GCF_024291825.1. Taxonomy (NCBI): domain Eukaryota; kingdom Fungi; phylum Ascomycota; class Dothideomycetes; order Pleosporales; family Pleosporaceae; genus Alternaria; species Alternaria postmessia. The sequence continues at coordinate 257,458 of NW_026260089.1, read as the reverse complement.
AACAAGTATTGACAAGATGAGAGGGTTCGGGCAGAACACGGCTTAGGTCTCTCAATCTATCAACCACAACTTGTGCTGATGGTCGAGTAAGGGTAGTGAAGTCACAACATACCGGCTGCCTTCTTGTACACGAGAAACATTATGCTTACTGACTGTTTCTTTTAGGCTATACCTACACTGAAAGAAAATACGGTACGTGTACTGTGACGTATCTACCACTATGACCAATAAGACTCCATATACTATATTGCTCCTCGAATGGAGAAGGCTGACCTCTCCAGGCACGAGGATCTCAAGCCTCAGAATGTTCTCATACATTGCAATGACATATTACTCACCGACTTCGGGTTCAGGTAAATTCCTGCTTCGGCGTCGACATGCCAACGTTAATAATACACAGCCTAGACTTCTCCGATGACTCAGCTTCAACGACTACCGGGCGGCCGTCAGCGTAGACTGGGTGATACTCAGCGCTAGGAGTCTTGGAGTTTGAGCCCCGGAACCGAGCTAATGACATCTTCTCTCTTGGGTGTGTTCTGGTCGAGATGGTCTCAGGACTTTACGGGCACAGTCTGTCTGAAGTCAAGGATCATTGGAGGAGGACTAGTAATTGGCAGTCCAGTTTTGCGCGAAACCCAAAGGCGACATCCTCATAGCTTGCGTCACTGTCAGATCATCCTGTAAGCGACAGGCTCAACCCAATTGTGGACTTCCTACCAGCACTGCTAGTCACGAAACGGCTCGATCGAGGCTCGATTTCATAGAAGGGTAGGCAAGCATCTACTTACAACCTATCACAAAGGCAATCAATCCTCTTATAGAGGATGTTCTATTCCCGGTCACCAATAGGCTTGTCCAAAAAGGCAGCCATATCCATATCAGCCACAGGCGTCGATAAAATGTTGACCGACTCGCTGTCGGTATAGCTCCCAAGAAAGCGAACGCAATGGCGATGGTCGACTTGACGCATGACTCTAATCTCTCGAATGAAAGCAGTCATGATACTTTGGTGCAGCTTGAGCGGTTTTGGCCTTGCGATCTTTTTTCTTGCACACACTATGGGCGGTTCACAGGATCGTATTGTCACTTCTTCGACAACGCCGACCATTCCATCACCAAGGTGACGGTTCACCTCGAACACGTCTTCGTCGCCCTCAAACTCGCAGTGGTTGAACAAAATGTCGAGCATGCGATCTGGCAAGGAAGCCTGTGCCCACCGCATAAGCAATACGTCCTGATGATCATCTTATGATCTTAGGAATTCTAATATATGGTGGGTGTCTCTTAGTGAGCGTGGAAGCAGGGTCTCTCTTTGCTCAGGTTCGTAGAACACTCGTGTTCTGTCTCGGTGGTGCTTGTCAGTTCTGCCACGCGATTTGATATCCAGCCCATCCCGGAATTCTTCACTAAACTCGACCCACTCGTTTGGGTTGTTGGCACTGTTTGGCGATAGAGAACGATGGGGGGTTTCGCCTGAACTCCATACTGGAGCAGGTGTCGTCGGCTGGAGGTGAGGTAGGCCTGGCGCTGCCCCGCCTTCAGCCTGATAGTCAGGGCGCGGCTGAGCTTGGTCGTTGGTACAATCGGTTTTGGACCGTCTTAAGCCAAGTGGTGGGCCAGAAAGTCGAGCGGCCCGTCTCAGTCTATGTTTGGAGGTCTCCATGCTGGTTAGGACGCGTTACTATACTGGTCCAAGGCATCGAGGCTGGGCATTGATCACTGAAAGCCGGCATCGTAACAGGCTAAGGCCGTGTAACAATGCCAAGACAGCTGACGGTAGGATTGGTGAGGAGGGTTAGTATGCACCTGCTCAGATAAGACAAGACCCTCATTACACGTGACTGTCGCTTAGACCTTCCCAATCGTATCGTCTATCCACATCTTGGATGCGACAAGCTATCGCAACCCTCCCCGCACCCATCATGGCTGGTTTTCAACGCTTGCTAGTTTTTAAACTGGCACATGTCACTTCGTTTCTGCTAGTACCGTGATACAGGAACGGATTGGGTCTTGCCAAACACCTCAGCACGATGCCTATCCAAGTAACGCGCATGAAAGAGGCCGATATAGACGGCGCAATCGATACCATACAACAAGCCTTCGCAAATGATCCCTACAACAATTGGGTATTTCCAGACCGCGAAAAGGTAACTCCCTCAACGCCCGTCTTCATGCATCTTACTAACAGCTATATTTCAGGTCTCCCTAGCGCGTAACCGCGTTTCTCTCACGCTACGATGCCGCTGGGGTATCGAGCATGGCCTCTTCCACGTCGCACGCGATACCGCAAATCCCTCTAAGATCCTAGGCTGCGCAATGTGGCTTCCACCCCGGCCAACTTCAGAACCCGAGTCCTGGTCACTATACCTTTCCTACTGGTATCTCTGGGCCAACCAAATACGCATGAATTTGTGGTACGGACGCGGCGGCCTCAGTACCACGCGATACTGGATATGGAAAGCGCGGCAGGCGGAAGCGCAGTCTGAGTTGTGGAAGGATCCAAAAGGGTACTACTTCTGCAACATCGTTACTGTGTTGCCAGAGTGTCAGGGTCAGGGCGTAGGGAGAGCCTTAATGGAAGAGGTTCTGAGTATGGCTGATAAAGAGGGGAGAAGTTGCTATCTGGAGAGTAGCAGGAGCGAGCCAAATATTGCCATTTATGAGAAGTTTGGATTTCGGCTGGCGAGGGAGATGGAGTGTAGGGATGGAGATGGAGAGAAGGACGCTATCAAGCTGTATTGCATGTTGAGGCAGCCAAGAGGCGGGCAGAGCCAGGAAACACTAGGGGGAGGAAACAAGAGTGCCGCTGCAGAAACAGCGGGTACTACACCAGAGATAGGGCAATGAGAACGTTGCAGTGAACTGGTGCGTGATAGTTCTGAAATACCATGTCCAGACTGATATGCTTAGTTCCTGTACATCAAGACCCGCAGCATTAGAACCCAAGGAACATTCAAATCACCCAAGTCCTCAAAAGTCCAGACTCCCATTCCTCATCTCTACCAGGTCGGTCCTCCCAACTGACGCCAGGCCAATCCTCAAACACACTCTTCGCTGCCGCCTCATCCCCTTCCCTCATCAACACATCGACAATCCTCTGCGCACCCTCAAAAACCCCTTCCACAAATCCATCATCCCTAGACGACCGTGCTCTAATCTCCCGTCCAAGAATCTTAATAATCTTTCGCCCTCTACCCCCAACCCAGAAGCCCTTGGGCACAAACTCGGCCAGGGTAAAGAACCATGCCACCAGCACCAAAGCACGAGGTTCTCTTTGGCGCACCAGCTGGAGAAACTCCGGCATGAGGAACGACGTGAAACAAAAGATGCGGACGTAGAGATCAGGGTTCAGGTGGTAGTAGTACAAGGACAGGAATATGGGGGATAGAGCGTGGAACACTGGAAGTAGCGTTGGTCTATGCCAGTCAACTGATCCAGATTCTTTGCCACGGACAATGCTGCCGAGGAGCTGCATCAAAGGTGGAGGTAGGAACAGGCGGGTCTGTGTGGGGAACTGTGTCGGTGGGTACGTTGGTGCTGGATTGGGATTGTTAGGTGTTGTTCCTAGGGGCCCGATAGGAGCATCTACACCTGCGACATCAACGATAGGTGGTGGTGGCAAAGTGCGTAGTTCTCGTCGCACCAAGGGGTAAACGGAGAGTTTCTCCATGCCTTGTGCCCATCGGAGTGAAGCAAGGATACGAAGTCCTTCGCTTAGTTTCAGTAGTGTTATCATCCATTCTAGGTACTCATCGTCATTGTTGGTAGACGGTGGTGGGACTAGAGCGAGGAAAAGACCTCCTGTGACGAGGACTGCTTCGTAATTCTCTGCGGTGATGTCTTTGAGTGCTTCCTTGTAAGAAGAGAAAGCCTTTTGGCGATATAGTAGTGCTTGTTTCTCAACGGTCTTGTTTGGCATAAGCTCGTTGCTGTGGTTGGCGGCGATACTGAGCATAGCGTAGAGAAGGAAAGGATGAGAGATGCCTAGTCGGGGGACAACATTCTCGTGCAAGTTGTTCAAGACGGTGTCGTCGCGCACTACAAATTCGCGCCAGACACGTGCTTTATAGTATTGCAATAACTGGTGGTCGAGGTGTGCAAAGGAGCCTATAGATGTTGGAGAGGCTGGAACGAGCCACGGCGCCAATTGGAAGGAAAGATCATTGAAATCTGCCTCATTGTTGTAGGCTGATGATCGGAATTCGTGACCAGGCGATGGTCCTGAAGACGGTGTCCTCGACGTCGATTGGAAGTCCTGTGCGTATTCGCAATTCAGGTCTCTCACACTGCAGTAACGACAGATAGGTTGTGCTTCATCGCACTATACTACATTAACTCTCTGTCCACACATGGAAAGCCTGAAAATCAAACACACCTTGACTTTCTTTCTCTTGCAGGTCAAGCATCCGCCTCTCGACTTGCGATGCGGCTTCTTAGGCACGAAACCCGTACTTCGGCGCGCCATCTAAACTACGTCTACGCGGAGCTAGTATGGTTTGGATGGATTGGCATCCCGGGGAGGCACAAGGTGGTGGGATGTAAGGCGTCCAATAGTGCCTGGGTCGTGCGCGTGGCTAAGTGCCGCTTAGTGGGGGGCCTAAGGTCTGTCTGGGTAGTCATACCATCATGGCAAAGGTAGGTGGGCTTTCGTATATGATATGCCTTTGGTCACGCAACATTGGATAGTATATGGGGCGCATATGCAGTCTTGTGAGGTTACAGGGTATGCGCGACCACAGCCGTGCGTTACGCTCGTTTTTATCAGCTCACAGTACATCTGCGCCCAGGCGACAACCATATCACATGCTGATTGAAGGAATTAACATGGAAATCATATTGGAGATTGGGATATATAAAGAAGTACAGGACAGCCGCTCAACGCACGCTAAAACTACAGATCAAGCACACTGAAGAACCCTCATTTTCTCTCTATGACAGCCGTCTCACCATCGCTGTCCGCTTGTGCCATCCTCAGGTTCCCTTCAACATATCGACTTGGCTGCAAAACCAGCAGCATCACCAGGACTAGGACCATTGGCACAGCGTCGAAGCAATACAGCGTCCACTCGTGAGCGATCAAGTAAGCAGCGTTACCCATCGCATACTCGATGAGTCTGAATGTACAGCGGAAGAGAATCAATGCGCTGACACTATAAAGTATGTAAAGCATCTTCTTCCAGTCTGCAGATGCATGATCGGCTTTCTTGTTCATACGGATTTGGAAATCGAATGAGGCGATGAGGAAGACAACAAAGGTAGCGACTTGGAGTGCGAGACCGGCAATTACGATTTTTTCTCCAGCGAGGGCGAGGGCGAGTTGCATCGTACCCATGATGCTGGCACCTATTTCCTGTTAGTCCGAGTTTCTTCAATCTACTTTGTATGCGGAGACGACGTACCTAGGCCCTGAATGATCAAGGTCGTGACGTCCGCGGTGACGAAGATCCTTGTGTACCACCTCGCTGGGATCAGACTCACATCTTCTCCACCAGCAAGTCTGATCGTACGGCCAAGCATCATGTATATGGTTGCAGCAAACCATAGAGGACCGACGAGTGTCAGTACACCTTGGGTGATGTACTGGGGCCAGGCATCGTTGTCGAAGTGCGATGCGATACGCGCGCCATAGCCACCCACCTCGCCTGTTACATTCTGTTAGGTACAGCTCCAGACGGTGTACATGTGTAATAAGTTGGCAGACTAGAAGCAACAGAGAGGACATACAGAGCGCGCCGATAACCACGAAGATGATGATCCTATTCCTAGACCTGAGGTACTGATACAAGTGCAGAAAAGCCATTACGAGAAAGACAACGAGGCATACGATGGCTCCAGCTAGAGAAGGAACATAACGGTACATCTCCCAATCAAAGTTTGGTCCTTTAGGTGGGTTTTGCCGTTTCCATTCTGAAGGAGGGAGTGGAATACCGAGTGGGCTTGCCATGTTCGATCTCATGTCTGAATACGGGTAAAACAACTGAGTATGACGATTGAAGCTCTTGAAAGGAAGTAAGATGGATAGTAAGAAGCAGGTCAGATTCCTTGATGGTGATGATGCTTCACTTCAAGCAGCGGCAGAGCCGTCTTATGTAGTAGCTGCAGCTGCGAATGTATCGCGCCATCGCCAGTTTCGCATCCGCAGTTGTTGTCGCATTCGCTTATCTTCCACATCATGCATGTTGAACATACTCCAGAGTTCACAGATGACGATGTTTTTAGGCCGCTATGCCCAGACTTTCGCATCGTAAGCGTAGAACGCCACATTTCGCATTCGCTAAACTGGCCAATGCAACGCCTCAGATTCATCGTTCATCCAGGGACGCGGGCTTTCGAACCGGGTTGTGGTGTGGCTATGGGTGTACTTCGATACTCGAGTGCAGGCTACGAGCAGGGAGAAAGCGACTGAAGCTGAATTAGTAGAGCTCAAACGTCCACTGCGCACTGGACCCGTGAGTCCTATCAGGGCCCAGACATCGAGCATCTTTCGCACATAGTAGTCATACTGAAACACATTAAGGGTTAACAATGATGCATTACAGAAGGACTGGCATCTGTGATAGCCTAGCCAGGCGCCACGCTACAGTACGTCAAGTGATGCCCAGTACCTTTGCGAACTTTTGTTTCGTAGATCATATGTTACAATGTGCGGCGAAGCGCACCAGCCTCAACCCATCCTCCATCCAAATCAATAAAAGTGAGATCCCTATTGGACTAATCTAGCCCATGACCATGCCCTTAAGACCGGCCATATCGCCCTCCTTGGCGGCGATTTCGAAGTATCCGTAAATGATAGTTACGGCAAGGAGAATACCAGTACCGCTACCGAGAGCGCCGAGAAGATCGCTACCGACAGACAGAGCTCCAATGCAGGCACCACCGAAGGCGGCAGCGGTGGGGATGACGCGCTTAAGCTCCTTGTACATGGACTCCTCACGGTGACCAGCCATGACCAGACCCTGCTCCTTGAGCTGCTTGGCAACGTCGCGGGGGGATGAACCAGAAACCTCGATCCAGGTCTTGGAGAAGACAGCGCAGGCGACGAGCATGTAGACGATGAAGATGGCAGTCTTCAGGGGGTCGGAGAGAGCCTCGGTGATGCTGAGAGGGGGGGACCTGGAAATAATTAGCGGCTGAAATTGTGGTACAGTCAGGAATCGACATACATGTAGTAGGCAACACCAGAGGTAGCGAAAAGCTGGGCGGAACCCTCCTTGGGCTCCCAGACACCGAGAAGCTTGACGAGGAGGTTGTCAGAGAAGCGGTTGTAGAGCATCTGGCTGATCAAGAAGACGTTGGAGGAAAGAGCAGACTGCAGCATGATGGGCATGTTGGAGGTGTAGAACAGACGGACGGGGTACGAGCCACGAACACCACGCTGGCGGGCGGACTTGACAGGAATCTCAACGCGGAAACCCTGGAGGTAGATGACAGCACCGAAGACAATGACTGTGGAAATCAGGTTCATGACGTTGGGGAGGTTCTGGCGGTAGAAAGCCTCCTTGAGCGCAACAGTCTTGTTGGGCCAGGTGAAGAGCAAGTGGACAAGGGCAATGAGAGCACCCTCGAACTCAGGACCACGACCGGTGTTGATGGTGGTGGGGGAGAAGGCCTTCCACATGATGGACTCGCAGATGTTGGTGGCAATGAAGAGCGAGATACCGCTGCCGAGACCGTAGCCCTTCTGGAGGAGCTCGTCGAGGAGGATAACGATCAGACCAGCGATCATCAGCTGGATAACGAGGAGAACGCAGATACCGGCACCGAGGTCAGAGGGCTGTCCGTAGAGACCGGAGATGACATAGACGACGGCCTGACCGAAAGACAGGAGAATAGCGAGGAGCTTCTGGGCAGTCTGGTAGAGCTCGCGGTCAGACTTGAGGTCGAGGTTGACGTCGATGAGGTGGGTTCCGGCAAGAAGCTGGAAGACCATGCCCGAGGTGATGATGGGGGTGATACCCAGTTCCATCAGTGTTCCTCTGTTACTCGCCATCATCATTCGCAGCCAGTATAGCGGGTCGGAGGTATCAGACGACACAATTCCGTAGAGCGGCATCTGGCTCATGACCAGGAAGACGAGGAGAGTAAGGCCGGTCCATACGAGGCGGTTGTTGAAAGGAACCTTGCTCTCTGGCAGCTGAATTTCAGGCACCAGAGGCACAAAAGGCTTGACGAGATCGAGGAACCGTACTACGTGGAACTATTAGCTGTGCTGCTCTGTGCCGTAATTCCTCGCAGGCATTGCGCGCACACGCCTCGCGCGGCCATTGAAAGGTGAGGTCGTGACTTACGGCCGCTCATGATTGCGATCTATGGCCCAGAGACAAGAAGAAGACAAAGAGAGGTGGGAAAGGGTGGTTGCGAACAGCCAGTTGATGGAAGATGGAGAGGGGGTTGTGCTTCTGTAGCTTTCGCAACGTGTCGCTGGGGAAATTATCCGTGCGCACGCTAGCCCGTAGCTCCGTCCCTGAGCTATCGCGAATCTCCCACCCGCAACTCCCAAGAGGCCACGCTGTTCTGACCTTTCACCCATTACCAACTCTTGGAACATTCACGAAGCAGCTTGTTTCACCTCTGAGTCAGGAACTGGTTACTACTCTACATCCTCTTCCCCCTCTTCGCCTCCCGGACTGTGAACTCTGTAGCAGGCTGTGCCTTTTTTATTTCAACCTCGAGTCTCTTCAACGTCTTCGTTAATTCCTCATTTTCGGCCTTCAGTAACTCGTCCTCTGCGTTCATATTCTCTACCTCGCTTTTCAGTTTAACAATCTTCGTCTCGCTCTTGACGCATAGCCTGGTCAACTTCTCTTCTGCTGTTTCTTCTTCCAGCTGCCTCAGCTGCTCACGTAAAGCGGCTATTTCATCTTGGTGTTTCTTGTTTTCAAGGATGAGGAGCTGGCTGAGTTCCGCGCAGTCTAGGCATGCCTGTAAATCTGTTCGAGCTCGACAGCAATTGAGAGCGCGACCTACGGATTTGCAGAACTGGCAGTCGATTTTGGTCTTACTCTCTGTCAGCTCAAGCTTAAGTTCGATTATTCAGGACTTTACCTTGATGCTGGGGCTGCTCCGTGTGTCGCTGACTGGAAAGACGGCGGACGCAGGAATGGAATTGTAATGAGTAATCCCATTGTGCTCCTGACCATTCAGAGGGCGAATTATGTCGCTACGGGTACTTAGCGGCGTAAAAGCTGCTGCTGTGGCTCGTAGACGATCGACCATGTTACTGCCTCGATTTTGAGGACCGAGAGAAACATGTGGTGAGCACCAATAGTGACAGCAGCGAACGATCCGAGAAGCAGCGTGGTGAGAGGAAACTTGTGCTAGTGACGTAGATATTCATGGAGTAAAGCACGTTGGTTCACCTGTGATACGCGTCTTTGGTCCCACTTATCCGTTTGCAGGTATTGTTTCTCCTCGTGCATACTCGGAAGACTAAAATCTTCATCTTGTACAGTTTGACTGATGATCTGGCACCCAACATCACTCGTATGGTATCTTCGCTAACAGTAACCTTAGGCGACCGCGTCCTTCAACCCAGCATACCATCAAGGGCGCCCACCTCACCACTTCTGAAGTCTCGCCGCGCTATGAGAACACCCGGTCTTGAGTATCAGTAACCTTCAACATTCAATGTGAAGAGCTTACCGACGCCACGGATTATCAGTAGGCCCTTCGCGAGTTGCAACGGGAAACATGGACATATCGCAAGAGGCTCAGCCATGCAGATCTTTTGCAGAGTGCATGTCGGCCTTTGAGGATTTGGAACAAAAGACGGAGAGAATTTTCACTATCGAGCTCAGCGGCCTGGAAAGTCTACTCAACACAATACGTGCCACACTCGATGAGGCAGCGACAAAGAAAGCGGCTGTCTGGCTCCAGCAATGGACCCACATATGTACTAGCCCATCATACTTCGAGCAAAACGTTGAAGGCAATGAATCCTTGTCTCAAGCGGAAGCACATCTCTTACCAGACGACCTGCCTCCGTGTACATGCCATCACGCGTCGGACCTGATAATTGATGATCTGCAAGACAGAATCGCAGATCAGCTGCTGTCTATGATGGAAGCATTTTGGAAGAACAGGCCATCCGACATCGAAGAGTTGAAACTGGTGAGGGAGAAGCTGGACCAAGAGATAATTTGTTTCAACAAACTAAGTGCAAATCATGCAAAGATTTCACGCGCGCTTGAAGACGCGGAGCGAAGAGCAGAAGATCTAGAGATTAGATTAGCAGCTTTCGAGAGGGACGCCACGGACAAAGAGAGACTTGTGAGCGACAGGTACCGCGAGCTTGAGAGAAGCTACTACAACAAGGTCCAGAAATTGGTTGAAAGCCGGGTGCGCGATGAGAGAGCCAGGCTTGTTGATCGGCTTGAGGATCTGGAAGCGAAAGCCTTGCGCTATGCTAAACTTCTCGACGAAAACGAGCTATTGAAGGCCAAGATCTTACAGGGGGATCGAGAACAGGTACTGCTCAAGCGAGTGAAGCTGGAAATGGAAAAGAAGTATCAGGACCGGGATGAGGAGGCTAAGGCTTTCAAAGAAGGTTACGATCAAATCAGCAACGACATCCAAATGCTCCAAATCGAGAGGGCGGTACTCCAGGCGGACTACGATACACTAAAAAAAAGAACAAGAAGGATGGTCTAAACAACAAACGTCGAGCTCTGAGCTACATCGTGTTGACCAGCCTGCAGTCCTAAACCAACCCATCTCAGCTAGGCCAGCGGTTGTTCGGCAAACCGCCGAGCTTCAGCATCTAGCCGGCCTTATAATCACCTGACAAGCCACGCTACACAATGTGACTGTTGAGAGGAATGGCTCAACTGAGCGGAAAGAATTTCTCGAGGGAAAAATCCGAGAAGCCGAACAGCAACTAAAGAAGTTGAAGCCTGCTCATCCATCGAAGCCTCATCGTGGTTCGGACACCCAAAGCACACCAAAGAACCCACACACGCGGAAGCAAGTCGTTATGAGCGGTATGGCGGACGGTCAGGAGGTATTGCCGTCTCCCGTCAGCACTCTTGCAACACGCCAAAAGCCTCGTGTTGCAGTGGAAGCTTTTCCTGCACTGAGCGCTTCAGCAGTAAAGACTACTACATCGAACACCAGGAAGAGCCTCCGTCTGGTCGAAATACTTAAGGAACAGAAATTGGACGCACATAAGAGGCCTGGTTAGACACTAGAGTGATAATGGGTATCGCAGAGTACTTGAACATCGTTGGTGGTGGGAAACGTGATAGGAGCGCATTGAGGGTGAGCGCATGTTCATGGAGAAATCATAGCCATCGATAGCTCGGTGCACCAGAAGTCTGGTAGAAACCAAGGATATGATGCTTCTTTGAATGTGCAGTGTTATGCATATATGCCGAATTTGCTGCTGTCGTGAGATTGTTCCGGTGCTGAGTACTTGCGAGCCTCGGGATGCAGCAAGCGACATCAAAGGTATCCGACCTAATCTAATCTTGACCTAGCGTCCCTTGACCCCTGCTCACTCTTCCAAGTCGACTTCAGGAACAGCTACCGCGTCCGAACGCGTCAGTCGCCAACCTTTCTCGCAGCCCCCAATATCTGACTCAAGATTAGATTGAGCTAAACAAAGTTTCGGGAACCATGGAGGCCTCAGAAGATCACGTAACAGAGAAGGTGCAGTCGCTGAGCGATCTGGAGCTTGCTGTTCTCATCTGTTTAGTCGCGGATCAACATTGCATCATCGAAGCGGAAAGGGAATTAACCCGTGATGTGGTAGAGGAGTTGAAGCTTGTGGGTAGCTCTCGGAGTATGGTTGCTGATGTACTGACCTTTCCAGGTCGCTACAAATGTCTTCGGATTAACGTGGGCTGTACTGGAATGCAACGAAGATACTACGCTGGATGATTTCGGAAGCGGAATCCTTGTCAAGGGGGAAGAGAGCGATTACTTTGGGAGCACAAATGAGCGAGATAGAGGAGACGTAGCTCATGCTCCCGGTCACTTTTCACCCATCTCAAAATCACCAGGGAAATCAGACCGACGCACGTCGAAATCACCCAGACCTTTTAGTCCGCTGGACAGCAAACGTATCGCGAACATTGTTGTTGCAAGGAACCTCAACAGGGCGAACCCGCAGGTTCAGATTCAGGCTTTAGAGGTCCATCGTCCGCCTTTTCTGCTCGAGCATAACTAACGACAGACAGCTGATCCGAGGCAAGCGGAACTTCACAAGAACAGCCGTACACGCGGCGCCGAGACCGTTTTTGTTCATCGCTTTGAACGCTTCAGACACACCACGCTTGACCATGCATCTGGTAGGTTGAATCAGGAACCTCGATGCATTAGCTGACTGGGTTGTAGAATGACCAGTTTTTCATCTCACACAAACATCAAATGGATGATGGACTGCCAAACATTGAAGAGCTACAGGAGAAGCAGCATGTGTCAGATGACGGTGCTTCCATGTCTTCTGTAGTACGCACGCCACCATTTCAACCAGGAAAGTACAAGCCGCAGACAGCGCTATTCTCTTCTGAGGTATGTGGATTGTGATCGTCTTGAAGCAAGCTGACCGTTGCAGGATCTTGTAAGCTTGACGAAGCAGGTGTCAGAAGTGAAGATCAGTTCTGAAGTACGAGCCTATCTGCACAACATTATCGTCTTCATGAGGCTGCACCGAGCAGTCGCAGGAGGCATCTCTGCGTTGGCCACGAGGCACTTCAATACGCTAGCACAGTACGTGGTCTGCTACCACAGGAGGTTCATACTGATAGTAGCAGCGCGCTTGCTCCACTGCATGGTCTTGAATACATCTCACCATCCATGGTGGCCTTGGCAGCCCGCAAGATATACCCACATCGTATCGTCATCACGGCTCCAGAGAACGAGCGCAGCATGCAATGGGGCAGCTCGCTCGAAGCAGTAAAGGCTGTCCTTGAAGGTGTCACGGTTGAGGACGTTATCGAGGAAGTGCTGGAATCGGTAGAGGTGCCACTCTAGCAGCCTCAGTCAGCAAAAAAGACGACTGCGAAAATGATGGTGGTTGGAGATTGGGGTATGAGTAAGGACGCCGGTGGCTGATCTCATCGGCGTTGGGCGGACGTGATTGGACCCGGGCGGGGCCTGGTCTGGCTGCCCCTCGGAAAGTGGGCCGAGGCGGCGCCCATTATTGCACCCTCGACATTACGCACCGCGCTACAGAAGGGCTACAAAAGGGCAACGGTACCTTTTGACCCCTCCAATCGCCGGCTTGTTTGTACGCTTCAGTCATGTCGGCGAGCTATTTCGATCAACTGAGTCCGGGTGTGCAGGAAGCGATCGAGGTACCTAGCGCACTCCCAAACGTCATAACGATGCCATCAGGCTAACTTCCTCATGGAGAGCGAGCTTGGAGACCAAGATACCAAGGAGATTACCCAAGTGAATAGCCACGACGATGCCCTAGAGGTACATAATTCACCATTCTTGTTCTTGACACGTTGACCAACCAACACAGGTCGTCTTCGAAGGCGGATATAACGGCCATCGTCGCAAAGCCTCCCTTGCTCCTCACCCCTCTGGCAAGATGACGTCCCGCCCCGAAAATGGTCGCCGCACCACCGCGTGTATTGTCCACTCCCTACTCGAGAAGCACGATGGCTTGCCCGTAAAAGACCACTCCCAGTCACACGAAGGTCTCGCGCAGGAAAGGCGTGTGGACAAGGACCCAAGCTCTACGCGTGCCGAGCAGACACAGCACTCGCGGTTGTTGACCAAGAAGGAGCTGTCAGACATGGCATTTGGCATACGGGAACTGTCCAAGAAGCTCTCGCAGATCAGGCTTAAGCTACACGTGAAGAATATCTTCATTCTGGGCAAGGCGCATGACGAGGCTCTGATCAAGAACTCGCGCGAGGTCACCGACTGGCTTCTTCAGAAGAACCCGGAGTACAAGGTGTATGTGGCGGCATTGCCAATCAAGGGACATGGTTAACGAGACATAGCTACGTCGAGCAAACGCTGGAGGACAACAAGATCTTCGACGCTGCAGGGCTGCTGAAGAATGAGTCGTACCAAGGACGTCTTAAATTTTGGACAAACGAGATGTGCGCTCAAAAGCCGCAGACCTTTGACATCGTTCTGGCGGTAAGAAGTATCGTTCTGTACCTTGTTCAAAAGCTAACAGCAACACAGCTCGGTGGTGACGGCACAGTCTTATATGCGTCGTGGCTGTTCCAGCGCATCGTTCCCCCAACCATCGCCTTTTCGCTAGGCTCTCTCGGTTTCCTCACCAAATTCGATTTCGAGCTATACCCACAATCCTTATCCACTGCCTTCGCAGATGGCATCACAGTCAGCCTCCGTCTCCGCTTCGAAGCCACGGTCATGCGGTCACAAAAACGAGACGGCGAGGGTCGGGATTTGGTTGAAGAGCTCATCGGAGAGGAAATTGATGACCACCATACACACTATTCAGATGGCACACACAACATCTTGAACGAGGTTGTTGTAGACCGAGGGCCAAACCCTACCATGTCATCTATTGAGCTGTTCGGAGACGACGAGCATTTTACTACCGTTCAGGCTGATGGTATTTGTGTTTCTACACCCACTGGCTCGACTGCATACAACCTTGCAGCAGGCGGATCGCTCTGCCATCCCGACAACCCCGTGGTCCTTGTCACCGCCATCTGCGCGCATACGCTTTCGTTCCGACCTATCATCCTACCCGATACCATCGTGCTCCGCTGCGGTGTACCTTACGACGCGAGAACGAGCTCATGGGCTAGTTTCGATGGCAGGGAAAGGGTCGAACTCAAGCCTGGCGACTACGTCACGATTAGTGCAAGTCGCTTCCCGTTCCCGAGTGTGCTGCCGCTGAACAAGAGGAGAACGGATTGGATCGAAAGTATTTCCAGGACCTTGCAATGGAATAGCAGGCAAAAGCAGAAGGCGTTCAAAGAGTGGGATTCGTAGAGAGACGGCTAGGTCTCAGTAGATTTCTCGTCATAGAATATTACTACTCCTAACGACGCAGCGCGAGTTGTTGCCACCACATGCTGGGATCCTGAACACGTCTAGCCTGTGTCCTCCAATCAAGTCGTGAGCTACTTCTATCCTTCTTTCTGCCCTTTGCTTGTATTACTAACATCTGGGCTATGACATGCAGCTATCCAAGCGACTGCTATAATTTTGATTCAGCAAATATTGTCGCGGTCCAACTGATTGCTATGTAGGTCAGCATAGGTGCAGACCCTCGCTGCCTATTCGCGATCACTTGATTCAAGAAAGTGGAGCTCCGAACAAACACAAACGCGACCGGCTCACTACATGTTGCACCTACAATCTGTACGTTTCCTCATCCCCTACGAACACATCAGAAACACAACCGCTAGGTCTCTAACCAGCAAATATTCAGCCGTGAATTCTTCAGGATGGCCGTGTAAGTAACCCCTTGTATGCCTTTTCCCACTGACAATGAGTAGGTCTTGTGAGCGCTGCGACCGTTGCTATCGGACTTCTCATGCACTCCATCAGCATATCCGCGACTCACCAAGCCATCACGAATGTCCTGGATGCGACTTCGACGGCGCTACCTGGGAGGACCTACTCGACCACTTTCGTGAAGAAGGCTGCCGTACTGCTTGTCAGGGCTGCAATGATGGAAGTGGATCATACTGGGTTCCTCAATCTGAAGAGTACTTGGACCATGTGAAGGACTTCAACGTCTGCACTAAGTGTGAGAGGCACTTCGCTTCACAGAGTCATCTCCATCAGGTAAGGCGTGAGAACTGTCAGTCAAATGAGTGTGGAGTTGAAATTTTGTAGCACTGCTTGTCTCATCGCAAACCGACATACGAGTGTTACCTATGTACCAGAACATTCAAGACCTACGGCGGCATGGCACGTATCTTAGATGCATCATACTCTGGTCTGTTCGCTCACCGTGGCAGATCATTCACCTCGAACGCGGCACCTGTAGTAACATCAATTACATCCATCTCAACAAGCTTGCAGCCGAGTGCTACAAGTGGCCCTACTTCATTTTTGAAGATTACCGGGACGAGCTGCTCGACGACGGCGATACGGAATACGATTGTAAGCCATTCAGTTGTCCGACTTGTGATACTGCACTGTCAAAGCTTTCCAGTTTGTTCCAGCATGCCGAATCAAATGCTTGTGCACAGACGTTGGATGATACAGTCTTGGGACAACTGAGGAGGTTTCTGGCTAGTCGGCTGAGTTGAGTGGACAGGGTAACGAAATAATGGCAATAAAAGTTCGTTTCACTCTACTCTTCTAGCGAGAGACTCTGATCCCAGCGTGATGAGGAATTCGCTGGAGATATATGCCGGTGCATATTCAGCATCATGACTGATAGAGGAAGATTGTATAAAAGGCTTTCAATTGAGAGGCATGAGCTAGCTAACCGCCAGTATCCATATACCATCTGCATCGCCACAAATCTCCAAACCTCCAACTTCCGCTCGGCTATGTCCTTGCTCGAAGAAGGGAATAACAAGACCTCAACAGAGAGAATGTACAAAAGAACGCAAGGCAAAGAAGGAAAGTAAACCCACATGAGACTGTGTATGTTGTCCACCCGGAGTATTCAGGGCCTGTACGAAAATTGTTAGAAAGATGTTTGAACCAGATTATTAATACAACAACATGAGTACACACGTTAACAATCCATCGTGCCCCTAAGAAGAGACGTCCGGATAACTCGGTTGGTCGAACTGAGAAAGAAATGTTCAAGTCGTTGTCGCGAATTTCGTTCTTCCTCATCTCCCACTCACGTCCTGTTCTCTGCGCAAATCTCGAAGGCAATACCCTTGTCGATGGTGGAACTACCGACCGGTGCACCGGGCAAGTAGCCAAACTCAGGTACAATGTAGGCATTCTGAGCACATGGTTCATTTGCCACGCACTCGTAGACGGGTCCATTGGGGGCGGCAGCCTGTATACCCTTCTCGTGTCCCACGCAGGCGCTGAAGTCAAAGACATCGTCAGTCTTGACTTGGCAGTCCAAGTAGGAGATATCGTAGGACATGGTGGTGCTGTCAGGCCAGACAGTATATTCGAACTGCATCGGCTGGGCCATTGACTCCGTCTTTGAGACCTTGAGGGAGATTCCAGAGTCGCCGCAGCTGCGGATGGGTTCGGAGTAGGTGGTGTTAGCGGGAACAAGCTCGCAAATCTTTCCGGGGCCACAGGTAGTGACGTCGCCGATTGAAGATACGTAGACGCCATAGTCGCAGGAGTTGACAATGATGGCAGTATGCGGTTCGTAGCTCAAAGGCGCATAGAGGTTGCCGGTAGATGATGGAGTCTTAGGTGGTAAATCAGATGATGGCGCAGCAGAGAACGATGCGGCAGAAGACGACGCAGACCTGGACGCGATATCGGATGGCCCCTTCTCCGGGAAGTTGAAAGTAATGGACGGTGGAGCCGCAGTCGAGGTGCTGACGGCGGCACAGCTAGAAGATTGTGGTGAGGTCGAGATGGGCTCTGCAGTCAGCGTAAGATATACCGTCTCGGTGACAACGACGACATCAGTTTTGACCGCGCGGCGATGAACGTCGGCATGATCATGACTGTGGCGATGGCCCAGGTGCGCGCCCGCAGCGATGAGCGGCAGCGCAAAGGCAACGGCGAAGTATGCGCGCATTGCTGAGTTGTTCTGAGTTAGATTCTTGAAGTGATTGTGTGAGCAGATTGCGGTTCGAGTGATAATCTCGTGGTAGTTGACTGTCGCGTGATGTGGGTTGGAGGAAGTAAAGGTAAGAAGTGTGGGAGCTAGAGCCGATGAAGGGATTGTTATTGTTATTATTCTACATCACCTAAAGTTCCGTAAGTACAAGTGAGCGTGCGTTATATGCTACGCTGGAAAAGCGTTGGCCCGCTTGGCAGTTGGTGAATGACAAACGCAGGCCAATGAGAAGCCTACTGATGATAAGTTAATAGATGAGTACAAACAGTGCCGCAACGCGCCCCCGCATGTTTTCTCTTACGACCCGGTGGGGGTTCACCCAGTGTTGCTCACATTGCGGTGAGAGGCCGCCCCTGGGCCAAAGACTTCCACAGAGTGCAATTGGACCCCCGACGTGGCACAGATGAGTACAAAGTGGGGTTAACAAACAATAAATGCTGGAAATTGAACCCAAAAATAGAAGGATTGACTTGATGTCTATACGATAGCATGAGAAAGAAGATGGCTGTGATGAAATGCATACGTGATCGCGCGTCTAACCGCGACCGTACAGGTCGACTGCTGGCATGAAGTACGCATTTAGTCGTAAACTCAAAATATCTATCTGACAGGTCCAAGTGGGACAGAAGGTAGTGGTGTCTGTTGAGTTTGCGCATAGCTGCAAAGGTGAAGATATAGGGTCAGTATATGTCTCGTATATATCTCGTACAGGCAGAACTTACCATGAATACATTGGACTGCCACAATTAGCTTTTGTTCATGAAATATGGGTTCTTGCACTTACTCATCATATCCTGTCCAACCCACACACTTCCAACAATTGAATAGACCGGTAGGATCATAGTGCCTCTTGATTGCCAGTAGCCTATCGTAGTGCTCACCGAAGAACGTTTGCTGCCAGTCTTCCTCAGTCCAATCGCCCTCATTAGAATAGCACCCACCACCTGGTGTCACGGTCTTCAAGTGCTCAATAGTAGCGGAAACGGTCTTTTGGATCTGCGATCGCACAGCTGGTGGTGTGGCTGTCGTCCAGAACTGGCCCATCACTATCTCCCATAGTGAGTCTCTCCATAGTGGGTTCACACTAGTCTTACCATTATCGGGAGTGTTGTCAGGTCCAGTAGCGTAAAACTGAGCGCCTCCACCGCCATGGTTGGTGCGAGAGAAGTGCATTGCAGTTACAACTGCATCCACTAGTCGTTCGATATTATCAGTCGAATTGAAGAGATCCTTGGGGATGAAGCGTCCTCCGCCATTGAAGCCTAGACCGACCGGCCCATTGCGAGATATCTCGGGTCTCTCTGTAAATTCATTGTACTGCGAAAATCTCTTGAAGGAGTGATACTCATTCTCGGTGATATTTAGACCAGGATAATTGGTAAGAAAATCATGCCATTGGGAAGTGATAGCCTTGATCTCTGAAGTGTCGCTAGAGGGCAATACTTGAAGAAACACGACATGATCTGGGAGTACAAAATTGTATCCGGCAACTCCATGCTTGGAAAACGAGGGCTGATTGGAGGCAAGCCCGGTGATGATGTCGCGATGGATCTTCGACTTGGCGATGTCTTTTGGCTCCGGAAAGTGAGCTTGAAAGCTGTACACATTGATAGGCTCAGCCGGATGCAGCTGAAACTTGTAGGATGTGAGCACAGCGTAGCTGCCACCTCCGCCTCCACGCATTGCCCAGAAGAGATCCGGGTCGCTGCATTCATTGATAGTGCGTTGCTTGCCATCAGCAGTGACGACGTCGAACTCAACTGCTTGATCGATCATGAGTCCATACTTGGGCCCCAGCGGTCCATGGCCACCTCCCTGACCGTAGCCCCCTGCGATGCCAACGGAAGCTACTGCGCCAACTGTGACGAGCATGCCATGAGGCTCGAAGGCCTCCCACGCCTCCTGAGCTTGGATGCCAGCACCAATCTCCCCGATGTTCTCATAGCGGGTTTTGCAACCTGTGGGCTGGAAGGATTTATGAAACTTAGTATCTTTCATGTTATGAGTCCAGATAGCCAACGAATTCGACGCTGTTGACCGCGCATAATAATCGTGCCCAGTATTCTTGATCGAGACACGAATCCCATGTTTGCGAACGAAATCCAACGTCTGGCTGATATCGCGCCCAGTCTCAGCCCTTACATGGTATGCGGATAGCCTTCCTAGCGCGCAGGTACCAGAGACGGGCGCTGAAGTGTTGAAAGAGTTGAGTGCGCATTGGGATTGACCACACCTTTCCCAGTCGAGAAACTCCATGGATCCGTATTGTTTGGTACGTGAGACACCATCACCGTAGTTCTTTGCAACCTCTTGGCACTGTTTGCTCGAAGGATCAGAGTAGCAGGGTGCGGCCCAGGGTACCGTCAGTCGGAGATTGCCGTTGATGCTTTGGTTGAAAGCATTCCACTCGTTTATGGTTGGCCAACAAGTCTGGCCTGGCAGACATGTGTAATTGAATGAAGTCGAGCCTTCGTGTGCTGGCACTAGCCATGCAGTTTTCTGGAAAATGTGTTGCCTGCAAAGAGTATACGATCCATAAACTGCGAGGCCGCAAACGAGGGGTAGTATAACGACATGACGCAGTATATCGCTCAGACTTCGCTCCGCCGGTCTCATCCAGTTTTGCGAATGTTCATCCTCGTTCTGCAGTCCATGTGTGGGAGCAATCTTCTCATCTAACAACGGTTGCTGCTCGGCGGAAGCCATCTGACCAGCCAGTCAAGTCGTCTTCTGTCGAATGCTGTATATGGTTATCTCCAGTCCGTGATTCTCGTGAATGTACCTCCTGTGGAATATCCAAGTGATGTTGTATGGAAAAAGGTGAAGTTGTGGTAAGCCAGTAAACATAGCAAAGCCTGGTTATAAGGCAGTAGATGTACAGCCACAAGCTGAACTTTTGGACATATCGATGTCCCACAAATGCATCAAAAGCCGTCCTGCCGTAGCCTACATTTGGCAAATGGCTGACCGCGTCTCAGCCTTAGATCTTACTTCAACGGCTAGATCGGCCAATCAAGTCTCAGAAACAACGCGCGAACCGCATGGTCTAACCAGTGGCTGAGCAGGTGTCAAACACCGCTCGAAAAAGGAAACAGGCAGAAGTATTTGCATGTACATGGGGTTGAAGGCTGATGTGGAGTGGTTCGGGATGGGCGAGCGTGCGGTGTGGATGGCGCGATATTTGCCGTGTGCCTCCCACGCGTTCCCGAAAATGGTTCCTGGCGCGTAACGCCTTATCTACCTATCCCCGGGGCCGCCTTGGCTGTGCTCTGCAGGTGATGCAGGGCACTACATCCAGTTGCGCGACCGCTGGGGCGAATAGACGGAAGTTTGGCGATGAGGCTGCGCCGTTGACGCGCGATGTTTGTGGAGTGGTGGCCTGACTGACACCTGGAACGATGACGCATGCAAAGAAGAAGGCTGAAGTGCTAGGCAGAACACTGTGCGCAGGCATCAAAGACGAACCTTACGGTAGTACAAACAGTTTGTCCGCTACCAGTGGTTGTTGTAGGATTTCCAATGTCACAAGGCACATTTTATGCGACAGGAGCTTGAGGTCCCGTGGTGCTTCCCTCGGTTTACAACTATGGTGTCCTGACAACAGCGCTCATTAATACGGTGCTCATCATGTCCAGGTAAGCCATGGTTGCGCTCCTTTACATATCTTCGCATGTCAGCACATCCATCTGAAAGGCCTCTTCACACTTCATAATTGTTGTTAGACACACGGATATCCGTCTCGATAAAGATCGTGTAAGACCTTGATAGTTGCAATGGACTAGAAGTCATCAGATACAATTTTTTGATTCTTATTCATAGAAACGTGCTACCGCACCACATAAGAAGACCAAGCGGGGAATCAAAACACTTGCAAAGGCCGAGCTCAAGTTCACTACATTCGTGGTACCGGTAGATGTAAGTATTTTAGCCCGCAGACATCTCAATTAGAGACTCCTTGATATCGTGATTTAGCTCTCCGTTCGCTCGTCCCATCGTGAGATAGCTGTTGTTCATTCGTTCATTTCATCCGCACTTGATTGTGGGATGCAGGTACACCCTGTTTTCAGGCAGCGACCAGTGTTGACGCAGTCTATGCGCCCAGGCTGGGGAAGGCGCTGGAATCGGTGATGTTGATGCTGGACGGGGCACCACCGCGGCCTCCACGACCACGGCCTTCGCCACGTCCACGTCCCTCACCACCACGTCCACGTCCGCGGAATTCGCCACGACCTTCGCCGCGACCACGTCCCTCGCCACGGGACTCACCACCGCGGCCACGACCCTCGCCGCGGAACTCGCCACGGCCACGGCCGCGTCCTCCACGGGCACCGCCCTCGCGGGGAGGGGGAGCAAGCATACGGTCACCGTCGAGCTCAACGTGGACCTTCTCCTTGCGGGCGCGCTCGCGCTTGGCCTTGCCCTGGGAACCGGCCATGAAGTCTTCTTGCTCCTCACGGGCGAGGGCAGTGCCCTCAGGGAACTTCTTGCTGCTGCCCTCGTTGGCCTTGCGGACGTTCTGGGCGGCAAGAGAGAGCTTCCTCTCCGCCAACTCGGCGAGGTAGGCGGTGTAGGACTTGCTCTTGTCCTCAGGCTCGGCCTCGGCGGCGTCCTCAGCGTCCTCCTTGATGGCGTCCTTCTCTTCGGCCTGGGCAATGGCCTCGCCAGCCTGCTCGTCAGCGAGCTCAGCGTTGCCGTCGTTTCCGCCCCAGCCGTGTGCGGCCTGCTTGTCGTGGTCGCTGAAAATTGTTAGATGGTATCAAGATATAGTGTGGGGTCGTTCATACGCGATGCCAGTCCTGCTATGACGGTCACCCTCGGCACGAGCAGCACCACCGCGGCCTCCTGCGCGTCCACCGCGACCACGGCCGCGGCCGCGAGTTGAAGCACCAGTAGGCTCTATAACAAATCAGTACATGTGCGTGCGAACCAATGGTATTCCACTCACCGCCAGATCCCCTTCCACGGTTCTTGTCAGAGCCGACGCCGCGATCCCGGAAAGCTGTGTTTCGTTAGCCAGTGTTCATGGAGTTCCCCTTGTGAAGCCGGAGCATGTTAAACGCCCTTTTGTTCAACGTACCGTTCTCGTTGGCGTTGTCGGTCTGCTTGGCACGGTTCTGGTGGCTCAGCCTCTCGGGCATGGGCTTGGGAGCGTCGGGTCCATCGCGCTTGCCATGCCTCATGACGGGCTTCTCAATTGCCCTCGTCGGTGGGTCAGCCGGCCTGTCGGGGTCGAGCTCGGGGTCATTGCCTGCGGGGTCGTGAGTGAATGTTCCGGTACTGTGCAGTGCGTCTGCGACATACCCAGCAGCTCGTAAATGTTCTGTACTTATAATTAGCATCTTGAAGCTCTACAACAGACTGCAGCCACTCTTGCAGCCCTCAATGGGAGGGCGCGACGCTGGACCTGATGGCGGGGTGAGTTGGAGCTTACCTTGGAAGCAATTTGCGACATCTTGACGAATTGGAGCGCCTTTCGCGCTTTGCCCTTCTAGATGCACAATCTGCCGGGAGAGAAAAAGGATGCGAGAGCTTGCCCTACGAAATTTAGGGACGTGGCTCTCAGAATGTGACTCGCGAACGGGGTGATAGGCGCGATGTTGCGGGCAAGAGGTTTTGGTGATTCGAAATTGGGCGTGGGTTGCTTCCGTAAGCGAGTGATGTGGGGCTAGGACTATTGGAGGCACAGAAGCAACAACAACGCTGCAGTCGCTGCCGCATACAGCGCTTCAGTCGATTCCTGTGTAATGCTAGCCAGAAATGATACCTAGGGGAAGGGATCATCGAACAGAAGCTAGGCTTTCGATTGGACACTTCTGCGACACCGGTGTGAGGCTGGTGTGAATCAAGTGTGGCTTCAGGTGCACGTCATTCCGAGGCTCAAATCACACCAGGTATGCATCGCTCCAATACTAAGCATCTGAGGCAGGTACAGATGCTTGTAATGCAGACTCAAAATAATGTTGCCAGTTGGTTATATAACGAAATTGACGTCATCCGTTTGCTCCCTCTGGCAAGGAGCAATAGGCATTGTCAAGAAACTTCATGAGGCGAGATTGGGGGTGCGACTTCCATTGACAGTTGCGGTCGACTTGGATTACAATATGTACATGGCACCATCCCGTCTTCCGAACGGGCTGCAATGCCAGAGTGAAACGTATGGATGAGAAGCATTCATTGCTGTCCACAACAATAACCCCAAGCAATTTCCATCACAATATACACGTCGTATGACCTGTTTCAGGCCAAATAATAACTTTTTGAGAATTCCCCCCATAGCAAGACTCTGGGTCTGCTGTTGAACGCCGTCGTACTGTCGTGACACGTGGTCGATTGGGTAAAAGCAGTTGTTACGCCCGCTAAACAACGTCATTAAAAAGTATCAGTCGGCGGGCGACGATCCGGTTGGTCCCTGATTAACTTCCAATATAGCCTCCTCTTCCCATGAATCCTCCTCATATCATCATCTACTCTCATACATCGTGGGGAAGTGCATGCTGGCCGAAAGTCCGAAGGGGTCGGCGTCGAGCATCGGGTCGTACGGGTCGAAAAGGTGGTTGTTGCCCATGCCATTGAAGTTGTGGCCCCCGTCGTTGGGGGCTAAAGCTGCTGGGCTCGTAAAGGGAGGGTTCTGCGACGGCGGCATCGGCGGTGGCATGTTGTTCGAAGGGGGGAAGCTCTGCTGCGGGAACGGGCCGGGGCCAGCAGAGTGGTCGCTCGGGTCGTCATGGTCGTTGTAGGAGTCGGCTTGTTCCTCGTACTCCTGCTCTATAACACGAAATCAGCCTAGGATTACAAAGCCCTATACCTAAGAGGGGAAAGGAAACGGGTCAGCTTGCCGAGTTGACTCATATGGTCTGTGAATTGAGTCTGGTAGAAAGACGAAGGACCACTGCTCTGAGTTATGCCGTTTCCGTTGCTGCCAACGGTAGACGCGCTTGTCATGCCATTCGAGACAGGCTGGTTTGTTACAAGCGGAGAAGGTCGCTGAGCATTCATCATAGGAGTGAAGTTTGATCTAGGTGGTTGTGGCCGCAGCGGCTGTTGCTGCTGTTGATGCTGCTGCTGCTGCTGTGGAGGAATGGGCCCAAAGTTGGGAGACACTGATTGACCGTGAGGTATGAAGCTCGGCGAGCGCGTTGCTGATTGAGCAGGCGACGACATATGTGAACCAGGAGTGGGTTGCGACAGTGGTGAACGCTGAATCGGCCCATCCGGCTGTATCATGGGCAAGCCATTTAGACTATCAACCTTGGGCGGGCCTTGCAGCGACCGCCTCTGTTGTTGTCTGTTCAATATAGCACGTTGTTGGAGAGGCGCCTGGTTTGGCGAGGTATGTGCAGAGGCTGGGGCTCTGGTCGGCCCCAGGTTTGGACTGCCAGTCTTCGCGCGCAGCTCGGCCTGGACGTCGATACCTGGTGGAGCAAGGGGTTAGCGTGTGTACGCTGATAGATAGACATGTTGATAAGATCGGGGCTACCTTTCTCTAGCAGAATCCTCTCGAGTAGAGAATTCTTATACCGGAGCATAAGGCACTCGTCGGCGGCGTTGCGGTGACTGTTCTGCAGGTTCTGCAGGGTATCCTCATGGTGCTTTATGGTGCTCTCGAGCTGCTTGATATACTCTGTCCGTCGCTCACGAAAGGCGGCTTGCGCCTGTCTATTGCGCTGCTTGCGCTCTTCTGAGGTGGCATAAATCTTACGACGCTTGGTTAGTCCTATCTTCGACATGGTAATCGGCGCTTCAATTGCTGCAGCCATGGCAGGCAACTGGTATCAGGAAGGCTCACAGGTTTACGGCCACCTTTGCGCTTCTGCTGCTGGGGCTCTTCCTGGGTATATGTCTCCGCCAGACCAGGTTCGGGCGACGATCCGATAGAGGAGGTCGAACCATCGCGCGAAGCCTCTGCCTTGCCCACGGGAGCCGTCATATCTGTTACGAGACTATCTCCCATCTGCGGCCACCGTACCCCTCGGTGCAGATAGAGGGGCACAGAGGCGCCAAGAGATGCGAGAGATGCGACAAAGGCAGGTCGAAGGAGATAGCAGGAGGCTCTGGTCGCTTAGACGCGCTTGTGCTGGGCAGCCGCAGCGCCGGGTCGAAAATCGATACGGTTTGTATGGGGTTTTGATAATGTATGATAAGAAGAAGGCGTTCGGGCCTGTGTGTGGTCGCGCAGTAGTTGTGAGGTAAGCTCTTGGGTAATGGAAACAGAGATGGGCTCGAACGGAGGGGCGGAGTGCTGGACTTGAAAAGGCGGGCGGACCACTCTCTGCTGCCCAGATCACCTCCTCCCGTGTGGTTAAAGCTCGACACTCGACTCGCCTCCAGGAAGATGTGCCCTCTGGCGCGCAACGAATCGCAGCCGCGCGAACGCTGCTGGGCACTTCTAACGCGCAATGACGGCCAAGCGTGCGGGAGCGCGGTTGGCCGACAGCTCAGAATTTTCTCGCGGGGTGCTCACGCTGCATCACGGCTCTGGCAGGCAGGCTTCGTGCAAGACGCCTTGGTGGAGGACGCCGAACATGGCTGCCCCAGCCGAGCTGGATCGCGATACTGCATACGGCGTAGCTGCGTGTTTAGTTCCCGCGCCACTAGAAACTTTTACACGCTTTCTCCGGTTCTCCATGGACGCGCAGTGCAGACTGCGAGCCTTGGGGTGTTATCTAGCAGGCGTCTCCCATCCAAGGGCGATCGACCGCGACATCTATGCATCTGTCTGATTTCATCTGCGCAGCCATGAAGTGTTCCTGTGAAAAGCAAGCAACTCGTCGTCGCATCGACACCAGCCCACCGACGTCGGAGCGCGCTGCCCCTGCACCGAGGCCACGCACCTCGTCCGTATGAAGCCATCCTACTCGCAGGCGGCATATGTAAGGCTGACGAGCATGTTCCATCTGATATGACGAGGGGTGCAGCTCGCGATAACGATCGATACGAAGACCAGCCAGTCCATCCGACATGCCTCACCGATGAACCTTCGACGTCTTCTCAGCCGTGACCAGGACAACGCCAGTAGCTGAAGCGCAACGGAATTCCGATCACGCTCTTTCGCTCGTCACGTGGCTTGACTCTCCCGCTAGTCTGGGGACGGAATTTTGCGAACAGCGAGCAAGGAGCCAAGCCGGCCTCAAAGCCTGACGCATGCACAGCACACCACTACCACACATCTGGTACTCTAGACAATTCTCTCCGCCAACGCTGCATCCAGCTTCCGAACCGCTACCGAAGTCTAACCTAGGGATCACCGGAGGTCGTTGCTTTATGCACCACATGAGTCCTATTCGCCCGAAGCAGCCATAGCGTCACCACGCTTTTTCTCGGCTCTGCGAGCAGGTGACCTTTGACGCGGTCGAGACTTTCGTACGAGGAAATTGGCTGCGCCTTGTCACATCGTGACATTGACATCCAGCCGTGTCGAATAGTCGAGACGTGTCAAATCGGCATCGTCGCGGCATCACACAGTCGGAATTGCCTGCTAGATGCGGCTTCCTCGGATTGCTCTACATGAGCCCCGGAACATGCAATCTTGAGATCATAATTCATGTATAACAATGCGCACTATGAATTCCAGAGAAGTCTAGGAAGTAGCAGCATGCCTGTGAGTGCCGTGCCGTGTCGTCTTGCCTTCAAGTGGCCCAGCGACTAGCGAGGCACTACTGCCAGTATGAACGTAAGAGTAGTCAAGCAGTGTAGACTCTCAGTGCAACGATTTTGGTTGCATGTTCATCAGCGACAATTGTTTGCTCCGGACACTGTTGATCGCTCATGCTAACTTCAATCGCCACGTGTGGCATCATCATGGAAAGGGCGAGTACCGCACAGGTTCATTCCTCACCTCTAGAGGCAATGAGACGAGACATTGGGGCATTCAGTCTCCAACACGCAACCCTCAAGCGACAGTTCTCACCTCTACCAGGATATCCAAGCATCGACATAGTCTCATATGACTTTCATCCTGTTTTCAGCAGTATCAGATCCCGCATCAATCACTCGGTCAGCTCCTAGTCGCTAGTCGCCAGCTTCGCGCGCAGTCTATCGTTTACGAGGGTGCTCCGCACGATATAAATTCCCAAAGCATCGCGCTGACGGTAGGCAGCAATGACATTTTCCGAGATAGCGGGACGGCTGCTGAAAGGGTCAGGACACTCGCAGCCACCGCTGGTCAAAGAGCAGCTACCTAACGCCCGTCTTTCACCAGATCGGACCAGTATCTCGTCTCTGCTCGCTTCGCCAGAGTCAGACAACGGCAATATCATAGCTGGTGAAGGCATGCTTGGCAGCCATCTTGGTGAACAAAGAGGACACTCCGTCGCCTCTTCATGGGCTAAAACCCGGCCCTTGTCAGACATTCGCGAAGTCACCGAATCAAGCTTAGCTGATACTATACCTCGAAACGCCCTATCTAATTACTTTCCCCGTAGCATCTCGCGCACGGAGATGTCGCGTCGGCCCTCTGCTGCTACAGGACGCCGTCCAAGCAACGACAACCGACATGGCGAAAACATAGAACCTGACCGGAAGAATAGCATCGAAAGTAACGGTATAAGATCCACCTGCAGAGGTCGGGCTTCTAGAACACCATCTCCGTCAAGTCCTGCAGATAACGTCAGCATATGCAGTATATACAGCGTTCCAGCAGGCAACGTTCCGCCACGATCCTCTTCACGCCCTCGTGCACCTAGCACCTCACGAACCCGACAGCCGCAACAGATACCACCTATACACATAACGCAGGCGACAGCGACAAACACAATTAGTGCAATACCTACTATACCTCTCCAGCCTCCTAATAACAGTTCCAACACTATCCTTCGACACGGTCAATCACAGTCTCCTCTACGCCACATCGTTGCTCGCCTCGATCCTAAATCTCAAGACATTAACCGACGCATACCCTCCAGGACGTTTGTTCGTGATCCACTATCAAAAGAGTTGCTAGAGTTTCCATTACACCGACATCCACGAATTGAGCTTGGCTTGGACTTATCCGCAGGCATATTCGTAGGCGGAAGCTCTATCGAAGGGACTGTTCAGATAAACGTCGACGATGCAGAGCGAATACGTCATAGAAGGACTCTGGACATTGCTCGGATATCTATCGATCTTCTTGGGACGGAGGAGATAAGCGGTAACAGACGAGCTGTCTTTCTCAACCTAGCCACAGAGCTTATTGACGAGCAAAATCCGCCGCCTCAGAATATGGTAGATACCCAAGAGCCAATAAGTTCAGCAGATATATTCTGGCATCTGATGCCTTCTACGACGAACCTTGCTTTCAACCTAAGTTTACCTCTCAACGTCGGGCCTCCGCCCTTCCAATCGAAGAATGCAAGGATCCGCTACATACTTTGTGTGTCTCTTCTTGTTCGCGACCAAGGAAGACAGTACATTGTCAGAACTTCTCAAGACGTTATAGTGCTCTCAGTGTACGATCGTATGAAATGTTTCGGTTTCGGTTTTGTGGTTACATGCTAACACAAGGTAGCTGAGAAGGCACTTGTGTCGCTTCCCAGCCCCTTGACTGCATCAGATGAGTGGATCAAGCCCCGAGAAAACACTGTCGAGGTCGTTCGGGTCACAGCAGGTCTACATCGTCAAGTCTGGGTCAGCGGTACTAGCCTTTACGTCGATGTCCATATTGCCAATAACAGTCGCAAGACAGTAAAGAAGATCGAGCTTCAATTGGAAAGGGACATACTATGCTACAAACACGTCTGTTATGAGTGCATATTCTACGATCACACAATGATGCTAATGGGAGTACTTTGCAGGCTGCTGCCGCTACGATGGAGAAGTCTGCTGGTCAGGCTCGCATTTTTGACAGCAACGAGCGGTCTATTCTCAGCAAATCCATCGTGAGGAATGGCTGCGCTGGCTGGAGCGGCGTTTCTGCACACCAAACTCACATCAGAACTTGTGATCTTGAGGTACCTCGAGGCCATGGTACGGTGAAGTGTGGTAGGTGCTTCATCATGGCGTAACATGAGCCGCCTTTCTGACTGAAGTAGGCAAATATTTCGAAGTCAGGTACTTCCTGAATGTCATCATCGCGAGTGCACATACGTAAGTATCCGCATGATTCTCCCCGATGAAGCTGACCTTGTTCAGAAAGCTCGTTACCGTTCAGTTACCAATCGTACTCATCCACATGGTACGTCTCATGACCAACCCCTCTCTCGCACCCGCTGATCATCACATCTCAGAACTCTCTGGACGTAGTCCCCAACTCTGTCGCCCAAGTGGCCATGGCTATCGAAGAGAAGCGCACAGCCCGCCACTCACCACCCCGCCTTGGTCGCCGTCCATCCGAATCGGTTCAAGGCCGCGCATTCGCAGCACCGCGCATGCAATCTCTGGAACGCATGCGCGCACGTGAGGAAGCCATCCAAGAACTCGGTCAAGCCCTCGAGCAGAGTCCTCGCAAATATGGTCTCCGCCGCGCAAATTCCAATTTTGATTACCATACCCCACCTTCCAATCGCAAAGGCAGAATCGTAGGCGATGGCGAAGCAGCAGACCTCCAGGACCGTTTAAGGCGCGTGAGATCCAACGAGACGATCGGATCCAGACCTCCTACCCTCCACAGGGTCAATTCGACACGGTCGAGACGTGGCGCAGGATCGGCGTTTGGGTTTCGCGAAGCGGAGGTTCGGGAGGACATCGAGCTGGGTGGCTTGGGTGCGTCAGGGGATGGGCTGCTAAACGAGAGACTAGCCAGGAGCAGTGATCGGCAATATCGGTTTAGCAAAAAGAAGAGCGTGGAAAGGTGGAAGGGTGTAGCAAATGTGGGTGTTGGGTGGTTGAAGGGGAATGGGGTCAAGGATGAGAGAGAGCGAGAGGGATGGATATGATCTCGCACTGCTTATTATGAGCCCTGTACCTTGGATAGCGCGTCAGCATGTGCGACGCATTGACTGGCGACGTTGTCTTTCTCTTCTTGGTTCTGGATACGCAACACGTTGTTAGATAATGGCATTGCTACGTGGAGACCTCACGTACACTACGAGCAGCGATAAATTAATGTTGTTTGAATTGTACTATCATATACATGATAGTCTAAAACCCTCGATATATAATACAGTCATGTCGTGATATAGTCGTTAACCTTCTTTGGAACCCTTGCCATGCAATATGATACAGTTTTGTACACAGTACGCCAAGACAGTCGTAGCAGTAGAAGCTCTCTCATAAGGCTATGCTTATGACCTGCTCTTGGCAAGCTCAGATTGAGCGGTCGAAGTGGGACCTCCCTTTACGCGCTCTCCACCAGTGACCTTCTTCTCACCCTCGGTGATGTCGTGTAGAGCCTCGCTAGTGATGGGCTCCTTAGCATGGCTCTGCGCCTGCGCAGTAGGGCCTCCGGCTACCGGTTGTGCCTTGCCAGTGAGCTTCTTCTCAGCTTCAGTGATCTTGCTCAATGTTTCTGAGTCCAGCTTTCCTGAAGCAGAGGAGTTGTTGGCATTGTTGGTGGATGTCGATGAGCCAGATGTAAGAGCGGACTGGGCGATGGACGTTGGGCCTCCTTGCATAACCTCAGCCTTGCCGGTAAGCAGCTTCTCGCCCTCGGTGATGTCGTGAATGACTTGTGCTGTCAGGTTCTGGCCAGCGTGCTGTTGAGCTTTTGCGGTTGGGCCCCCCTTCGCTGGCTCATCCTTGCCGGTGATAAGCTTCTCTGCCGCAGTGATCTGCGAGATGAAGTTGGAGTCAACTTGGACGGACATCATCTGTGTTGTTGTAAAAAAGCGGTGGTTGCTGAGGTCGTTGATGTTGTTTCTGAACGGTGGTCTTTGAGAGGCAATGCGAGCTGCCGGTCGTGCTGCGAGGAAAACGTTGCGGTTGATACGAAGCATTCTGGAGGCCATTGTTGCGGATTGTTTATATGCCTATTGAATGGGAAGGTGCAATGGTGCGAGCTGTGTGTCCGATTTTGTAGTGTGATGGATTACTGATGTAATGCGAAAATGAAATCGTCTGAGGGTGTGCTTGGTGTGACGTTAATATGGGGAAAGATGGATTCAGATGGCTATTGGCAACTTCTCGATTTAAATGTTCGACCGTGCACAGCAAATCTCTGCATCACTGGCGACGACATCACGCTTGATGACCCTGAGATGCAGGTACCATATCACCGATTGCCGCAGCGACTTCTCGATGCGTGCCCATGATGTGGTGGAGCTATGATGTCAGCATCCTGGGGAACGAGAGCGACGACGATTCGGGTGCACTAGCGGTGAGCTAGCATCACGATCCGATCTAAGGGTCCAGACGCAAACTTCACAACCTCATTCACGATGACGATCCTATGCGAATCGGATAGCACAAGAAGAACCCACTGTAATGATTGACAAGTCGCTTTGGCGATTTGCGTTCGGTCATAGACCCAGAATGAACAACTCATGTCAGATCGTCAGAATGACACACTGGCCACCAACACCCTATGCAATTGTAGCGACGTAACGGCGAGTACTAAGATATGGCGGATTTATCTTGTATTTTTTAACTACGGATGCTGCTCCATCAGGCGAACGCACCCGGGCGGAAAACGCTCCCTCCGAACAGATCGCAAGTACACGTGCTGATCAAGCCATCGAACCGTTCCTGTCGCGCAGTGCTTGTGTACTTCTTTCACTGATAGCATCCTGCTCGATACTGATCCGTATCTCTGTAGTCATCACCACGTTTCCCATTGGCAACGCAGTTGTTCCATCCTCGTCCATACGCGCATACGTCGAGGGGCCAAATCGTGAACCGCGCGCGTTTTCTCCTAAACCATCCTTCGTAATCCCACGCCCGTCGCTTATTCCAGAGATATGACGCGAACCGGCCTGCGCGTTAAAGCCCTGCGTCGTGAAGTCGACAAGTTGATTGAGGATGTCGAACTCGAGTTTCAGCTTGATGGCGTAGGCGAGTGTTTTCCAGCTTGTCTGAACCTCATAAAGACCAGCATATTGGAAAGCGAGGATAGTAACGTCGAGCGCGATGACAACCGAATTCACGGCGATAAGATGATTGAAGAGGCGCTTCGCATCTGGGCCTCTGAACACAGCCGAGCTGCGCATGAGTATGAAGGTGCGATAGATGTACAGCCCGCTGATGACACACTCTTGAAAGACAAACCACGTAACCTGGAATATTTCCCACTTCTCGTAGATCTGGAGCCACTTTCCAGGTTTCGCCAGACTGGATCCAGTCATAAGCGTAGTTGCTCCTCCTTGCACGACAATGCAGTCCGCGATGATCATGTATAGCAACCATTTGTCCGTCTTCCCTGAGCTGATGAGATGCAGCCGCGACCAGAGTACGATAGATTGGCCAGTAATCATGAGTATGCCCCCGCCGCACGCCATGGTGATCTCCAGTGGAATTGAGTCGCATACATTATAGTTGCGGATGAAGTAGCCGAAGGCGTGTATAATGATACCGAGAGACGCTGCGATCAGCGCGTAGAAGTAGACCCCGCGATATGAGCGGAATCGACGGAAGATTCTGACGAAGACCTCAAGAGAATGAGAGACGGCGAGTGCGAGGAAGACGATGACGATGAGAGAGGTCCTGTAACTCAACGTGGGATTTGAGCCCATACCTTCAGCTCGATCAACCAGTCGGAAAGCCATTGTTGGTGTGACTGTTACCGAAATCACTTCCTACAAGATCGTGAGATGCAAAGACCAAGATGAGCTTGGTGCAGTTGCGATTGTAAAGTTCATCTGGATAGCTGGGGAAAGGCCGCGGGGATCAAGACCCGATCGTGGACCGCCTTCTCCTACTCAAAAGACTTGCAACGATTCCTATTCACACCACACTTGACGCGCACGCTGAGATTCGTTGGCCTCATTCTGTACTCGTTCGATCCAGACTGACCGCCACCAAACTTTGAATCCTTCGATCCGTGCCCCACACCCTGGTTCCTGGCTGAACGTCGATCATCACTGGCTCGCATGCATCATCCGCGGCCCGCCTGCAAGGAACATATGTTCGAGGGCATGTCATCACGACGCAGATGAAGGGGCTGATGCGAAGCCTTGCTTTTGAAACGCGGATGTGAGTAAGGAGGGCTGCTAGCAATGTTGGGGCGGGGAAGATGTCCACCAATAGAATGAAAGGGGGGACACTCTGATCGCTGCTTGTATCCTTGTCAATCAATTTTAACGGCAACGTTGTGCCGCTTGCATCAGGCCAGTATTGCTTCACACCACGCGGCAACCAGTTAGTGTTCGCGTATAAGTCCTAGTGAGTATGCGTTTTGGTAGCGGATCGTTTCGACGATGCTATTTCACGCTACGCTAATAATCCACAAGACAAGACACACGCAAAAAAAAAGAGGCATGGATCAACGTTGAGTCTGGTACAGAACAGGTATTGTTTGACTAGAGCTCGCCGGGTTGTGGTCACTATGGCTCACGCATTGTCAACGGTTGCTGATTGCCCACCGAATCATAGACTGGCACAGAATTTTGTTTCTTCGATGTAGGGTTATTGACTAAGATGCTAGACCAACATGCGTACTTCTAAGCCACGATCGGAAGCATTTCTCCAGCTATAGATCAGACAGTTTCCTGGAACCAGGCAGCCAAGACTATCCAACGGATACTATGCCGCACGAAATGCTCACCGCCCTTTCAATTACAGACGTATTGTGTAAGCGATGATTTCCTTCTGTGAGGGGAGTTGACCAAGTTGTTGTCATTTCCAGAGCGAATGTGACAAAAGGTACGCAAAACTTACGCTTCTGCAATCGCCTCATAGAGCTGTCGTTCTTAGATAAAATTACGAGGTGTCCAATTGTGTTGCCGAATATAGTGAGGAAGCCAGCATCTGTAACACAAGTAGCCGAGTAATTCTAACTACGTGATGACTACCCTCGACACCAGCTAAAAGCTCTAGTATGACACGATCCGTGACACCAACAAGGGCTACCATGCGCATAATCGTTGGGGAGCATCGTACGATTAGCTCTGTCGAGCATTCATACTTTCGCTCTCTCACATTTGGATATGACCTGGGGTCGTCTTCATCTGTCGATTCTACGCTGGGAAGATCGTCGTCCCCGACGTCATGATGGACACTGCGAACGTGGCTCGCAAGCTCAGGGCGATCCAGAAGAGTGCAAATGAATTAGTTTGATACGTAAATTATCCACCCGGTCTGAAAGTGTTCGTAGAGGGTTTCTGTTGCGATTTCATTGAGCTTGCGCGAAGCCAAGCAGATCTTGAAGAGTCATCATAATGTGACTTCTTACGTCAAGATAGCGACCTGTTTCGAATGTAGATGTTACTTAGGCTTAGCATTTCGTGCATTCGAAGTCAAATTGAGCTTCAGTCGAGGTTTGCGTCTCGGAGTTCAAGGCTTAAGATGGTAGTGTAGATCTGATTTGTGGTCGAGCATTTGAATAGGACTGTTGAAAGTCAAGCATTCGTTTTGGCCCGGCAGGTAGACGGTCCCATTCTGCGCATGGTCTGCTCTTACGTGTACCAAACTAATTTATACTGGATGCAGTAAGCAAACCAGAAAACGACAAAGCGTATGTGCTTTCACAATCCACTGATGGTACAGATCAACCCTCTACGATGTACGATAGCAAGAGACAAAGACTCGGCGATGGGTTCATCACCAGTAGTAGAAGTGTTCTTATTCAAGCCAGAATAAAAAGCTCCTCGGATAGCAATGTGCTCGAGTAGATAATGAGTGGGTTGACTCTAACTGAGTCTCGACTCCTCGCATATGCGCGTGGATGGATCAAAACGATACCAGTTCTGGAGAACTCTCAGGTATTATGATGTTGTTTATAGAGAGAGGACCACCATAATACCTAGGTAACTTGAGAATCTGGTCTCGAGCACATGTACAGCCATCTTTGCTAGAGCATGGTTTAGCATGGGAAACCTCGAGTTGTACGCATACGTGCTGATACCTGCCCCTGTAAGTAGACAACTGATCTGAGAATATCGTGTCAACATAGGCCAGTCCGTCTTATCGTGTCGTAGAACAAGGCCAGAGGAACTGACGTGTCTGATATACACATCGAGCAGGATGTCGGCGCGGCTTGACCGTGCAAGGACACTGAGTAGATAGCATCTGGCCCGATCATAGCTTATCGTACAAGCGGAAGAGTTAGAGAATTGTTGCGAGAAATAAGAGAGGACGAGTTCCATAGTAAATATGCATTGTAGGTGTGGGAGGTTGGGAATGCAGACGCGGGTCGCGACGCGATTTGGCATTCGAGTGGACGGCAACAGCCAAGCAAGTGGCTTGAGGTCAAAGACAGCACGTGCACGTCGGAAGTTCTTGCTGTCGCTCCTGAGGTCCACTCAAACACCATCGCCATAAGTCTTACATCTGAAGCCATCGTCGTACAAGCATGTTGCTGCAGCCACGTCTACCATCTCATAATTCGCCAGAACTTGGCAAGAGGATCCTTTCCCCCGCGCATTGCCTGTTCCTACAATGTTCTCAGATTTATGACCTAGCCAGGTAGCAGATTTACAGCAAACAGGCTGCAAGTGGCTTGCGACAGCTCTTCGACGGACCCTCCCTGCAGCATGTCTCGAGCTGGTGGGGCGTGTTCGATCCGTACGATCCTGATAGTCTGAGGTTGAGAAGCAATTGTTACAATAGTGGGATGTAGCATCCTTTCCTGTTCTTA
Source organism: Alternaria postmessia (assembly GCF_024291825.1). Taxonomy (NCBI): domain Eukaryota; kingdom Fungi; phylum Ascomycota; class Dothideomycetes; order Pleosporales; family Pleosporaceae; genus Alternaria; species Alternaria postmessia. Next base: position 221,150 of record NW_026260089.1, on the reverse strand, counting down.
CGTTTGGCACTGATAAGGTCTTGGAGGACGAGCCGACGTACTACCGACGTCTGGGTTAGTGCTTGCCGAACAGGATGTAGGCAATGTGTCAATAAGACCTTATCAATCCAGAGCCGCTTGATGCGCCATCTCGAGCTAACGGAAAAGATCCGACGGATAACCCATGCAACGAGTGTGCGCCGACGGGAATTCGCTGCAAGCCGTGTAATAGCGAGTTGGGGAGTTGATAGCCGTAAAGTTAGGTGAGGCAACAATAGCGGGGCAATTGCCGATGCCGGGCAGTACTCCAACGGCTATCTAAGAACATCGGTATATTGGTATTATGTCGGCATTACATGAACAAGATCTCATCAAGAAAACGTACTGCATACACTTAGTCTTTGAAAGCTTTCTCCAAGTTTCGAAGGTACGTCGCAAGATTGAGTGTAAGCTGTATGAATGTGCCACATATTAACAGATTGACAGGAACAAAAACACATCTAAAGCGATGTCTAGACCTGAAGTGCGAATCCCTCAAGGTACTGTTGTAGGCACCACCTTACGCGGCGACTACCCTCGTGCGGTTGAAGCCTTCAAGGGCGTTCCTTATGCATTACCACCAACAGGTGAACGCCGCTTCCGACCACCAGAGAAAGTGGCACCAAGTCAGGAGACTATCGATGCCTCAAACTTCGGTCCAAGAGCGCCAGCACAGCAGTTCATCGTGCTTGGACCGACGCTCGAGGAGAGTGAAGACTGCCTTACTGTTAACATCTTCCGACAAGCTGAACACAATGGATCAAACGCCCTGCCAGTGGCAGTGTATCTTCATGGAGGGGCTTTCAATCGGGGAAATGCCGCAATGCATGACACTGCATCCATGGTGGGATGGTCTGAACTTCCGTTTGTTGCAGTGTCATTCGGCTATCGTATAGGAGCCCTAGGCTTTCTACCATCAAAGCTGAGCGCCGCAGAAGGCGCGCTCAACTTAGGTCTGAAGGATCAGATGTGCTTGCTGGATTGGGTTGAAGAGAACATCCAGCACTTTGGGGGTGATAGGAACAACGTAACGCTCATAGGACTTTCAGCCGGCGCACATTCTGTGAGTACAAGCCTGTGTTCTTTCTGATCAGCCTGACTGACATTTCTCGAGATAGGACACCACCTCTTGAATTACCAAGAGGGCAAAAAGCCTAAGTTTCACCGTGTTGTCATAGAATCTGGAGCTCCAACGTCCCGCGCCGTCCGTAAGCCAGACGCAGAAATCCACGAGATGCAATTTGCCGACTTCTTGAAGGAAGTTGAATGTCCATCATCACTACCCGAGTCAGAGATATTTACCTACCTCCGTAAACTTCCGACTTCCGCAATCGCTAAAGCCCAAACTAAGGTCTTCCAAAAGTATAACCCCAGTCTACGTTGGGCGTTCCAGCCAGTGATTGATAACGAAATCATTCGCCGCCGTCCAATTGACGCCTGGCGAACAGGGAAATGGCACAAAATGCCAATCATGACCGGATTTCAAGGCAACGAAGGCTCACTGTATGTGAACAAAAACATGTCGACCTCTGCAGATTTTCTGGGTTTCTGGAAGACATTGCTGCCGCAGATGAGCGAAGATGATATTCAAACGATAAACCGTTTGTATCCTGATCCGACAGAGGTACCCGAATCCATCTATAAAGAGACACGACTCGAGCACGGTGTTGGCCCAATGTATAAGCGTATCGAAGCGGCTTATGCACACTATGCATACGTGGCCCCAGTCCGTCAAACGGCTTTCTATGCTAGCCAGGATACCCCCGTATATCTATACCACTGGGCAATGAAGCGGGATATCGTCTATGGAGCTCGTCACGCAGACAACATGTTCTATGAAGTAAGAGATCCTTCATTCATCGCGAAGTCTAAGAGCCAGGACGAGTTGTCGGGTACTCTGCATGCCTACGTCACTAGCTTCGTTTGTACCGGCACCCCAAATGCGCTTGGCGGCTCGTATGCCAACAGAACGGAATGGAAGCCTTACAATAGATCAGATCCGAAGGTGATGATCTTTGGAAGAGACAATACGGAGTTGATTGGTGGAGAGACTATCGGCGAGCCGGCTATCATGGTTAGTGACACTTATGCGAAAGAGGAAAGTGATTTTTGGTGGTCCAAGGTTGAGCTGTCTCAGCAGTAGTTCTCTAAGTGTACCAGGGGTTCACACATGTGTATCGAGAGCCCTCCATGTTCTATTCTGGACATCGAGTTGAACCATTCATATTCTTCTTCCACTGTTACTCACATTCATAGTTTAGCTTGCGGCACGATCTCGTTAACCAGAGCAACAACCTTCTCAGCGCATCCGTACGACCCCTGATAGCCCCACCCAGCGTGTCCATAATTGTGTATGACCCAGATTCCATCCATTTTCTCCCTCTCGATTCTGACGCCAGATTCCCTTCCAGGTCTTAACCCAACGCCATGTCTAATAACATCAAGATGTTCCGGCCCTTGGCCATCTGTCAGCTCAGGGGACATACTCACAGCTCTCTTCATGATGCGACTGGCGGTGTTGAGATCCGGTTGGCTCTCCCAGTTTCCATTCTGCATCGTGCCTCCTAGGATTGTTCCTCCACCAACAGCTCGTGTCATCATATAACATGCCTGATCGTCGCCGTCATCCGTTCCAGAAACGCATATCATCGCTGGGGCCACGTTTCTCACTACGACCACTTGCCCGCGGATGGGGTAACAACTTTTATCCTCGACACCTCCTAGCTTGGCAGATGATAGTCCTGTCGCATTGACAACGATATCGGGACTGAAACCATCAACACCAATGGATCGTAATTCAGATACATGTGTTAAAACTTTTCGATGAAACACCACTCCGTTTGCGCGACATTGGCCCACTAGCCATGGGAGATAAAGCGCCGGGTTGATGCATACAGAGCCGAATTCACAGCCTGATGCCATTCCTGATGGCATCTCGGAGATAGGGAGATCTCGGTAGTCGTCCACCAGTTCGCGCCACCAGGGGTTCTCAGCAAACACGTTGCTAAAAGTTGTGCCGCCACTACTTCTTAGCTTATCCATGTCTTTTCGTCGGCGATAGATTCGACATTCTAATTTGTTAGCCATGGACCGTGATATGTAACGGTAGAAGAGATTACTGACTCTGAAGATGGATGCCTGCTTCTGGTACATCTGTCGCTAACCGCTTGAGTTGGGGCCATGTTTTGCGTTCATATTGACTATCTGATGATGAGGACATCCTTCCCGCTATGCGTCAGCTGATTTTGTAGCTTGTAGCTTTTGTGTGCAAGCTTACGGCATGAAGTTTGCGCCAGCCCATGGTGATGCATATTCAATGTCGTGGTCGCCTGGCATATGCTTTGCTACAACAGCGATCTTATTGCTTTGATCCTTGGATAGGAGATACGCTGATGTCAGCCCGGAGACTCCTGCTCTTCACCACAAGATGTGTTAGCTGTAGAAAGACGACGTCTGCTGCACGATGGAACGAGCTTACCCAATAACGATGATATTAGGCATTGTGTAGCTGTCGTTGTACAAACGTCACGTAGGTGCGCCAACGATTACCGGGACTTGTTTGCAAGGTTCAATGAACGACGGGCTATTGTCTCGAGGTGCACAAGCGGTTATTGGCCTCGCTAAGCCTTAAGTAGTCGACGGGTCAAAGGTGCATGTTCGACGCCAAGCCCGCACCGCAAGTTCTCCGCCGGATAACCCAAAGCTTCCGGTATCCACGATCGGGTCCTACCATTCGCGAGGCTCATGAATGCTGACCTTCGTTAACTGTATTGCGCAGGCCTGAATTAAGTGATTTCTTGGAGGATTCATGCTTCCAGTTCGTTATCGATAAGATTGCGTCACTCAATCAGGCAAGGCGTCGGCCGCACCCTCCCAGCTCCTGCACGTTCCCAACAGCTACATCTTCCGAACCATCACGACCAAAGAGAACCGCACCTACACCCCGGTCACGCTTACAGTCTCGCAATTGGCATCTCCAAAACTGCGACACAATCCATCTCGACTTTGGCACCGAGAGCCAGCTGCGGAACCGGTATGCACGTCCGGCACTACGATGCAATGTCAAAACGATTACTTGCCACACCGCCACGTAAGTGACCTACCGGTTTCTGATCGAATTTGGAGAAGAACTTATCATATACTTCATTCATGGCCTTGAAGTCGTCCATGGAGGTGATAAAGATGTTAAGTTTGATAACGCTAGCAAGGCTACTACCAGCTGCTTTGAGTATGGTGGACAGGTTTTCAAGTACCCGATGCTGAAGCAATATAATTAGCCGGTGTTGACCTCTTCATGGTACATATATTTACTGTCTCTGCTTGTATACCTCCCGGGATGATCTGCATCGTTTTCCCCTCGAGCGCAAGGCTACCAGAGCAATGAACCATACCGTTGCATACTACCGCCTGTGAAGCGTTGAGTGGGGCGGCTGGCGCGTCTTCCGTGTATATTGTCTTTCTAGACATGGTCAAAACAGTATCGGATGTAGAATTAGGTACCGAAAAGGATATCTGTCATCAAATCAACTATCTGAGAAGGATTGCAGCAGGTAACTATCTAATCTTGGTGACATATCGCACATTGTACGATTTGCATTGGCTTGAGAGATGCCGTCCTCGGAGCTCTCGTACAATCGATAGATCGGGAAATAGATAGATACAAGGACAGAGATATGCCGACAGCAACAACATCCAGCCGAAGTATTACCGAGACGCTAAAGGAAGGCTAACGGCGGCTAGCGCTCACTAAAAGTTCTGACCCTGGATATCACAAGACACTAATTGTATCTCCCATCTGCAAGTATGTGGCGTTCTTATCACTACCGACGTCGCATCGCTACAGTTGCTGTAACGTTCTCATACTGTTGCATACTACTAATGTTGACCGGGGCAGCGACCCACAACTTCGATTCCTAACCCAGGGTGCGGGTTTCCAGCTTGTACGGAAGCACTGCTCCGCCTGATAACAAGATAGGAATAAAGTATGGAAGCTTCTTCCGAGCAACATGATTGGATAGTCGATACCTGTCATCGAATGTCCTCTTATCGAGACCCGCATAGGTTCTGCCCATGCGCAATCGGAATCCCATAGCGCGGGGTACGTCGTCAGACAAAGCGGCTTTCAAAGTTGGGGTAAAGTCTATGGGCAAGATTAAGTATATGTATGGTCGAGCCTCAGAGATATTGGGAGTGCGTCGCCAGTCCATGTTCGTTCTTCACCATGCAACCTGAACTGAACGCCCTCAAGGGCGACGACAAAGCAGTGGCCATGTCGAAAGACTTAGAGATCCAGCTGGACAATATGGATGGCAACTCTCTCAAGAAGGAAGAAAGCGCCATGGTGGGCGAAGTCGAAGACCTGGACGAAGCGAACCTATTTCTGCGGCAACACAATATCACTCCCCAGTACATTGCCGAGCTCCTCGAAGACCAAAATGCGAACAAGAAGGTCTCCAGGAAAGTCGATTTGCTATTGCTACCACTGCTATGCGGAACGTATTTCCTCCAATACATCGACAAGCAAGCGATCAGCTACTCTGCCGTATTCGATCTTTTCGAAACCACTGGTATCACCGGCGATCAGTATTCCTGGCTGGCATCAATCTTCTACTTCGCCTACTTGTTCGCAGAATGGCCATCAGCATACCTTGCGCAGCACTTCCCGACTGGTCGAGTCGTGTCAATTTACTGCTTCTGTTGGGGCTCAGTTATGTTACTTACAGCCGCTACGCACAACTTTGCGGGCTTTGCTGCCATGCGATTCCTCCTTGGTGTCTTCGAGAGTGTCGTCACCCCGGCTTTCATGATGGTAGGTCTTGATTACATAGCAGACATATGACACATACACTGACTTTACACCTTCGCCTTTGCAGATGGTTGGAATGTGGTACGTCGGGAAGCAGCAGCCTGCAAGAGCAGGTATGTTCTACTGCTTTAATGGCATCGGTAGCGCCGTTGGTGGTATACTCTTCTACGGCTGTGGATACGCAAAGACCTTCGTCGTCTGGAAGATCATATACATTATATGTGGAGGTATGACCGTTCTTTGGTCCATACTTCTCTTCTTCAGACTGCCGAACAACATCATGACAGCCAAAAGCTTTACTACAGAAGAGAAAGCTCTTTTGATCGCCCGTGCCGCCAGCAACCGTACTGGAGTTTACAACAGAAAGATCAAACTACCGCAGGTCTTGGAGGCCCTGATTGACCCTCAGATCTGGATACTCTTCTTCTTCGTCTTATGCAATGAAATGATCAACGGCGGTAATGCAAACTTCGGCAAACTCATCGTCAAGGACGTAGCAGGAGGTGATCCACTCAAAACGACGCTATACGGGATTCCACAGGGCTTCGCCCAGGTGTTCTGGGTTTTCACAGGTCCTTTCCTCGCTTCACGACTTCCCAACGCGCGCACCTTCATCATGGCTCTTTACCTTTGTCCCACAATAATAGGCACGTGTTTAATATGGCAGCTACCGCGCTCCAACACGGCTGGATGCTTGGCGGGATATTACTTGGTATGTCGTGAACACGCAGCAGCCTTTCTAATCAGTAGCTAACGGAAGTAGACCGGTTCGTTTGTTGGCTCTCTAGTCATTGCTCTGCAGCTACCTGCATCAAATGTAGGTGGATACACAAAGCGAACCACAAGCACAGCCTTCGTCTTTCTGGGATACTGTGTTGGTAACATTATTGGTAAGCTCTCCTGCATTTCTGGCCCATCTCAAGACCATCATTACTAAGACCAACCACTTTAGGCCCTCAGGCCTTCTTGGCTGAAGAAGCTCCCAAATACGAGACAGGCGTGAAGATGTTTCTGGGATGCGCTGTCTCTCAGGTCGTGCTAGCACTTTGCTTACGAGCCTTACTCGCACGGAGGAACGCTCAACGCGACCGCGAAGAAGCTGAGGGTTCGCATAGCCAAGACGATGATCTAAACGACGCGGATGCCATCGAGGATACTACAGACTTCCACAACAGGAAGTTCCGATATGCCATATAAGCTTGATATGGATATTGTATAAGCCGTCACTCTACCTTTCATCGTTAGCACTTTGCCTTTCTCCTCGAGATCATTTCTAATGATGAAACAACGGGAATTTTACCTACCCCTCCTTAGTCTTACTTCTCTATCCCGGAAGACATCGCAGTGCTTCCCTCCCTCGCCTTCATCTCCTCTTTCTGCCTCTCCTTGACTTTCTTCGGCTTCTTTGCGCTAACCGGCCCGTCGGCACTTCTATCTTTCCACTACCCACGACTCCAGATCAGCCATCTTTCCTTCTCTCAAATCATTTGCAAAAACTCACCATACCGCCATATCGGTAATATGGGTATTCCTCTTGCATGCCCTTTGCATCTTCAACGCCACCAGAAACTGATTTCCAGCATGTTCCAGGGCAGACGAAATGCCATTTCTGCGACTCGTCGATCTGACAGCGCACAAGGACGTCACGGGGTTTTGAACAGAGAGTGCAGGACTTTGTCATATTCGAGAGATGCAATCGAGACAGATGATGATGGATTGAGCATCGGGGATGATTCAACAACTAGTTGTGAGCGAGGAAAAGTGATGACATCATGGCTTCTATTCTCCGTCCTCCGTCTTCTGCGCCAGCACAGACCCATGATCAACTGGCTTCCATATCTCTTCATACCTTTCCACCCAATGTTCTCTCCATCCTTCTTCTAAAAGCCATTCCGCCTTTTCTTCTCGCACCACGTCTTCAATGCGCAATCCGTTCCTCGCAAGCGCACTGCACCATCCATCCCATGCGCCACAGCGTTTAGCGTACATACTCGGCGTCAGACCATCATGATCGCGATGGTGTACATCGATACCCGCTCTTATCAGCGCGTTGGCGATTTCTTCGATAGCCATTGGGTCTCCTGGACTGCCTTCATGATCGATAACGCAATAACAACGCTGGATTCTGTTGCGGCCAAGACTACCCATCGTGTTGATGTATGCAGCATCAATTTCGAAGAGTGGTGCAATGATACCTGCTACAGAAGGCCAGTCCCACGGGTCATCATTGAGAATCACTGATTCCGATATGAGACCCTCTTGCTGCAATCTTTGTATCTGTTCACCCAATAGAGAACGCGATCTGCCTTTATAGTAGTCCCAAAGCAGCATATTCATTGTTGTCTCGAAAAGAAACGAGGACGACTCGTAGACCTGAGGAATGATGTGATCAACGGTTCTCTCGAATGCGACTCGATCATGATCGACTATCGAGCGCATGAAGAGACCTGCGACTAGGCTAACATCGTGGCTTTTTTACGTTAGGAAAAGGTTGTTACAGGATGGTAGAGACGACTCACTTCAGGTTTGATACGCCGATACCTTGACTTGCCAAGTAATCGAACAGGTCTATCCGTGTGTGCTCTGCAGCATACTACGCATTGTGGGTTAGCGTTGAGTCATTCCATCAGAATATTTGGGTACAATTTACATAGAGACATAGATTTCTTCCTTCTCGGTTGATCTCATACGGAGAAATCACGCCTTGTCGTAGTGCATCATCAATCTCGTGAGCACTAGCAGATGCGAAAAGCTGGTTGTAGTGGGTTTCGGACTCAGCCAAGGTAAAGACACTGAGTTGGGCGCAGAGCCTTGGATTCGATGGACCGGAAGCGTTGCGAAGAAAGTGGGCATGAATAGCGTGGAGTGACCGCCCGATACCGCAAGTGAAAGTGAAGCTAGCCTCCTCATCTGGACGTCGAAGCTTCGATCTGGACGCTCTGCGAGAAGTTTGTAAACGCAGACTGCCGAACGGAGTAGTATGTGTATATGAGGATTTGTGAGCGATAGCTGGTGTGCTGAGGTAGAGGTTCGCGTAATGCGCTTCTTGTGTAGTAGACCTGATTTTGGATTGCCCTATTACACGCCGAGGTGTCGTCAGATGGCGCGATTTGGTCTCTTCAGAGTAATGCCAACGGTCCAGAGAGGTTGCAGTGGACTGCGGGTGCTTTGTCGCTTCCTCCTGCGCTGCTGATGCTATGAGGTTCTCGTACTCGGACTGTAGCCAGGAAATGTAATGTGGTGGAAAGGTGCTGATACCGTCGTTGAACAAATTGGCAAGCGCAACTTCCAAATGGGGTTTGACAATGAGCAGATAAGCCATGATCATGTCGCGACGTTCACCAAAGAAGAAGACATCTCTAGTCGACACGGATCTAGCGCGAGAGATGCGGTACTTCTCGAACTGGGTGACGATGACGTCCTCAAGCTTTGCCGATAGTACGTCTCGGGTCCTTTGATGCTCAATCAGATGCTCTTGGTGAGCAATCGCTATTTCTTTTGAAGCTCGTTTTGTTTCCTGATAATGGCAGACTGCCAGACGCCCCAGAAGCTCTTGTCCTTGTATCAGTGTGGCTTGGTTCCGCTTAGTCGAAGCCAACAACTTTTGAGTTGTGTTGTGCCTCTTTAGAGTCTCCAGATGTTGGTCGTCAGATCTTTGCCTAAATCTACTATGAGCGCAGGTTCATCCGCGACGCGAGGAATCATATACCTGCTTGCGACGTGCAGAGAGTTTGCGAGTAAACTCTTCGCCCGCTCAAGATTGTTGAACATCTTGTTGACTTTACGCTCGTCCAGAACGTACTTCACCCTACTCCAAGTCTTGTTGCTCACACCTCTGAATCTCGCGTTGAGTATCCTCAAATTTTGAAGTTCACGTTGTAAGCTCTTAAGTGCAGATTCGAATAGAGCTGTAATGCGATCCGTGGTATCGGCTGGTTTCCGGCTAGCGAGCGTTTCCAGAATCTGTTTGACGGTCTCAGCGAGGAGTGTGGTTTCCTTGACAGTAGTACATAATCGATCAATCTCTTCTGGAGCGCCAGAAATATCGCGCAGGAAACCATGGACCTCCCGGCCCGTTCGCACGATAACTTCAGCAACGCCAATGATAGCGAATATCCCCGCAGCAAATTCGAGGCCTGCAGACATGATAGGCGATGCGAGTTGTATGAGATGCTGCTCGTTACCGAGTTTTGAGGGTAAAAAGAGACCTGGCTAGATGGCTTTCGGTGTCGCGAACATGTTGCTGCTAATAGGCGTGGCCATTCCGTATCCCGAATGGGGGCGGCTGATGCAGCCCATGCACGTGTGTCCAGGACCTAGCCTATCAGTGATCTTTGGCCCCTGCCAACGGTTCCCGACATCTTGTTACTGCAGTAGCTTGCCACTATTTTGGAAGCAAACCGGGGGCCTTGCTTGCGGGAACAGGGCCAATAAGGAAGGTTGTTGTGCGGTTTCAAGGCACATACCATGGAAATACTAGCTGGCCACCGCGCATTGATAGGAGGCATCCTCTCCTATGGTAATCGGATGTGCCGACTGCCACTTTAATCCTATCATAGCTTGGCCGTGAAGGCCAGGACCAGTGCACATAGCAGGCAAAACAAGGCAAATCTCCACGTCAGCAGCCACCAACGGAGGCTGCTCCTGGCTCGGACAATTCCATATAATATTCTAGAAGACGAGCCGTCTGCATGCAAAGTTCGCTAACACTTGCACGGCTCCAATATATTTAAGCTGTTGGGTTTGGTGAGGCTGACAAGGAAACACTTGATGACATCACAGCTGCAACGGCTCGCTTGTCGATGGTACGCTCCAGCATTGTTGCGTGGGGAGCGCGTTAGAAAGTATAGGCGACCCCGAGAAAGCGAATAAAGCGGTGTGATAGAGGAAATAGTGCGAATGGTAAGGTCGCAGTGACGAAGGTTGCCGCTGGAGCATGGCCGTGTAGCAGACTGCAAAACGCATATTAGTTACTGTATCGACGAAAGTTTACACAACCAATTCTTCGCCCATCCTGGAACCGTGAGTTGTATCGCGCGACTTGCGCGAAAGGCAAGCGTGTAGCTTCTGTCTTGCTTCAGAAGAATCGGGCCACCGCTGCGATTTTCGACCAACCCGATGGAGATGTGCTTGCAATCTTAGGTTGTGGGGCCGTGCACCGCCCCTCACTGGCGTGGATGCCTTTGCCGATTTCCCTTGACCTGTATCTACTGTTCACTCCAAGCCCCATACGTCCTATTTACAGATCTTGTTAGATTACATTCTGATAAATCCGTTGAGGACCAAGCGGCAGAACTGTATTCAAAGGGTGGACTTATTGATACGAGCTCTGCCCTTGCTTCCCTCTCTGCTGAAGGTCGCAATAGACGCAAGCACCAGAGATGGAGGTGTACACTAAAGCTACCAAGACCATGTGAGGCTGGCTAAATAGCGTTAATCTTAAGGTGGTGACTGAAAAAGTGTGCAAGGCTGCTGAAGTTGGTGCTCAATTCGTACAAACCCTAGGCGACTTGTAAGAAATACCCAGGTATCGATAGGTACGGGAACATTGAGGCAAGACGAGAATACGTAAGACATCAGAATCATTAGTAGCATTTACACTAGGTTCACGATTGGGTATCTTGATAACTGCGAAGGTGCGCTTTTTATTTGCCTGAATCATCGAGCACATTCATTCCCTGTCACCATGAAGCAGCCGCTATTCTCCTGTTGCTAGGCGCGAGTGCAGATCTCGCGCGGGTTACTAGTATTCACACCACCAAAAACGTACTGGAAATCTGCAAAGACCCCGGTTCCCACCGCTTCGAGATATCTAACTGTCCTTCTTGTTGCAGATTTAATGCATCCACAGACACTGCTGACAGTAGATATGTCACCACGATGAGTATCGTGTCCACAATTGAGACAGATACCACCCTGATCATCAGAGTTTCACTGGTCAGCAAGATATCGACGACTAATGCAACAACTCCTGGCTGTGTATCCGTCTATTTCGCAATGTATAACTTCATGAGAAGGAGCAAAACAAGCGAAGATCAGGACAAGTGGACAAAGACTTTATCAGATGTAGACCTAAAGGACATACCGCCAATCTTTACCGTGGAGACATCGTTACCGTGGTTTCAACTAGGACCAATACAACCACTGCTACTACAACAACCAATACTAGTACCATCATTAGTATGGCGACAATGACATATGTTCTCATCCCTCTCGATGAAACCGCTACCAGATTCTTCACGTCTTGGATGTGAATGTGGGAATGGAGTTCTCAAAAGTACATCTCGACTGTCTACTCAACCACCACCATCACCATCGGAATCCCTGGCTCAGCCTACTAGACAGCATACGTTCCAAATAGCATCATATCCACAGCGAACGGCGTAAGGATTAGTAATGGCTATTTGAGATTGGGAGTAGGTCACAAGGTTGTCAGTGCGGCGAAAAGTCCCTACGATGGCTGCATCGCCTGCGTTACAGGAACTGACTGTGGCCTTGCGCTCTTCCTCTCAAATAAGTGCTTGCGGACGATTTTCGAAGATGAGAGAATATTCAGTCAAGGCAACGGGAAGAGCACTTTATTTACAGTTCCGAACAACGACCCTATTGCTGCATTGAATGGGTAATGTGAAAAGACTACACTTTAGTAAGTCAGGCTATTGGCTTAACGTGCTCATGTATCCGGTTTGACTTCTACTGTTCATCTATGATTAGAAGTTGAACGCATCATAACACCGCATCATTGCATTCAATTTAACCATTTCATCACCAGAAAACGGGAGGTTGGTGCTACAGCCGTATATTGAATGGACTCCAACGACAACTACATATATGTTGACTCATATCTTCATTCCTCCTTTCTCCGTCCAAGCTTCATGTTTACATGCCTCGGCTGACTTCATCCATCATCTCGTTGTACTACTCGTCGCAGCCACAGTCGGAAGGAGTAGGAGCTGGCGCAGTGCTAGACTCACAGGAGCTGGAAGCGGGTGGGGCTGGAGGGGCTGGAGGGGCTGGAGGACCAGCAGTAGGAGTGGGACCACCACCACCTGTGGCAGTAGCAGTGACAGTAGCGGTGGGGGCACCGCCACCTGGGGCGCCGGCACCAGGGCTGACATCCTGACACAGAACGTCCTGACCCGCAACGGGAATAACACAGCACTTGGCTTGCTGGCCAGTGGCAGCGCAGCCGCTGATGAAATCGCTAGTGTTGGCAGGAGTGGTGGCAGCTAGTTTGTAGCGTTAGCGCTGATCTTTGTATGCAAGAAAAGACATAGGAGCGGAAGACATACGGACTGCGCAGTTCAAACCAACAGCACCAAGGACATCAGTGGCACAGCACTGGGGGTTGCTGTAAAGCCCAGCAGGGCAAAGAGTGGTGGTTCCAGTGGAAGCAAAAGGAGCGGCAGCGACGCCGGCAGCGAAGGCGAGGATGGAGTAATGCATATTTATTGCTGAAGATTTCTTCTTGACTGGTAGACAATGAAGGGCTGGTGGAAGCGAAGGTAGAATGCTGAGATGCTGCTTGATGTTGATGGTAGTCATTTTGAAGTCCATCCTTTGCCTTCTTTTATACTTTGCTCTCCGACATACTTCATCGTCGCTTGGCGGTCTACTAGTGCCGTGGAGTCTCTCTTTCCGTTTTCCCGTATCCTATATTGCGGTTGTTTTCGTCCCTAGTTCATCGAACGTGGTATGTACATCGTTTGGACGCAGCATGACGCTGTACGACAACCCGAGTCCCATCTCGGCTCGTCGCAATCCAGAACCATCTGCGGAGTAATAAGAAAACACTGATCTCATCCAATACCATTGGTGAGAAATTTCATTCCTGAATAAATTCGATAAAGGTTGTTTACCCAGTGGCCCATGTAGGTATGCGATTCCTCGATCTGACCTTGGAATAGCCAGACATTGTTGCATGTGCTGCAAGACGTGCATCTACGCGATGTCCCAGGGGCTTCCCCGCAACTCCAAAGCGAATCGCTCACTGAAGCTACTGAGTACCTTGAGTCAAGATTGATACTCTATAGAAGGCTAACAGTGTGGCTCGCAAGGGACCAATGCATTCGACTGTTCAAGTGTTTGCGTGGATATCGCAAAACCTCCAACAATAACCGAAAGTCCGCATCAATGATTCAATGACTAGTACGTGTACACAACCAAGACTGCAATTCACGTCCTTGGCACATGTGACCCCGTTGGTTGGAAGAGGACTCTGCTTCAAAGCGGTGCGTGATCTCAGTCCTTCCTCATCGCACAGCACTTTTCCACAGGTCGTGTAAGAACACATACAGTATGTATGTCAAACAACTTAGACGTTCCCCAAAATCCAGAAACGCTCTAGAACCTGATCTTAGGGCCTGGCAGTCATCCTGTAAGGTACAATGTGGCTTGCTATCATGGACCGAATGTCAGGCGGTCGTGTGCTTTTGCCTCGTAGATGCCCGAAGATTGTGTCTCGTTACGAGAGACCGTATATAGTGGCCATGTTGCTTCGTCGTCATAGTACTGATATCCGGAAAAGACGGAGGTTAGCCATGGTATGGATATGGACATTTTATTAGCCATATAAATCTGATTGGGCAATGTACATGACCCAGGGCCGGGGCAACTTGCGGTAGTGTTACCAACGTGACGGGGTGTAGCACCGGGTGTATTGCAGATAGGCGATTGGTAAGAACGGACAAGATCACCATAGTGAGCATGGAAGGTCGTGGTATCGATAAAACGTCGATGCCGGCAGCGAGGTCGAAATTAAGTTGCGGGGAAAGTAGCCTGCCATCGGGCTAGGTGATTGAACCTTGCTTAGCGCGTCGGCTCCATAGGTAAGCTCCACATCCACCTTAGCCATATCACTAGCGATGGTGGTCCAGTCGATTTCAGTACGTCGCCATTGTCTAAGTTAGACAGATTGCCTCGGCTATACTTGGAGATCTAGAGCTTGAAGAAACCAGATTGCAGGCACTTCACCGTTCAATGCCGCTTAGAACTCGGAATAAAATGCTGCAGGCGCGTCCTTCGCCGCTGCCAGATTCATCGATCGATCGTCATGAGCTCGCTCTACTCCGTAACATGCTAATCAGAGCGCCAACTAGAAGAAGTCCTACCAAGACTCCACTCTGTACTGGCGCAAATAGTGCAGATCGTAAGATTACCAGAGTACCGACGATGACGAAGATGATGGGAAGAATAATAAGTGGGCGGTAAGGCCGTTCCATCTGGGGTTCTCGGCGGCGGAGTATAAGCAGTCCAACTACCGTACTAACGTAGAAGACCCATTCAGCCATACCAACGAACGTCAAGAGTGCCCGAAAACTACCTGTCAGGATATAGACAAGGGTTACGACCAAAGCCAAAGCGTTAGCGTAACTGTTTTCCGCGTTAGTCAGTTGTGGAATGCAATAAGTCAGAAGGGCTTACATGGGAGCGTCGAGGCTGAATGAAGCGGTGGTGTCTGCCTCAGACCTCTGCGTCATTGGCAACCCTCGTTTGCTGAATACTGCCGGAAGATAATGGCGTTGCGATGCAGCCATCGTCAGTCTGCCCACCGCGAAGACATTACTAGTGATGGACCCTGCGCAGGAGATGGCAACAAGAATAGTAACTAGAATACCAGCAGGTCTCCCTAAGAGGGATGAAGCAGCAGCGACTGCCACTGCGTTGTTGCTGCTTAGCTTGTCCCAAGGTACAAGGATGTAGTAAGCCACGTTCACAAGTTCAAATGAACTGAGTACCACGATCATCGCAGCTTTGATCGCTTTTGGAAGAGCACGACCTGGGTCGCGGATTTCACTCGCAACGATGTTGGCCTGGACAACGCTATCAGCCGGCATTGTTGGAGCACAAGAAGTATGCACTTACATTATCCCATCCGTCATACGCCCAAAGTCCTCCATATATCGCTGCGCAATAGTGACCGTAACGATCCCATGTCCTCATTGACACCCAGTCGATAGTTTGGCCGTCCGATACTGTCGACCTTGTCTGAAACCAATTGCGAGTGTACCAGTCGCTCGGTCCAGATAACGAAGAGTTTGGGTTGATCAGATGTGCCACTACAGCAACGACCCCACCTAAGACTATCAGGGCCACGGTCGACAGCTTGAAGACCGTGAAAGACTCGCTCAGCCGCATTGTGAACCTGGTATTGATGGAGTTGAGCAACACCATGGAGACAAAAGCTATGGCAGCGATGAGTTTGAGCATTTTGGCATCTGGTAAGTCGCCAGTACTGGATGTGACTGATCCTATGGATTCGGCGATGACGATACTTTGGATGGCCATGGATGAAGGCTTCACGCCGAGGATGTACACCCAGGCCATGAGGAAGGCAGCCGTGTCACCGTAGATGTGGCGTAGGTATTCTTGCATACCACCATTCAGTGGAAGCGCTGCACCAAGCTCAGCAAACGATGCTGCTCCTGCCCATGATAGCAGCCCGCCAAGGACCCAAACTAGGAGAGCAGCTCCAGGAGAAGGCACGTTGCTGTCAACCTGCGCTGGTGAAGCGAAGATTCCCGACCCGATTTGAAGTGTAACAAGAACGGCAAATGCATGTCGCGTAGTGAGCTGCTTGGATAGCTGCTGTACCGCGCGTGATGAAGACGAAGAGCGCCGTGCAAGCAGTGGTTCCCGTTCCGACTCGGTTGTGTTCAACTTGGGAGCGTCTTGGCTCCCAGGGCGGCTGGAGCCGTGTATGTCGTCCATTGCACTACACCCGCGGTTTCCGTCTCGAAGGTATTGAGGCTACACAGTAGTGGATTTTCTTGCTGCTGGGTAGGAACGGTCCTTTTTTGCGACCTTGGCGGGCGGAAGACGCTAGACCATGTCACAAGACATCAAGCACGCGCCATGCGGCTCTCTGCTTACAGGTGAGATCCGATGGGTTAGATGTAGGAGATGACCAAGTGGGCCTTGCACAAATCCGGTTGACGTTACTGAAACTTCTGTAGTCGTCATATCGTGCTTTCCCCAGTTGATGTGGCGTCTGCACTAGCCTCAGGTGTGGCGCAGCAAGAGAGCACAATATGGAGAACCGAGCATGACAACGACAGATATGACAGATGATAGACCGAATATCGTTCAGAGCACTCAAGGGTAAATTTCTTCCAAGCACTGTTCCCCATCTCTTCTGCAATACCCCCATCCTGCGAGCGTGGCGCGTCGGTGGTGCCTGCCTGTGGCTCGAAAAGCTCGGACTGGCCCTTCAGCGCCCTGACACCCCTCTTCGCTTCCTCACCAACTGCCCAGGTACGTCAACACCACGCCCGCGTTTTAAGCTCCCTACCGCGCACTCATAGACTTAACTCCCCCCAGACCCTGAACCATGGACGCGAATCAAAATGACGAGCTTTACCCCATCGCCGTGCTCATCGACGAGCTCAAGCACGACGACGTTATCCTCCGCCTGAACGCCATCCACCGACTAAACACAATTGCCCTCGCCCTAGGCGCCGAGCGGACACGAGAGGAACTCATACCGTTTCTAGATGGTGAGCGGCTGCCCGGTCGACATGCCCAGTCTAGACTAGCTAACGGATGTATTCAGAGTCGGTTGAGGACGAGGACGAGGTTCTCACAGCATTGAGCGAGGAACTTGGCAAGTTTGTCGAGTACGTCGGCGGCCCAGAGCATGCACACGTGCTTCTGTCGCCTCTCGAGAACCTTGCAGCAATAGAAGAGCCCCTTGTCCGGGAAAAGGTGTGCGCTGCAATCGCCTAGATCTGGCTGCCAGCTAACACGTGCAGGCTGTCGAATCGCTCAACAAGATCTGCGAAGAGCTGTCGCAGCAGCAGATTGAAGAAAACTTCATACCCCTCGTCTTGCGCCTATCTAAAGCCGACTGGTTCACCTCAAAGATCTCCGCGACGGGACTCTATCAGACCCCCTACACTCGCGCTACACCCCCTTCACAAGAAGCCCTCAGGCAGCACTACGGCCAGCTAGTGCACGATGATACCCCCATGGTACGGAGACAGGCGGCAAACAACCTCGCCAAGTTCATCAAGGCCATGCCGCCGTCCATTGTCATCGAAGAGATGATTCCCCTCTTCCAGCACCTCGCCGCAGACGACCAGGACAGTGTCCGACTCCTGACTGTCGACATCCTCATCGCGATCGCCGAAGCGGTACCCAAGGAGCAACAGTCGAGCCATGGTGTTCTCCTGACTGCGCTGCGGAGTCTGTTCGAGGACAAGAGCTGGAGGGTGCGGTATATGGTAGCAGACCGATTTGAGAAGGTGCGTTCGGCTGGTAGCGAAAGGAAGCATGCGCTAATGGAATTAGATTGCGAAAGCCGTCGACGAGGAAGTTGTCAACCGCGACCTTGTGCCAGCCTTTGTCAAGCTTCTCAAGGATACAGAGGCCGAGGTACGCAGCGCCATTGCAGGACAAATTCCAGGTATGCCTCTTGGGAGCAGGTGCACGGCACATGAGCTAACCACTACTAGGTTTCTGCGCGCTGTTGGAGCGTGAGACCCTTCTACACGAGGTTATGCCTAGCATAGAGGAGCTGGTCTCCGATCAGTCTCAGCATGTTCGCGCTGCGCTTGGCACCCAGATTAGTGGACTCGCTCCAATCCTTGGAAAGGAAGAGTAAGTTGCGACTACGCGTGACCACGTGCTTTCTTACTAACACTAGTCAGGACCATTTCGCATCTCCTTCCCATGTTCCTGCAGATGCTCAAGGACGAATTCCCCGACGTTCGCCTAAACATCATCTCCAAGCTCGAGTCTGTCAACAACGTCATCGGCATCGAGCTCCTCTCGCAGTCCCTCCTCCCCGCTATCGTCCAACTTGCCGAGGACAAGCAATGGCGCGTACGCCTGGCAATCATCGAATACGTTCCTCTCCTCGCGTCGCAACTCGGTGTGCAGTTCTTCGATGAGAAGCTTAGCAGCCTATGCATGAGCTGGCTCGGCGATACCGTCTTCTCGATCCGTGAGGCGTCGACTCAGAACTTGAAGAAGCTTACGGAGGTCTTCGGTGTAGAGTGGGCCAACGATGCTATCGTTCCCAAGGTCATGGCTATGGGCCAGCACCCCAACTACCTCTACCGAATGACTACATGCTTCGCCGTCTCAACACTGGCGCCTGCACTGAGTCTGGATGTCATTGAACAGTCCATCATCCCCATGATGGACAAGCTGGTCAATGACGATATCCCCAACATCAGATTCAACGTGGCGAAGTCATATGGTCAGCTCATCAACACGCTCAAGCAGCTGCCTGAGCAAGGTACTGTCATCGCTCTCGAGAAGGCTGGTACACCGGGCCAGGGTTGCCAGAAGGCTACAGATGTCATTACCAAGAGCATCCTGCCGAACCTCGAGAAGCTCCAGCAAGACGACGATGTAGATGTACGATACTTTGCGACGACGGCCGCACAAAGTTTCACGGATGCGATGCAGACTTAGAAGATCCAGCTTCGTCCGTGTTCTTGAATGTGCAGAATGACATCATGAATAGCATCAACGATGGTTAATGATATGGAACGGCTGCAAAGAAGGGCATGGCGGTGAGAAAACAGCGTAAGCCGAAAGCCCTGTAGGTGTAGTTCCAAGCTTTGTTTTATGAGAGTTGAGTGGGCTAGTAGTTGGGCTCACTGGCAATAAACCACAAAGATTACCCAGTTAGAATCATTCCTGACAGATTCGCAATGCATACTTTGGCGTTATCACTAGTATCGAGTGCACAAGATGAGTGACGTTGATGATTTATTTTCATTCGCATTATGCCATGGTGTAATAGCTATAGCTTGGCCGTTGAGGTTGCAGGTAGTCAAACGGCACCAGCCTCCTTGAGAAGGTTGTTGAGCTGACCCTTCTTGGACTGCAAATCGCTGTTTCCACCAATGTGCTTCTGAGCGATGAAGATGTTGGGTACGGTGGTCTGGCCAGTCATTTCGCCGAGAGTAGACTGGATAGCTGAGCCGTCATCTATGCGCATGTTAGCTGCTAGTCTTGTAGCTCCGTCGATAGTTGCAGAGTCTACATACCAACTTGGTCCAACTCAATCGCGTAGAACTTTGCGCCACTGTCGCTGAGCAACTGCTTGGCCTGGCGACAGTAAGGGCAGTAAGACTTTGAGAAGACGGCGACGGGGTTCTCGTCGATGATGGACTGGACCTTGGTCTTTGTAGCGGACATTGTGGCGGGCGAGGGGGCGCGCGTGAAGAAGTGACGCAGGAAGGAAATTTTGGCGGTAGTTTGGAGGTGCTGGAGGTTGGTGAGTATTGTGTTTGGTAGTCGAGGGTAGTGTTGCTAGAGGGGTGGTGGGAGGCGTACTTATGCGTGGGTGATGGGATGCCGAAGTTTGTCAGATAGATTCTAGATCGGTGTGTGTTTATGAGCTCGGTGTGGATGTGTATAGAAGTGGTGATTAGTGATGTGCAGCGTGCCCCCCGCAGTAGTAAACGTTCTCGATGGCAAATGATGCAATCGCTCGTGAAAGACGGCTGCGCTAACTGACGTCGGAGATGGATCGGCGATGTGATGTGATTACAAAGAGGCTAAAAAGGGACAGGGGCCAGAGGCGCGGCTTTGGCCATGACGCGTGCGGCTGGATGCGACGCGGACGAATGTAGGGACCTAGCTTGCACACATGTTTCGGCGTCTTTGATGCCAAGCAGACAGCTGTTACTCTGAAAATGTGAAGGAAATTATGAAATACTGTAGATGAAGAGATGATAGTGCAGAGGTAGGAAGAACCAGAATCAGGAAAGCACAACGGGTCGCGTACGTTCCGCATTCCGAGATTGAGCGTTCCGACGCTTCCACGCCGTCGCAACAACTGTCAGACTATCTTGGGTTCCCGCCATCCCAAGGCGTCCATTCACTCTCACCACACACACCATCAATCAACTAGCTGTAAACCCGCGCTTCTTATGCGCACGTCGCACCACACTCCACGATGACGTCCTCAGCGGCCGGATCAACCGCCTTCTTCATCCTCTCCCTACTGTCCATATGCGGCGCCGTTCTGCTCCTCCTACGCTACTATCTCCCGCTTCGCACAACACCCGCATACGTCGTCGTACCCGTCTTCTTGGCAATAGCGCTGCCGGCCAGCATCGTCGTGCTCCTGCCCATCGACCTCGCGAGTAGTGCTGGACTCGACACAACGGATGGCGCCAGAGGCATATGGCTGAACGACACGGTTGTGTACAAGGCATGGCGCATCATATACTGGCTCACGTTTGCGCTTACGTGGGCCATCTTGCCTATGCTAGGCGAGTACTGCGATAGTGGGTATAGAGAGCCCAAGGCAAGATTGCAGTATGCGCTTAGGAGCAATGGCCGGTATTGGCTCATTGTGGCTGGGTGTAGTATCGTAGGTTCGATATACTTGCTTCTGTGGAACGGCTTCCACGTGGATACTTTCAAGAGCTTGGTCATGGCGCTGGCGTATACCTGGGGTCTGATACTGGGCATCTACCTTATGGGTCATGGACTCGTCGCCTTCCCCAGGAGTTTGTTTCGATACGCTAGTGTTAGCGAGAGATTGAAGAGGATACAAAGTCAGGCGCCCAAGGTTCACGACAAGTTGACTGAGGCATTGGAGAAACTGGATCAGTATGAATACCAGGTTGTGCAGCTCAAGCAAAGGAAGAATAGTACTGCGCGCGAGTTTCAAGAGTGGATTGATGAGTTGGCAGAGAAGGGTAATCTTCCGGAGAACAGGGCTGGTGTTGTTGGGCGTATGGGCACAGCGACAGTGCCTCCTGTCATCACTGAGAGATACCTGGCGGACCTGACGAGGAAGTTGAAGCGGGCGCGCCATGCAAAATGCCGATTCGAGAACGAATGGGACCGTGTTGTACAAAAAGCTGTCAGGACGCAGGCTATCCTCGATTCCAAAGCCAGCAAACATCTTGAGTTCAAAGGCGTCGCGTTGCCAGCCTCAAGAGGATTGTTCGATCGCATCACCATTCTCACACCATTCACGCGCTACCACCTGCACGTCCACGTCATCCCCGCTCTGGCCTACGTCTCCTGGGCCATCACAATCCTCGCATCCATATCCATCGTCTGGTCAGAATGCGTGCGCGAAGCCCAGGACTTTGGTGGACCGAAACTCTCTATTATCGGCTGGACTGTCGTACACCGCCACGACAATGGCCGATCGTCGGTCGGCTTCAACAGCCAGATAATCGCTGCTGCCTGGCTATGCTACATGTGCATTTGCGCCTTCTATAGTCTAACCGAGGTCAAGATATGGGGCAACAGGGCGCTCGTGCGAAGAAACACATATCAAGAATCTGCGACCTGGTACGGTCTCCAAGTCGCCAAGTTGACCGTCCCTTTGAGCTACAATTTCCTTACCATGACGGACAAGAACATCTGGAAGGGTACCATGTTCTACAAGTTCCTTGGCCGCCTTATCGTTCTCACACCACTCGGTGAAGGCTTCAGCGCATTCTTCCCCATCTTCATCCTCGTACCCGTCTTCGCTACGGCTTTCGGACTCTACGGCAAGGTGAAGAACATCTGTGGCTTCGGAGATCTACTCGACGATGAAGAGGACGCATCAGGAAACTACGCTGGCACCGGCTCATGGCGCGAAGGTCGCGCATTGATCGAACGCGAAATTCAAGGTGCAAGTGGAAACGTCCTAGGCCTTTCCCAACGAACCAATACTAGCCCGCCAAACGAACGATACACAGACACACCAGCACCGTCGTCGTCATCTAGCCTCCCTACCGCGACCGCAGCAGCGGCAAACGGCGGCCCAAGCACCACACGCCTCTCAACAACCCATCCCGACCGCCGACGCCCTGCACTCGAAGACGAAGAAGACGAAGGTAACTTCTTCGAAAACTTCGCTTCAAGAGTCAAAAACACTTTCGACACTAACGACTTCTCCTTCCCCCGACCGAAGTGGCTGGGTGGCGATGAGGAAGAAGCCGAAGCTGGACGTAGTAGTAGAAGACCGTTTGATCGAGGTGACGGGGATCGTGGAAGTGGGTTTTTGAGTCTGTTTGGTGGGAGGGGGGATGAGGGGAGGGTAAGGCTGTAAGATTTCATGTCGTTACTCAAATGGGCATTGCGATGGTGTTTTGGAATAGACATTAGGGATTTGGATGAGTATGTAGAACTATTGAGTATACTGGTTATGATGGGTGCGCGGCTGCGCTTTAGATATATTTAATAAGGACCTTTTATCTCTTAGGCCCGGTGCCATGGCAATCGCGTTAAGTTCTGGTGTCTTAGTGGTCGATCAATCTGACTTACTCGTGGCGCTTTCCTGGGTCCTCAACATGATGCAACCAGTTGCACTTTGCGCAAATCGGTGTAAGCGTACCGCAGCCAATCGGTCCAGGGTCGTGAACTGGCCGTTCCTTAAGAGAAGGGTGAGTGCCTTCTCCCGCCTTTCTCTTCAGCCTTTGCCCACTTCCCGCCTCATCGATAAGCAAACCTCATCGACAAGCAAACTTCATCGCCTGGAACATGGACGAACCTCCCACAGCATCCGAAGCCGATAGCAGCTACGAGGCCAGTGTTAGCGGCTCTTGTGCTGGGTCGGTTTCAAAACATGCATTTGTTGATCTCTGCCAGCCACGCCTGTAAAGCCAGGTTGCACTTCCTAGGATCGAGCTATGGAATGTTTTACATGGATTTTGTTCTTGAAAAGTCTTGGGGTCGCAAAGAAAACAGTTGCTGCGGTATCTACATCTTGGTCCTAACACTCTTACCAGTTCCCTCAACCAGACCTCAACAGCATCGCGAGACTGACGAGCTCTTTCGAGCCGGGACGAAATTAATTGTGGTGGCTACCGACGAAACTAAACATGCAGTTCAGCTTACCACCCTAGGACATGCACCCCCAGCTCTCAGGCTTCTTATGATCTCCCCCAAGAAACGTATTTCTGGCTGGATACTTGCAGTGTCTCCTCATAAAATCTACCCCATTCTTCACAGTATCATTCACGAACTTCGTCCCCTCCATATACGCCGGTGCACTACCCCCCTCTACCCAATCGATCATCGCTGCAAGGACATTATGCTGCGCATCGAACGGAATACCAGCTTGCGCCGCGTTCCCACCTTGACCCAGCACCCACGCACCAGGACCAGTACTGCAATGGAACATACCTGAGACACGGAAGAAACGCGTCCATTCATCCATGTTTTCGTAACTGCTGTTACCGCGGAGATGCTCGTAGAAGCGGTTCGTATTGAAAGAGGTAATCTGATTATCCTGCTGCCCGTGGTACATGAGCAGCTTTCCGCCGCTTTGCTTGAATCCCGGCAAAGACGATGGATAGGTGCGAATGTCTCCTGGATTCAGATCTTGGGCTGCACGTACGTCATCTAAACCATACTCCGATGCGTTCCAGGTCGGATCATTGTACACGACGTACTTGAACCAGTCGTCCGAGTAGGCGAATGGAGCGCCTGCGTATAATTTGTCTACGGCGTTGATCTCACTGCCTGGTTGCATGGCAGGGTAGATCAGCTGTCCATTCGGAAATCTGTAATCGCTGTAGATGATCTTCAGCTGTTGGACTTGGTCCTCGTTCAGGCATTCAGCCGTAGAGTTGTGGCCACATAACAGCGTCGAAGGATCGAACTTGCACAAGGCCGGGTCTTCAATGATGCCATCTTTGACCTTGTCAATGGTATCGCATTGGCGCAGCACCTCGTCGTGGATCCACGTCTGCCAAGCGGTCTTTGGAATGAAGTTGGAGCCTTTGATGGGGCCAGTGATGGTGAAGAAGCGTGCGCGCCAGGATATCAGATTGTTGAAGTCGACACCTGGTGCTCCGGCGACGATGCCATCAAAGTCATTGGGGAACTTCTCTGCGCTCTTAATGCCTTGGCGTCCACCAAGAGAGCAGCCTAAGTAGTAAGATTTGGTGAAGTCCTCCCCGTAGAACTCCTTGGACAAGGCCTTGCCGGTAACTACGCTGGTGTGGAGTCTAGATCGCGGGTGAGTAGATGTTTCGAGCTAAGGAGGAACTATGCTTACGATCGCCAGGCGAAATCCACCACCATCTCAGGATTGTCGAGAAATGCGACTCCTGTAGTACCATTATGACCATTGTTTGCACCGACGGTGGCAAAGTTTCTCGAAGCCCCATACGCTATATCCTCATACTTTATGCCTTTTGTTGCCGTCAGCATCAGGTACAGCTAATACTCATTCTTCTATTTATCCAACACTTACAGCCATCGATACCCCCATTACCTGTTGCCAGGAAGCGACCGGACCAGTCTTCCGGAAACCATGCTTCAAAAGCAATTTTTGAGATTCTGGATGTCTTGATCTCGAGTGTCATACGACAGAGATCCACGGAGACGATCTGGCTAGTTCGACCGCATGTCACGTCGTTGTCCGGAAACGTCAGGTTGGCACCCGCCGGAACGTGTTGGAGGACGTTCAGAGTCGCATCCTTGATGTACTTTTCTGGTGTGAAGGCGAGACATTTCTTCTCAAACGCTGACGACGCGATAGAGACTTGGGCCAACGCAAGGTACGAGACGATCAGCGCCCAGAACGAGGGGAACATATTGGCGATGAAGGGATTAGATGACTTGGCAAGTGCTCGTAGTAGAAATTTAGCCACAGGTAGTCTTTATGTTCCGTGGGAAGGAACAGCCGTGCATTAACGAGCCGCCTTCAGCAAGGTGCGGGGCGTGGCTTGCGGAGATATTCTTTCTACCTTCAGTGCCTATAAGAGTGAATGATCTACCTAGGACACCTCGATATCTCTGCAGTAGTAGCACCCTGAATGAAGGAGAAATAGCAGCCATATCAAGATATGAAGTTTCTGCTACATTTCCTGGCAAAGGGAGCTATAGCGAACGGAAGGTTTGCACAGTTTGCTATACAGGGCATCTCTTTGAATCGACTGAACTGGATAATTATCCCCAGACGGACCCCTGCTATTGCACCTATGTATCGGGTAAATCGTGCTGCGCAACATGGTACAGTATTGCGGGGTTCGGTGTAGACGCCGAGCACATTTCCATGCGGCAGGTGCTCATTCCACGCTAGCTTGCATGCATCCGACTGGTGCTGTGGCTCGCCTTGACTATCTACATCCATCACTCAAACACTCACATGATCCCAGAATCTCTCGATAATCTCCCTCGGAATCAGACCCTTCTCACCCTCCATCTCGAAGATCTGCAGCGGCGCGCCCTTCTCTACCGCTACCAACACAGCCTTCTTTCCCGGTGCCCCTTGCACCACGCGTCTCAGTTCCTCCAGCAGCCATACTAGTCGCTTGAGCTGCCGCTGGTGGTCCTGTGCCCATATCTCGAAGTCTTTCTCAAACCAACGTACCTCCTCAACGTTTGTTATGAGATTACGGTAGTGGTGACCAAAGACGCAAAGCGATGTGCGGCCGAACCAGCATTGCTCACTCGCTTGACGCTTCTTAGTGTTTGACTTGAGCTCTATCGTTGAGTTGTGAGGCTGGTATGTGCCACAGTTTATGACAAAGGTTTGACTGTTGTTGCTATGGGGTACTATGGCGTGACTGGCTGGTTGGAAGATGTGCATGATATTGTCGAAGAACTCTTGTAGGTCGTAGTTGTCGTGGTTTTGAGAGGCAGGCTCGATATGTTGAAGATATGCATCAGCTTCAATCCTAACTGCTAGCTGTAAATCTCCCATCTGGTACTGAATGACCCTGTGATGTCCGTCGACGTCCTGGAGGTTGGAGTCTTCGCAAGTGAAAGCATTTTCGAAGTTATGGCCGCATCCTTTTGACTGGAAGACTTTTGGATCTTTCTCTTTTCGACCGGTCACCAGGGTCTTGCCGACTACTTGAAGCTCGAGGCAGAATGGCCGATAGCTTCGCTTGAAGGACGCAAACTCGAACAGTTTCTGGAGAGAATTCCTGTTAACCAAGACGTCAATGCCATTCCAGCGTTTGGTAGGATTCATGACAGCCATGGCTTGGAATATTGGTTCGAATGAGTATTCAAGACTCGGCTTGCCATGTTGGTCGATCCAGAATGCGCCCTTGTCGGCCTGTAGCTGCCTTGGTAGACGCGGAGGCTGATAAAGAGACGGAGTCCCCGGGACGTAGATGGTGGGCTTCAGAGCACTCTTCCAGCTATAGCTGCAAAGAAGATCGTAGGGCTCGTTGCCGGTGACAGCGGCAGAGGAAGATTGCACGTCGAATATCGCGATCGTGTGAATGCGCTGTTGTCCTTTTCGAACGCGCTTGAGCATCCAAGAAGGATCCGAAAACTTTGTGCGACGACCTTCGGGGCGGCCGTTATAGCCCTCTCGTGTTTCCCAGGGCGGTACACGTTGTTCTGCTGCTATAAACTGCATTTTTCAGGGTTAGCTTATTTTCCAACAACAATTTAGTGCATAAGAGGTTCGACAAAGAGGTTGTAGTTGGAGATAGGCGGCTGAGCAGCGAAGAAGGTATGAGGCAAGGCGACCCGTGTTGACAGCTAGGTTCGCGTAGTGAAGGTGAAAAGACGTCGCCAGCTCAATCGGGCATCGACTGATGGGAATACAGTATCAGCTGTAGGCGGTAGCGTAAGAAGCAGGCTGTTCAATCGAGCTCGAGAAAGCACGATTTAGACGATACGGACAATCTTTGGTAATGGTGTTTTTCACGCTCAAGGTCAAGTAGGCATGACCGTGATGGCTGAGTGGCATATCTGTAGCTGTAGAGAGGACTGTAGCCTGTAAAGGGATCTCTTGAACAGCAAGAAATCGCGATATCATCCTAACAGAGCCTCTATATAGTATTAATCAAGTATCTGTGCAGTACTGTCAGACGAAAGTAGCTATCGATGTGTCGTCCGAAGTCAGTCAACAGGAATGTCTAGGTTGTCAACACGACTATGGGAACCACCAAGAATAACAATGAAAACACTCTCTCGGTGTTGTGTACATGTCTACTTGCAGCGCTCTTCGTCATACCGATAGCGCCGCTGTTGTCCACCACTTCTACTCGCATGTCAACACATCGGAACATGCAGATTTGGGAGAGTACTTACGACTGCCGATTGCGCCGTTCTGCTGCAACACGGCATCGCTGTTACAGAGACCCATCAGCGTAGCGTTAGCCTTGAGCTCCTGTAGCTTCAACAACGCCTTTTCAAACTTTTGTTGTAACCCCTGCTTCTGTTCGTCGTTGAGGAAGTTCGCAGTGGGTCCTTGGTTGAGACCAGTCTGACCATTTGTCGAGTTTACCAGCTTTTCCAACGTGTTTAACGCCTTGCATTCGCGAAAAGCGTCACGCTGCGCATTGAGAGAGTCACATTCGGCTGTGAGAGTTGAGTTAGATTGCAATTCTTCGAGTTTGGCGGTTATATCGGCACGGTTGCTTTTGATCCAGTCGATGCGCTCTTGGGCAAGCTTGGCAGATATGCTCGTCGCGTCCAGCGCGGTGTCATTTTTCGCGATATCATTGAGTTTTGTCAATGTACGTAGGCGTCTGCATATCTTGTCGATTTCGATTTGCCTGGTAGTGTTGAAGGTATCGCCACCTCGCCAAAGCTTAAGAGATGGATTAGTAGTCCAGGCGGTTGATGTGGTGATGAGTGCAAGGAAAAGACCGGCGAGTAATATTGGAAACTGCATCGTCAATCGAAAGTAAGTAAGTATGTGATGAAAATGCCCAGTAGAGAATGAGATTTGGCGGCTGCCACGCTGGCTTGGTATCTTGCTTCATAATCGACTAGAGCTGTCAATGTTTCAATTCATGCTCGGATGCCGCAGAGCCACAACGACTTCCTAGCCATGCGACGTTTCATGGCGAGTATGCTCTGACGTTTCTAGTTACGACGAAAGCAGCAGACATGGTAGTCAAGGTAACCCAGACGTGATTCTTAGGGAATGCGCGGATGAATGGGCTGGCTTGAGATGGATTGAGAGAGTATCGTCTTGATTTGGTGGGGTGGTATCGATAGTAGGGCTGAGTCACGCTAATGGCGGGGACCGGAGGAGTCAACTCCAGGGCTCTAGAAAAAGATTCCCCGCCACGGCCGACTCTCAGCAACCTCACGCCGCCACCATGTCTATTGAGTTTCCGAGGGAGGAGGAGCGCATCCTCGCGCGCTGGAAGGAGATTGACGCTTTCCTGAGGCAGGTTGAGCTCGTAAGTTTCCATATTACAGCCTCTTCGGGGCAAGCACGTGTGGTCGACACTTGCTGATGCATTATAGTCGAAAGGAAAGCAACCATACACTTTCTACGATGGACCGCCTTTCGCGACGGGATTGCCGCATTATGGCCATCTTCTGGCCTCGACCATCAAAGACATCATCCCCCGCTACTGGACCATGAAGGGCCGCTATGTTGAACGACGCTTCGGTTGGGATACTCACGGTGTGCCCATCGAGTATGAGATTGACAAAGAACTGGGCATGTCGGGACGCGACGCTGTCAAGGAGATCGGAATCGCCGAGTACAACAAGAAGTGCCGGGCGATTGTCATGCGATATTCAACAGAATGGAGGTCGACCATTGACCGTCTGGGCCGCTGGATCGACTTCGACAACGACTACAAGACCATGGACACCAGCTTCATGGAGTCAGAATGGTGGGTTTTCAAGCGCTTGTTCGACAAGGGCGCTGTGTACAAGGGTTACAAGGTTATGCCATACAGCACTGCATTGGCCACGCCTCTCAGCAACTTTGAGGCCACACAAAACTACAAGGACGTTCAAGATCCCGCAGTTGTCGTCACATTCCCGCTCTTGGACGATCCAAACACATGTTTGCTGGCATGGTGAGTTGCCCAATCCAACATAATCTGACTGGCACGCGCTAACCCGGCCTGACTAGGACCACAACTCCATGGACACTGCCTTCAAACACCGGCCTCTGCGCGCATCCTGATTTTGAATACGTCAAGATTCTCGACGAAGCATCTGGAAAACACTACATCCTGCTCGAGGCACTACTACGCACACTTTACAAGGACCCCAAGAAGGCCAAGTTTAAGATTGTCGAGAAGCTGAAGGGCAAGGACATGTTGGGCTGGAAATACGAGCCACTGTTCGACTACCTCTACGAGGACTTCAAGGACTACGGCTTCAAGGTTGCCAACGATACCTACGTCACAGCAGACAGTGGTGTGGGCATTGTCCACCAGGCACCCGCATACGGAGAGGACGATTACCGCGTTGCTAAGGCCCATGGTGTCATCTCTGACACCCGACCACCACCAAACCCAGTTGACGACCAAGGTCGCTTTACTTCAGTTGTCCGCGATTTCGAGGGACAACATGTCAAGGCAGCAGATAAGGGCATTATCAAGCATCTGAAGGGCACCGGTCGCTTGATTGTGGACTCACAGCTTCTCCATAGCTATCCCTTCTGTTGGCGATCCGACACACCTCTCATCTACCGAACTGTCCCATCGTGGTTCGTCAAGATTCAGGATATTGTGCCTCAGATGCTGGAGAACATTGCTGGTTCGCACTGGGTTCCTTCCTTCGTCAAGGAGAAGCGCTTCGCCAACTGGATCACAAACTCACCCGATTGGGCTGTGTCACGAAACCGTTTCTGGGGCACGCCGCTTCCGCTGTGGGTCAGCGACGACGGCAAAGAGGTGGTCTGTGTTGGCAGCGTCGAGGAGCTGAAGAAGCTCAGTGGATACGAGGGCGAGCTTACCGATATCCACAGGGACAAGATCGACCACATCACTATACCCAGCAAAGAGGGCAAAGGCGTACTGCGAAGAACAGAGGAGGTCTTTGACTGCTGGTTCGAGTCTGGTTCCATGCCCTACGCCAGTGCGCATTACCCATTCGAGAACGTGGAGCAGTTCGAGAAGTCCTTCCCGGGTGATTTCATCGCGGAAGGTCTTGACCAAACGCGTGGTTGGTTCTACACACTCACAGTTCTTGGAACACATCTCTTTGGCAAACTGCCTTTCAAGAATTGTGTCGTCAACGGTATCGTACTCGCGGAAGATGGCAAGAAGATGTCGAAGCGCCTCAAGAATTACCCCGACCCTAACTTGATCATGAGCAACTACGGTTCTGATGCGCTGCGATTGTATCTTATCAACTCACCTGTCGTTCGCGCCGAGACACTACGATTCAAGGAGGCAGGAGTCAAGGAGATTGTTTCCAAGGTCCTTCTACCTCTATGGAACAGCTACCAGTTCTTCGAGCAACAAGTGTCACTGCTGAAGAAGGTTGCTGAACTGGACTTTGTTTTCGACCCTGAGGCTGGCAAGACCAACAAGAACGTGCTTGACCGATGGATCCTCGCGTCCTGTCAGTCGCTACTGAAGTTTGTGAACGAGGAGATGGCTGCATACAGGTTGTACACCGTGGTTCCGCGGTTACTGGAGCTCATTGACAACACGACAAACTGGTACATTCGTTTCAACCGACGCCGGTTGAAGGGTGAGCACGGTCTGGAGGACACCAAACATGCTCTCAACACCCTCTTCGAGGTTCTTTACACACTCTGCCGCGGTCTCGCACCCTTCACACCATTCATCACAGACAACATTTACCTGCGATTACAACCTCACATACCCAAGGAACTGCATGTGGAAGACAACCGAAGTGTCCACTTCTTGCCCTTCCCAGAAGTGCGCGAAGAGCTATTTGACGTGGACGTCGAACGCCAAGTTAAGCGCATGCAGTCAGTCATCGAGCTTGGCCGTATTTGCCGAGACCGTGCCAACAAGGGTCTGAAGATCCCGTTGAAGACTTTGGTAGTCATCCACCCAGAACAGCAATATCTTGATGACATCAAGTCACTGGAGAACTACATTCTGGAGGAGTTGAACGTCCGGGATCTGGTACTGTCAAGCGACGAGGAGAAGTACAACGTCCAGTACTCAGCGTCGGCCGACTTCTCCGTTCTCGGCAAGAAGCTGAAGAAGGATGCTATCAAGGTCAAGAAGGCGCTACCAAACCTCAAGAGCCAGGAGATCAAGGACTACCTGAAGAGCGGCGAAATTGTCGTGGACGGTATCAAGCTCGAGGCTGAAGATTTGATGGTCAAGCGCGGTCTGGCCAAAGATTCCAGCAACAAGGACCAAGAGTTCAACACTGACAACGACGTCCTCATTTTGCTCGACGTTGCCTCATACCCAGAGCTTGAGCAAGAAGGTCTCGCGCGTGAGGTCATCCGCCGTGTACAAGATCTCCGCAAGAAGGCCGGATTGGTGCCGACTGATGATGTAGGCATGGAGTACCGTGTGCTGGCCGACCCAGAGAATGTAGGTTTGGAGAAGGCATTTGAGAACCAAGGTCCACTATTTGAGAAGGCTCTACGGAGACCTGTGGACAAGCACGTCATCACCGAGCTTGACGGCAAGATCCCAGAGAACAGCAACGAGAAGGTCATCGCGGAGGAGGAGCAAGAGCTCCACAAGGCGACTTTCATGTTGCGATTGATCAAGCTATGATAGCGTTTGGATGTGATTTGATAGCATGATGGCGTGGGATGAATCGTTGAAGAAATGAAAACCAAATTTCGAAGTTCATGTCAAAACGCCTCTATATGCCTTACGTGTCAAAAAAGCTCCTGCCACCGCTACTACCGTTGCTTGTACGCCTTCTGTTGTGGATTTAGCCGTCGATGCCTTTATATACTTTGAGAGATGACACTTACCAAATAACACTCCTTCAACTTCATAAACTCATTGACGCACATGTCTTTTCGTACGTTGTTGTAGTCTGCAAATATGCATTTGCCGTATACCGAGCTCTGCATTACGTTAGGGCAGTGTCAAGCGTGACCGGTCACATCGAGGGGCTTAACATGCCTCTTTGGAGCATTTTGCTGCCGCTGTGGCGAGTTTGTCGATGGGACGTGTTCGGCCGGGCATTTTGATGAATAGTTTGTATCTTGTCTCGCTCGGGCTCGCAGGAATGTACCAAGGAAGCGCGCCACGTCAAGATTTGTGATGTTTCTCTAAACATGGCGAACTGCCACCTCGATGAGGTCAACGATGAGGGCCCACTTAACTAAAGGCTTGGCGTTGCCTGCTTCGCGAACGCGGGCGACCAACCACTCGAACAACAAAGCGCGTCGCTGCAACGCCAGAAGCGGGCGCACAACAGCATCTCTTTTTACTTTAATCTCCTGATGCCTCATCGTTGCGCGCCTTCTCCACGACTTTCACGCATGTTGTTTTTGGGTTGCCGTTGCGATAATTCCTCCCGGTTACTTCCATGTTGTCGCGAACGCGCTGGAGACGAACGAGTCGCGTACACGAATGCTATCCTCCATGAGCCGGAATGGAGCTGATCCGAGGGCTATAACGAGCGACGACCTTTTGCGGAATGAGGGTAGGACGCCTATGCAAAATTACACCCAGAATCAAACTAACATCGCAGCAGTCTCCGAGGCCATCCACGACATTGTTCGTCGCGCACAAGACTCCCACGATGGCTCTACCAACGCTCTCTTCGTCGCATACGATGAGTACATCAAAGACTACCGTCCATCGCCCAGTGACGCCGCTCTCTACTACAGTTTCCTACTGCGCATGCAGGAATATGAACGGGATGGCGAGGACTTGATGTCGCGCCTTTTCCGCGTGGTCAAGGAGGGCTTTGGTCTTGACGCCGAACTTGACGATGAAGAGGTTGCCAGTGTCCCGAAACACCCTGAAGCGACGCGCAGAGGAGCACAGGCGAGCTTGGGACGATACTCGCGGACTGGCAGCTTTGACTCGTTCCTTGACGGGACGGCAGACAAAGTAGCAGGCACCGACTATGGCGATTTGGCTGTGCGCCCGAGGAGAGTGTCGCAGCAGGATGGGCCAAATGGCTACGGAAACAAGGGGAGCCACCGTCGTGCCACATCCGACACGGAAGCGCATTCATATCGACCAGCACAACTCCCTGCCCGTACCAGAGTGAATGGCACTGCGCCTCGCCGCACAAGTTCTGGACCGCAACCACCAGTCCATAAGCGCAGCGCTTCTGTCTCGAGCCGTGGCAGTCTACGAATCCGAAGAGGTGGACCTACCCACTCATACAGAACTGGCACTCACGATGCAGATGAGAGCGACTTCACCGATCGCACTGCGAGCCTCGACCTCTCCTCCATTCAGATACCAGGAGTCAATGCGCCGATACCTAACGATCCTTACGACTCCCCGCACCAGCGCCGCCTACGACAATCGGAGCAACAACCTCAACATCAGCAGTATGTTCCCGAACCGTTTCGACTATCAGATACCCGATTGATGGACGATGCGGAAACTTTCGAACATCAACGAGTACACAGGGTAAAGAGAGAGTGTTTTGGAATATGGCGTAATTGCACACAAGAGCGCATGAGTCTGCGTGACGACATGGAGAAAGCTGCCATCGCCTTCGATCGTCGCGTCTTGCTCAGAGCCTCGCTCCTGCAACTACGAGACACAGCGCTTGTGAGGCGTTCTGGTCGAGAGACCAATCGCTTCTTCGAACGGCTAGAAACTCGTGCAGACAAGGCTCGCAGCCTCTTCCTGCTCACCAAAGCCTTTACACATTGGGCAAAGTGCGCGGAAGATGAAGTGCAGCGTACATCAGTGGCGCGACGGCACATTCTACGCACTCGATTCTTCAATGGGTGGCGCGACATCACAGCAGTTAACGAGCTCAAGATCCAGCACTTTGCTCTGGCCAAGTTCCTCTGCATATGGCGAACACGCGCAGCAGAAGTGCGTGATAGGGATCAGTTTGCCGAATCCTATTATGAAGAGAAAATCGTCAGGAAGTCGTGGAATGCCCTGAACAATGAGTATCTCAACAGAGGCGCAGCAAACTGGCATGATACAAGAACGGCAAGAACAACACTGCAAAAATGGCGTGAGATTACTGAGATCATGAGGGAGCGGAACACGTGGGCAACCGATCGACGAGATGGGACGCTGCTGCGGAAGACATTCCAGATGTGGCAGCAGAAGACAGTGGGAGAAAATGCTCTTCAATCACAAGCGGACCAATTTCGACGTATCTCCCTCCTTTCAACGGCACTCCATACACTTCAGAAGCAGGCGCAGCTTGAGCCACTATCGCGCCAGGTCCAAGCGCGTGTCAACGGTCGCTTGCTTCGTGCGAAATTTCAGGATTGGCGTAAAGACGCTCAGCTATCACGTCAAGCAAGCAATGTCGACCGTATGCGCGTGTTACGCAACGCTTACACTGCCTGGAACGATAGACTGCGTATCAAAGCATTGGAGGATCGAATCAATGACCGCGTCATTGTTGAGTGCTTGTACAAATGGACTTTGGCATCTCGAGTATCCCTCTTCCAACGTGTTCATAATCGGCAACTCAAAGAGTCAATATTTCTATCCTGGGTCACCAAGACCAACCAGCGTGTCAACACTCTTGACGCTGCGGAGATTCGGTTCGCCCAGTTCAAACGTGCTCAGCTAATGCGGACATGCTTGCGTAAGATGGAAGCCATCACTACGGAGAGGCGACGGGAGCAGTTCGCTATCATAGCCGAGTATCAGCAAAAGATCAAGCAGCGTACATTTGACAAACTCAAGGAGAGGCTAGCGCACTTTCAAGAGTTGAAGCAATGGTCTGCCGATGCGCGCTTCTATGTTCTTAGCAAGCATACACTAAAGACATGGAGTCAAGCCACTCAACATGCACGTCGCAACCGCAGACGCGACACATACTCCCAAGTCCGTAGAACGGTCAAAACGAATCTTGTGCGCAGAGTCTTTGAGCACTGGAGGCATAAGGCAAATCACATTGCAGTGCTGACACGAAGAGCAAACGACATGATCGAAAACCGCACTCTTCAGACCAGTGGTGCAATCATGCATCAATGGCACGACAACACGCTCATACTTCGCCAACAGAATGCTCAAGCCATGAGCCTCTACACATTCAGACTTTCCGCTCGTTACTTTGCCATTTGGTCTCAACGCTTGGACCTTATACATACACTCGAAGACCAAGCTGTGGCTTTACGGCAGGAAAGCACGGAGATTGCTGCTACAGGTGCTCTCAAGAAGATGGGCTGGAGACTTTGGAACTTCCAAAGACAAGAAGACAATGCCAGGGCGTTGTTTGAGAGAAACTTTGAGAAGCACGTTAGAGCTATGGTTCGTTTCTGGGCAGAGCGGGCTACTGAACGGCTTGGCCATCGACCTGCGAGTCCAACGCCTTCCAGTAGGTCGAGAGTACGAAGACTCGATGACGGCGATGGCAACAACGGAGACTTCCATACCCGCGACGGTGACAATGATCCCGGGCAAGATGGCTTTCAGCC
This sequence comes from Alternaria postmessia, assembly GCF_024291825.1. NCBI lineage: Eukaryota > Fungi > Ascomycota > Dothideomycetes > Pleosporales > Pleosporaceae > Alternaria > Alternaria postmessia. The sequence continues at coordinate 185,148 of NW_026260089.1, read as the reverse complement.
ATCAGGTGACGAAACGCAACGACTAGAGGCATGGACAGCTTTCGATGAGAGCGCTCTAGGTCTAGATAACGATCTCGACCTCTCCCTGTCCCTCACACCAGAACAACCACCACGACAGCCAACCCTCACCCCCAAACCCTACGCTCCTGGTCCTTCTCCTGCATCAATTCGTCCACCAGGCTCCATCCTGCGCCGACCAAACACATATCCGCAACCACAATCCGCAGTTCGGCCACCGCCAGCCACCATCATAGAAGACGACGAGTCCGACCTCGACTTCGGCGAGGGCGCACAGTCGACCTTCTGGTCCGGAACACCTATGCCACCTCCTCCAAGCAGTAAGCCAGGGTACCTCAAAACACCCAGTAAACGCAGCGTCGTCCGGGCCAAACGTCCTGAACTACCTGCTAGCCCTGAGAAACAACGTGTTCTGTCTCCTGTGCGTCGGCCATTGGGCTCATTACTGGAACGGGAGAGAGGGTCGCGACTAGGTACTATGAGCGCGCCGCCTATACAGAGCAGTAGAGATAACAAGCTTGGGGTTGGTGGTGTGACGAGTTTTGAAAGGAGGTTACGAGAAGGGGGATTTGGGGGTAGTGTTGCTGCTGGGGGCAGTGCAATGAAGAGGGGGAGGAGGGGAGGTGGCAGGGCTAGAGTGGGGTTTGGAGAGGTTAGTCAGATGGGGGGATTGTAGTTATCTTGCATTTTTGGAAGCATCGCGCGGCGTCTGCTAAGGTGGATCGGTTTGGATTTGTTAGGATACCCCCTATTGCTTGTCAATGTTATCTTGATCCTGTTACCTGTCTTGTTGTAGATGTATGCTTCTAGGTACCTCACTCTCCATTGTGTTGACGGTGTAGACATTGTACGAAGATAACTTTTGAAGTAAATCAAACCTCTTCCCACAGAATGTCTACATTTCTTGGGATCTTCTGAGTTCCTTGAAGTAATACCACCAAGAACCTAGCAAGAGAGGAGCTATAGATTGTATCGCATGGGGCTAGTGAACTCGATCAAGTTGCTAAAGAAAGGAGACTGGGGTTTGGAACTATGGACACCTACGACAAGCAACACAACATCAAGGGCTCTTTCAAGGAGATGTTCGGCACAGATATGCATGAGGATTAACCCACATTTCCCAATATTGAGGAGGGCTTGGATGACATAATTGATCAATATGGTGATGAGAGCGCTGAGTTACTGGAGCTGCCGAAGAAGTGTCGAGACAAGAATCTAGAGAATACGAGCCATTTGGCAATTTTACTTCGGCTGCTAGAAAGCAGCAAGGTCAGACTGAGAAACACTGAGACAGGTTGCAGAAGGTGTGAGCGATTGCATGAAAAAGAGTAAGAACTTAAAGAGACAACGAACCGTTAGGTCCCGAATAGTCCCTAAAGCCTGAGCCAAACATCCTGTACGTACGCCAGCTATATGCAAGGATGGTATAGCTGAAGCATCTCGACGCGCTGATCAGGGGTTTTTAAGCGCGCATGCAGCTTACGCTTTTGTGAATGAGTTACGCCGCAACAGCGGGTGTATAGATGTTGTATTTTTGTTGGTCGACGAACATGTCCGTGACTGAACCGATTCGTCGCTTAATCTAAAGAACCCTGCCAATATATGGCTCTCTCCGTATATTTGTTTCATTTCTGACATCAGCTCATGCTTCGTCCAATGCTTGGTCATTATCATGGTGTACCTGGTGTTCATACCCACAGTGCTCATGCGTGAAAGCGACATCATATCAATACTACGTACCTCTTCTCTCAAGACTTCTTCATATCTACCACACTTTCCTCAATACTGTTTGCCATGCTGCATCATATCACTATCAGGATGTGCAAACCCTCGTCCATATTCCTCAGCATCCTCGCTATCACCCTCACAGCAGCCCAAATTCCCCCAGACTATAACTTCTGCACGGGTGACAAAAGCACCTTGGGCCATTGCGACACACTCACATACGTAGACACTACTCTGGCCGCCAAAAATCCACCCAACGCGACGGAATGCCAGGAAGCTTGCAGTAGTATTTTCCAAGATGCTGGAGAGTGGGTCGTTCATCTAGAAGGTAGAAGCACCACTTTTCCATCCCTCCTTGTCTCATATACGCTTGTTTAATTCCATCAAGGCTAACCTTTCTACAAGGCAAACCAGAAGGTTACCAACAACACATGCACAATGCGCCCTGCGGTTTTAGCATGGGTGCCATTCCCAATAGTTCACACGAGTTTTCGTTTGACATGAATAACCAGGATATGGTTGACATCATCGATGAGGCGATCAAAAGGTTCGCGGGGTTGCACGATGGGAAAGTGGCGGCGCAAGGAACGGTGAGATGTGATGGCCATGAGGCCATGTGGTATGTCAGCCGGGATGCGCGGTAACATTTTCACTTTGCAGTGATGTATTGATGAGATATGTTAACCCTTGGGACGTACTTATCCATATCAGTTCGTTTTGGTATGAGCTGATGGAACCTACGTAGTATCTGGCCTAACCTGACTCAGCCTCCATAATACTCTGCAATCTACCCAGTGAATTGACCACAGTGACAGCTACGTGTTTCTCTTGACCATTTAAGTCCAAAGTTGTCCCACAGTTCTGCTCTTTCTCAGCAAGCCACACACATTCTATTCCTGCTTCCGCCGCAGGGATGATGTCCCTTTCCCAGCTGTCCCCTACCATCACTGCATCCCCACTCCTTATTCCGAGAGTCTCCAGCGCCTTGCCAAACAGCCCATCTACCTTCGCCACACCAAGCTTATTCGTCGTGATCAGCCTGTCATAAAATGGCTCTAAGCCCAAAGCAGCGACAGTACGTTCCTGCGAATCCTGGGGGCCTTCTGTGACAATGGCTATGCTTTTCCCTTTTTGCTTCAAAGCCTGCAGTAGTGGTATTGCGCCTTCTTTAAGCTGCAGATGTTTTGTAAGTGCTGTTTCGTAGGTGTCGAGTAATACCTGCATCTGCAGCTCTGTACATCTAAGATCAAAGGTATCCATGACACCCTGGAAACGCTCTGCACGGTACTCATGGCTTGTTTTCCCGTCTACGAATGCTGCTGCTGTTTTGGTTCTAAGTACCTTGGTATATTCCTTCTTCAACTCGGAGGCTATGAGCGGTTGACTGGACGTAGTCTCACGGTTCGCGTGTTGTTCTGCGATGATATGCAGCGTCGCATCGACGGCGGCGGAAGATGCTTTGCGGAACTCGTGCAAAGTGTCGTCGAGATCGAAGAAGAACCAAGTTGCTCCCTTGAAGTATTCAGTCATGTCGCCGTTATTGAGTGTCGGAGAGGGGTGTAAGATGGCGTTCTTGAAGGTTGTCTAGGTACCTGCGGTCTGGTGCTGAAAGTATGGGTGCAGAGATGGATGGAGTAAGCTACGACAAACTAACTGTACTCGAAAAGAGTAATGGGGAAATGGAGTTTGACTTGGCGCTCCTGCTCGACATCGCTAGCCGGTAAAACTCGTGTCTCTATGCTATATCTTGATGTTGAAGCAGAATTTGAACAAAATCATTGGCAGCTGACAAACGTAACATAGGTCGGAGACGCGCCTCGGAATCCGGCACCTGGTTTGGCAAGTAAGAACAGCATGTTGCAGGGATGCACATGATGGCGTAACCATTAAAGAGAGTTGCGCAACTTCAGTGTTTGACTCTGCAGAGATCGTCGGGGTTAGTACGCTTTCCTCGCGCATTCGAGTGTGTGTCGTCATTGGCAAGCGCAACCGGACCTCGGAGACGTCCGACCAACGGTCGTACAGCTTTGCAATAAAGTCAACGATACAGGAAGCACTTGACACAGGGATACACATATCTTCCTGGACAATCTTGAAGAGTTAGTGACGAAGTTCGCACTCATGCAAAGATTTGAGGCTAATAGCCAGTCGGACAACCCCGCTCTTTCACTCGAGATCCTGTACCGAACATCACAAGAAGTATGCACCAAATGACACAGCTGAGTCTTGTAAGAATAGAAATAAATTTATATACTGAACTAACAATCCTATGACCATCATACCCATCAATCAATACCGAGTTCTTAGTGAGGCGCATAACCTCCCGCGTTAGGATCATCAGTAAGCACAACGTAAAAACCCAAGGGACACAGCAAATCGCTTTGCTTGAACGTCAACGTTGTATCATCGGAGCACAATGCCCCACTGACGGTCACCTTTCCGATGCCAGGAGGAATTCCACACGGAGCACCATTGACAATATAGCTGTTGCCCGGCTTGATGACCGGCGGTGGGTTTGGTGGGCTAGGTCCTGGACGTGGTTGGTGGTTGTACGTAGTAACGCCAGCCTCTGCACCAGCATTGATATCGTAACCGGTAAAAGTGAAATGACCAGGGCCTTGAAAGACGAAAAGACCAGGTGCTTGAATAAGAGAAGGAAAGTCGAAGACAAGATTGCAGATCTTGCCTTGGGTGGCGTCAGAGTCGAGCTCGAGATTGAAGATTGTGCATTTATCTTTGGGAGTTACGGTCGCCCATTCCGTGGCTGGGTATGCTTTGTCGGGGTTCTTGGCAGATATGGGGACGAGTACTGAGGTTGAGATGCTGTTTCCTTTGGGTAACCTGCCGTCAGGTTGGGCAGGATTTGCCGGACATTTGGCGAAGTTCTTCAGGACGCTCAGAGTGCGTGGTGTGATATCGCTTGGTGCAAATGTAGCTGGTGCAGCGAGTGCTGTAGCCAGGAAGGCTGAGACAAGCGTGAAGGTCTTCATGGCAAAATGGCTGACGTTGATTCGACAACTTTTGGAGATGGATCAAGAGATGTTCTATGGCTTGCGAACCACAAAGAGAGCGTATATCATCTGTAGAGGCCAATCGCTCTCTTTATACTTCTCTCTTTGATACCGTTAACTCAGCTTGTCGTCGCCAAACTGGCGCACATTGGCAACGATAATCTAACGTTCGCGTAACGATTGTCGCTCTCGACTACCCCTTCAGATGATGAAAAGCCTCATGGGTGACAGGCAAGCTGATAAGCGAGCCTCACTTGTTTCCAAGAACAGCTTCCTCGCTCACATCTCCAACTCATGCGATTTGCTAGAGACGCCAGGCACGGCTCGATAGCCTTGTAGGTGAGACGTAGCTAGCTAAGTAAGCTCTGTATTCAGGAACGACTGTCTTGACTCTGCTTTCGCTTTACTAAAGTCAGAGAGGCCTGAAAAGCGTATTGAGAGACTATTGGCTGATGGCTGTTTCATACAGTAAAGGTTGTCGGAACCCCACCTTTCTACCCGTCAACGTGGGCATCGAGTAAGCTCTCCCAAGACTATTGGAGGCATCTTCTGTGCAGCTTGATATTGGCATTTTCACTTTCAAAGCAGTCAAGGCATGCTCAGCTTAAAGTGGGCACTTCTTCGGACGCAATCGGCGGGGCGTGTTTAGCGTTCTGTATTTCCATGGTAGCGCTGCAACACCTGCATCCATATCATAGATTCGCGCGAACGAGTCGAGACCCCGAGAAAGAAACAAGCCTAACGTCTAGTGCCCGTTTGATGCCTGCTGCCCTTGGCCTTAGGCAACCTCCAAGAGGTATAGAGGTGGCGTTCGCAGCGACGGTCTACGCTTAATGAAACCACCTTAGCTATCGAAAATTAGTTCGTGGTCCAAACATAGCTCCCAAGCTACCCATTGGAGGCTTCTCACGATACTCAACTATGACTGGCTGAGATGAGCAGTTACTGACGTCGGTGTCAGAAGAGAAGGAATGGCGCGGCCGTGGTGTGTCTCCAGTGAGTGTGCAGCAAAAGATGGGCCGCATTGCGCTCTACAACAGCCTTCCTGGTTCCTGAGGTTATGTCATCGCATCTAATGCTGTGCCATTACCACGAGACTCTCATGCGAGCCAGCCTCATGTCCACTTGCTGTACTCGTGTTCCGCGGCGACCCAGTCCCATGGTAGCCATGCGCCGGTAAGCCAGAGCGAAAAAACACAGACTGACCCTGGCTAGGGCGCCGTGTCCATGTCTTACCTGCGACTACAAGCACACTACGTTGAATGCGGCCTTACGCCGTGCGATACGGGATAACAATATGTTGCCACAGATGGGCGCACGTGATTGCCATATCTCAGTGCTGATAGCTAGCTGCAGCTCATTCACGGTCGGCATGACTATGATCACTGGAAACACACGTTGGGCATATGGTAGGTAGAGGATATGAGCGATTGGTAAATGAAGTTCACGATCAAGAGTAGCATAGAGAAGTGGTTTTTTTTTTCAAGTTCAATTTCAACAACACCATCCGCAGACTAATTACAATTACCCTTTCCGACACCAAGGATATTTACAGTGAATTTCAATCCCCAATGCAATGTATCATGTAAAGTCATAGCTTGCCCGTGGACACGCTCAATTGAATGTTATGACATTTACAAGAAGAAAGCAGCGAAAGCACCAACACCGGCAACGAAGCCACCGACGTTGAGAGCAGAGGCAGCACCAGTGAACTCAGCAGGGGTGGAAGGCTTGACGTAGCCACCGGTCTTGGTGGGCATGCCAGTGCCAGCGGGAGGAGCACCAGTGCCAGCAGGGACAGAGGGGTAGGGAGCACCACCGACGGGGACAGATGGGTAAGGAGCACCACCGGAAGGCTGGGGAGCACCAGGGACCATGGGGGTACCGGAAGGCTTGCCAGCACCGGGAACGACGGGGGTACCGGTGGGGTAGGGGACAGTGACGGTGATGGTGGTGGAGCTCAAGCAAGAGGTGGTCTCAGCCTCGGGGACCTCAGGGGTCATGGAGGAGGCAGGGTAAGAGGGAACCTCAGAGGTGGCGTGCTCGGGAACCTCGGGAGTCTTGGTGGACTCGACGGGGTACTCAGCAGGCTTGGAGGGAGTCTCAGCTGGGTACTCAGCGGGCTTGGAAGCAGAGGGGGTCTCAGCAGGGTACTCGGCTGGCTTGGAAGGAGTTCCAGCGGGGTACTCAGCGGGCTTGGAGGCCTCAGGAGTAGCGCTGGAGGCGGGGTACTCAGCAGCGGGAGTGGAGGGCTCAGCTGGGTAGGCAGGGTAGGCGGGAGCAGCAGAGGAGGGCTCAGCAGGCTGAGCAGGGTAGGCAGGGTAAGCCGGGGCAGCGGGAGTGCTGGCTGGGGCAGCAGGGTAGGCACCGTATTGGGGAACGGCGGCGGCAAGGCCAGCGAAGGCAGCGACGGCGAATGAGTAACGCATTTTGATGGTATTTAGAACTTGAAACGGTAAAGTTGGAAGTGTTGGTTGGTGGAGGTTGAGGTGGTTGAGAGAGTTGGCGAGTGTGTATTATTAATGATAGTATTAGTTGGTAACAACGAATGGACGACTCGAAGGTCAAAGGACTTGAAGCTCGAAAGTTTGGCTGTGAAGTGAAGAAAAACAGCAAGGCGACCACGCTGCTATGATATATACCGTAGGGAGATTACAGCACGGTAGCGCGGACCGGAAACAAGTGGCCACTGAAAGGGGGGACCAGGACGGCGCAACAGGGGCGGAAGCATCTGGGCGCTGCAAGTGGTCTGGCGGATGTCAGGGCTAATGCAGGAACCAAGCTGGCATGCCGCCCCGCTGGCCACTCGCAGGACGTGCGTACCTGGTGCTAAGACCAGATCGGCAGGTTGGCTGTGGAGGGTTGCGGTGGCTTCTCGTGTTGCAGAAATGAACGGCTTGCGTTGGTCGCTCAGTCGAGTGTCTGCTAATGCTGTCTTGCTGCACCCAGGCCCATAACCCCAGACCGGCGGTTGTTGTTCTAATCACGCGCTATAGGCGGAAGAACACAACACTGCCATTTTGAGAGTATCGCAAGGCACGTTTGTTTCGACGGCCTCTGCTCGGTGCGCCTTTGAGCTCTAAGTGGCGATCCTAACAGGGTATCTTCAGGGGCGTCCTTATCGTGCTGCCCGTTGAACAGAGGTTCTCCACCAGGGCATGGGGCTTCCAGCAAAGCCTCTGGAGATCCTTATCCCGAAATAGTGTTTATAGCATGTCAGTGTTGCAGAACCTGCAGGGTGCGTCAGCTTTTTGTTTAGTTTTGCAAACATCCCACAGCGCTTTTCACGTGCGCGTCAGCTTGCCTCAGCGAAACATGTCTTTCGGCCTTGTCGTTTGCAAAAGATGTCACCAAATGCTCTATGCGCTGTCTTCACGCCGGTGCCGGCTTTGCACGACCGGACGGTCCTTTGTGCAAGGCGCCGTGGCCCCAGAATCGACGAAAACATTGGTGAGGCCAGTCTGCCGAGGAGTGGAGATTAAGCATCAGGCGCTTACGAATACGGCCTAGCTGGCTTCTGCGCTGTCCCCTTTCGTCTCCACTACGCCTTGTCCAGCTCGACTTTCATTTCGGCCTCACCTCCAGCGTCTTTACGCCGGTCGTACTTCACGATACGATCTCCGCATTTCGTCATTGTTGCTGTTGTGTTCCGTTAGCCAAATTGCTCTTTTTCCTCGCGCTTCAGCCTTCACGGTCATGCACACAATAGTGCGCTGCACTCGTTTCGACCGCGATGCATCTTGACCGCCTCGCTTTCATTTGCATGTGCCGCTCACTTGCATTCAGCCGGGAAAACTCCGGTGGGCATCGGCGACAACGTCCAGAAGACCCTTCTGACTGCATTCTCCGCTGCCACATAATCAATGCCGATCATATCGAAGCGCATGACTATCAGGCTGATGATAGAGCGGCTTTATCGGAGCGAGATAAGGCGGTCAGTCATTCGACGTCGGGAATGAAACCATGAGGCGTGCAGCTTGCGATTGGTGTGCTCAGCTCGGCTCGCGAAGACGAGAGACCCACACTATCGCCTAAACATCAGCCGGCATTTGATCTGGCTCTGATTGCATGCTCCTACCATCGCTGCCTTTTTGACAGTGGATGAGCATACGTTCTTAGATCTTCACCTACCTTCGCACCTCTCCACCAGCCCACTAGCTCTACGTTCGTAGACTCTGATATTCACTGCTGGTCGCGTCTGCTCGGATCTTGGGCCATGTAACTCTGCGGCATGGGGATCTCCGGCTCATGTGCACCTCACAACCTTTCGGCGCACCCTCTGCATCCGTTACACCACCAGAGGAACACACCAACAGGAATCCCCCAGGGCTCAGTCTATCGCCTACGGCCGGAGCTCTCATAACTGCCACCTCTATTCTGGTGTCGTAAGTATGAACGATCTACTGCCCATGGCCTGCGAGGTATTGCTATCCACGCATTCCATATGGCCGCTTTGCGTGACAGGTGCTGTAAGTTGCACATATGGAAAACGCCCGGGTGGGAAAGCTTTCGAGCTAAAGGACATAGCTCCTAGAAGCGATGTTGCTATCGCTCATAAGGTTCGAGAGAAGATTGGATCTTTGCATGCTGAATATTACCCGGTTCACAGCTCCTACAACAAGGAACTTTGTATCTGCCCAGAATTGGAACCACCGTTACTTGCTTGTTACCATGACAAAGAGGTTTCTTCTATACCATATGGTGATGGAGATTTCGCGAGCACTCTTTAAGGGTGGAACCTTGCTATGCCATGGACCATCGTGCATAAGCTCGTCTCCGACCACCAATCCCGGGTTGTTGACGGGATTTTCGTAAGTGAACATTTAGCAACATTTTGCGCTTTTCAAATCCGCACGGCCATGGCTGGATCCAACTTTAATACTAAGCAACTGTTTTTAACCGCGACTAAGAAGGTACAGCACACTCTTGTTCGCAAAGTTTACGCCTCATTCGTGTTACAGCCCGTGTACCGAACAAGATAACAGTTATTCATCAAAGCGCACTGGTCGAGATCCGACCCCGAATTATATGAGACAGGGTACCACAACTTGCCACCAGAAACCCTCGATGGGCCCGCTTTGTTCCTGTCAGCCAGTTTCAAAGCGCGTGTGTCCTTGACTCCGCTCAACAGAATGGACGAAGCGTCTAGACGCGCAACAAGAGCTTCCATCACCACAGCTCCGACACAGCTACTGTACCATGATATTGAGCGGACTTCTTACTTCGCCCTCAACAACCCTCATATAGACTTCGTTCATTGTTTATCGAAAAGAAACGGGCTAATGATCCTGCAAGCGTCACGATATAGGCCCTTTAGCATGCGATCTATGTTGCATGCTTTCAAGATTGAAGGTCACCGCTCCATCCGCTACGGTTATGTCGTTCACACCAAACTTGGAGGGTATGCCGTCGTGGACGAGGGTCAGCAGCCGGTGCTAAAAAGAAAAACTATTATGAAGTTAGTGGTGCATGGATCCGATTCGACTATGGGGATTGGGAAGGACTTAATGATCCAGTCGTCGGGATCAGCAGTGTGGCAATCTACCGCAAACCTAGGCGGGAAAGTTTGCTTGTTACCGGAAGCTTCTTGTGGGTTGGTAGGGTCCTGGGAAGATTTGTCACTCATCTATAGGTCTTGTGACTATCGACAGAGATTGGGTAGGAGCAATAGCGGTAGCTGAACGCGTCAAGATATTGCTTTCCATTATGAGCGTTGCGATGTATTATGCTTGCTGCGTTCATCACATCCTGGAGACACACGAAGGGACACTTGGTGGGAAGAGGGCGATCTTGTCACGAAGACAAGATGACAATGTCTAGGTAGGCTCGAGAATACGTGGCGAGTTGTTCGCAAGTTACAGACGGCCAGTGTTCACCAAGATGAGTTTCCCCATGACGTGGTATAATACATCGCGATGCTTCAGTGTTTCCATCACTACTTAGTTCCCACGTGGTCAAGTACCATGTGTTTGTAACAACCTTTCAGTATATTCATACTGTACTCGCACAGGCTAGACGTACACAAACACACGTGCCTTCCAAGCTCCTACGACAAGAGCAAGGATACAAAGATGACAAAGTCCCTAACCAACGCCATGCTAATACACACGCTTCCACGGTCGTAGCCTGTGAGTGCAAAAACTATGCCTGTCCTGATCAATAACATGCCAACATCCTACATGCTATACCGCGATGCCCGATAAGAAACACCTATGTACGCCTGTTGAACCTGAAATAATATGCCTAACCTGGTAGGTGGACATTGAGTGGTCGCAAAAAGAGCATATTCAAACCAAACGACTGTCAACATGCTCAACCGATACTGCTTCATGTCTTCATCTTGCCAAGGAAGCCATCGAGGTCAAACTCCTCCTCGTACTGCTTCTCGTCCCAGAGATCTCCGAGCTCATCCAAGAAGCCCTTCTTGCCCTTCTCTCTCAGCGCACCTGTCGCGTCCACAGCATCATTTTCATCGATACCCGTGCCGTCGTCCTTTGCATTGCTGGGTGGCGCCGGTAGTGCGGCAGGGTCGTTGGAGTCGGCGGAGACGTTGAAGAGATCGAGAATCTGATCCGTTTGCATGGATTGTAGACCGGCGTTTTGCTGGTTCACGACTGTGGAAGCTACGTCGATCTTGAAGCGTTGGAGACTGGAAAAATTAGTTAGAAGGACTTCTTGGGTATTGGGGGTTCGAAATACTTACTTCAAGATCTTTTCTTCCAAGGTGCCCCGCGTCACGATTCGGTACACGTTCACGACCTTCTTCTGACCGATACGATGGGCGCGGTCCATAGCTTGAATGTCTTTCTGTGGATTCCAATCGTGCTCAACGAAGATGACGGTATCGGCACCAGTCAAATTGAGACCTAGACCACCGACACTGGTTGTCAGGAGCAAAACATCGTACGAGGGATCAGTGTTGAATTTGTTGACAATCTCCTGGCGTTTGGTAGCCTCGACACCACCATCGAGACGCATGAACTGCACAGAAGGAAGAAGCTTTTCGAGTACGTTATGCTGGACCATATCCAGCATCTCCTTCATTTGACAGAAGACGAGGGCGCGATGCTGAGAGACAGCTTCTGGTAGGTCGCCATTAGCGGCGGCAGACTTGTCACTAACAACGTCAGATGCACCGATACCGCAGTCGACAAGCAAATCCTTTAGGGCGCCTAGCTTGGGTGCGTGCACGATGTCGTCGATCGTGGTGTTGTGCTTCTTGAGATACTGCTGGGTAGGCTCATAAGCTTTGTTGGTAGGACCCTTGACAACGAGTGAAGGCGAATTGCAAAGCTTCTTCATGTACTGTAGAGCCTGGAAGATATGTTGCTTGCTCTCACGATCGGCGTTGCCAGCCTTGGACTGAATCTCCTTGCCCTGGCGCTTAGTGAAGTCGTCGAAGAGATTACGTTGCAATTCAGATAGATCACAGTAGTAATTCTGCAGAATCTTGGGTGGCAGGTCATCAAGTACTTCCTCCTTGAGACGACGAAGAAGGAATGGGAGCACTTGCTTGTGTAGAGCTTCGATTGCAAGCGCACCTCTCTCTTGCTCCTTCGACGAGCTCTTGGCGAATCTGGAGGCAGCGATGGGCTTTGCGAAACGCTCCTGGAAGACCTTCTCGGTACCGAGGAAACCGGGCATGAGGAAATCGAAGAGTGACCAGAGCTCGAGCACATTATTTTGAATGGGTGTACCGGAGAGAATGAGACGATGGTTTGATTGGAACTGCTTGACGGCCTGGCTGGTCTTCGACTTGGAATTCTTAATCAGATGACCTTCGTCAAGTACGCAGTAATTCCAGGTAATGGGCTTAAGAATGTCCGCATCGTTCCTGCAAATATCGTACGAAGTAATGACGATGTCCACCTTGTCGAGCTGGTTCCTGTGCTGACCACGAATGGGTGGAGAACCAACATAAGCGACGCAACTGAGGAAGGGTGCATATTGCCGGATCTCCTGCTGCCAATGACCAGACAGTGTAGGCGGACATACGATGAGAGATGGCAGGCGTCGGAAGTTTGGATCGCCAGTTTTTGCAAACTCGTCTGCGCGTATGTGATGATCACTAGCCACCATGCACAGTGTTTGTAATGTTTTACCGAGACCCATGTCGTCGCAAAGGATACCGTGAAGATTGTAACGGTTGAGGAAGGCCAACCAGTTGACACCTTCCTGTTGGTATGAACGAAGCGTCGCCTTGATACCGACAGGAATTTCGAAAGGCTCCACCTTCTTCGCATCGAGCATCTGAGCAACGAATTTTCGTTCTCGGTCTCGGCCCTTGAGGAGAGAGTCTGGAAGACCCGGTGGGTCAGGGATACCAGACTCAAGCGGTACGAGCTTGACCAGTGTGGCAAAACTGGTTGTAGCAAGCAACCGTACATCGTTGTCTGAGTCGCTCATACGACCAAGAACAGGGGTGATAAGGAAGATGACGTATGGTAGGATGGCGTCTTCCATGACATGAATGAGATGGTAGATGCACTCGATGGCTCCTTGGCGGGCGTGCACGTTGCCACCATCGCTGATGGTCGGTAGAACGTTCTCGACAAGCATCGTCACACCTTCCACAGACATGACGCTGCAGATGGTAGCGAAGCACTTGGCAGCTGCGTACCGCAAAACGTACAGCTTGCTCTGGAGAGCCTTTGCAATGAGTGGAAGCAGATCCTTGACAAAGCCTCTGACACTTGGGTGGAAGCTACCGACCAGGGCACGTAGAGTCGACAAAGCATCAACGACTTCCTGGCCAAAGACACCATCTTCGTTGAAAATGTGCGCTGGAAGAGTGGCCTCGGTGAAAGCGTCCTTGATGGGTCGTTCAATCAGGTCCTTGAGGATGGGGACCTTCTCGAAGATCTCAGCGCCGAAACTCTCGACAACCTTCTCCAAACCCTCTCGTGCACCACGCTTGGTGATCCTAGCGGCTCGTGACTCCTCTGCAAAGCGAGCAGCGTCCGGGTGGTCGCGCACGTCTTCATCCTTCTTGAGAGTAAGAATGCCTGTTTCGATATGTGACTGTCCGGCAAACTCGGGTGTTTCAGCTGTTTCCATGCAGTAAAACTTGACCAAGTTTCCGACAACTTTGTTAACTACGCCAGATCTCTTCGCGTTGACCAAAAAGACGATGTAGCCCGCAACAGCAGCCGCTGAGCGTTTCTGTAGCTCGACGTTCTCCTCCTTCTTGACGCTGTCCATCATAGCCTTGATTGGTGGGGATGGCTTCCTCGGGGGTGAGTTGAGCGCCACCAGTGCACCGGCTGCAGCAGCCTTTATACGGACATCGCGCTCTTCCTTGATATCCTTGGCCTCTTGGATACTCGATTCTACCTCCTTGCGTGCTGTTTCCAGGTTTGTTCCGGCAACCATGCGGGCTGACGGTGTCATTCCCTTCTTGAGTTTCTCATACTGCACATTGAGCAGCTTCTCGGCATCGGCGACACCAAAAGCATAGTGGTTCGCATTTGGCATGCCCTGGACAAGAGCAGCAATCGTTGGCAGATTTTGCACATGTGCTTCGTGGAAGATGCTCAGCAAAGAGTGACACTGTGTTCGAACGATTTGTAGTTTCGGCACGAGATCCTCGTAGGCGGCTGGTCTTTCGCCTTCGACGATAGGTAGGAGGGCCTGAACGAACGATTCAGCCAAGGCATCTTTGGTCGCCAAATTCTTTCCGAATTCCTCGATGATGATCGCGCCCGTCAATTGGGTTGACGCATTGGGAGAAGAGAGAGGCTTCAATAGTCTAGATTTGAAGGCCTCCAACCTCAGTTCCTCAGGCCACGCTCCCATCGCTTTGCCAAGAGCCTGTGCTGCAGAGGTCCTGGAGCGAATCATCACGTCCGCTCCGATGAGTTCCAGATCGCCAGTAATCATATGTCCGTCGACGTTGTGACTTTGGGAAGTTGGAGTAGGCGTTGACATGTCATCCTTTCCGTGGCGAGACTTCTTCCTCTTCCGAGCCGGCTCACCAGCATCTGGCGGAGATGATTTACGACTCGGCTCAGAGTCTGGTGGCGGGCCCATGGCTTGCCCAGAAGGTTTGATGAGTAGTGACTTATTCAGCGATATCGGATGACGAGAAACTCCGATAGGCGTCAGGGTGAGGGGGATCACAGCATCTAGTATGGGCTCCATATGAGTGGCCAGCTGGTTACCCAGGGCCTCCACGATAGCGTTCCAAAGCTGGAGAGAGAGCTTCAGCACGCCCTCGTTGCGTTCGAGCAGGATGTTCTGGAAAACAAGCTGTAATGCCTTGCTGTCTACCCAACTGTCTGCACCTTCGCTCTGGATATTGAGGAAAGTAATCAGAGCACGCAATACCGCCGCGCGAACACTGGTGATTGTATGGCGTAGGAATGGGAAGAGTCGAGGCACCAGTTCGTGAAATGATTGACTTGGGTCCTGTCGTGCGTTGGCTTGCATGGCTTCTAAGACTTGAGGAAAGCCACAAAGCTTCGCCAGCAGATCCATGATGAAACCAGTGCTCGCGCTCAGGTCATCTTGTAAGCTGGAGAGACACGACCAGACTACGTTCATCAACCCTTCGAGTGATTTGGGACGCATCTCGATAAACTCCTTAGCGACCGGGATAAGAGTCGCTGCACTGATTGCTCGAACATCGTCGTCGGAATTGCTTAAACCGCTGATAACTGCAGCGAGTACCCCATCCAATAAAGTACCATCTTCTAGGAGCAGATCGTTCCTAACGGCGACAAGATACCGTAAACCAATCATACCACCTTGACATAAGGCCCATGGTGCGCTTAGAGGGTTAGTGTCGAGGGGAAGGTTGTGATTGATGATCAGGCGGTTGAGGACCTGAAATGTTGCGAGAACGTTGTCGCGAGACATGTATTGCAGCAATGAACCAAGGGCTTGTCCAGCCGTCTCGCGAATGGGCGCGATGGCATTATCGCCAGTGAAGTCCGCAAAGCGGTCAAGCATGAAGATGCAGATCATGCGACATGCTAAATCGTTGAGCCATCGCTGGTTGAGCCGATCATTCTCAGTCCGACTGAGACCCTTCCGTCTGCCAGCACCACCGCCGTGGATACGAAGAATCTCTCTAAGACCCATTGCGGCACCATGACGTACCTCCCAAGTGTAGTCAAATAACTCAACAGAGAGATACGCACACACGCGCTCGAATGGCCATTCCAATCCGGCCTCTTCAGCCTCAGTCTGGAACGATGACTTCTCTGCCACTGGCGCGCCCTTGAACTCTTTGACGAATTTCGCATCGTCGTCCCCACCGTTGCGCTCGAGTGAGAAGTAGTCGTTCATGGGTTCGTCTTCGTCGCCGTTCTCCGATTTCTCAAATTTGAGGGCCACGGGGTGTGGGCGTACCGGCGTCTCAACAAGGTCTGGTTGTGAGTCTTTTCGTGAATTTGAGTTGAAGTCGACGACTTGTACTTTGTTAGTACCTCCGGCAGCTTGCCTCTTGTTCTTGCGCCGTAGGGCATTTTGTTGACGCTTGCTAAGCCCTTTACCATCAGGTGTGCCTGCAGTAGGAGAACTGGCATTGTTCATGCTATCTGATCGTGAAACATTGGTGTCGATGCGATTTATAGCAGGTGTTTTGGGAGCCGGCGTTTGCGGCATCAGCTCTTGGGGTGGTGTAAGGTCCTCAACCCATGCGCCTTCGAAGCCGAGACGCTTGAGCAGGGTACTCTTTTGGTACTCTAGTCGTTCAGCAGGATCCATGGCTGCAAGCTTGTAATCATGTTCCTTTGTTCCGAGAGAAGCTAGGACTTTGCCAAACTTGAGGATGGAAGGCAAGTCAAGTGTAGCAAGATCGAGCCCGTCGGTGAGCGGTGGTAGAGTGCTGTCGCCATTCTCCTCCTTCTTGACCGACGCGCCGTTGGTATCCTCAGACTTGATTTCGCCATTTGAATCTGACTGGCCTTCCGGTTTGACAGGCCCCTCGGGATCCTCTGCGTTGGGGTCGAATTTGTCGGCATTGGCGGCGATGCCTCCTATGGCCTTGGCAGCAGCAACTCGAGTTTCCCAGCTTTTGGATCGCAGGTAGGGAATGACTCGAGTAAGAAGATTAAAAAGTTCGTCGGGATGTTGTTTTTGGACGTCGGCGAGCTGGTCTGCTGCTGTGTTTCGGATTAATGCTGTGCTGCCGGTCTCGAGGAGCCTTGGCGTGGGTTAGCGAGAGTCAGAAAGTGTCGAGTAAGGCAAGGCTGTCGAGGCAAGATAAACCTGTCGCAAAAGACTGCAACTGTAGTGTATCAAGTTGCGAAGAGCATGCAAGATGTTGCGACCGGGTATACTTACGTTACGAGACGGTCCAATCTGGTGGCACTATCAAAGCGTTAGCGCGTCATGCATGCATCGATGCGATATGCGACATACCTCATGTTTGCGCCGCAGGATGAACAGCCAGGCTCGCAAGTGGAGCGCAACCGGAAGAATTAGAAATTACTAGGCGCCCGCAGGCGTGGCCATTGAAGCACTGAGCACGGCAAATGATGTTGGGCTATGTAGTCAGAGGTGTGTATGCGAGTCACGTGACGGAGTGGTAACTCGATGCGGTGCCGGGAGCGCGTTCGGAGAAGGTGGGCTGCGGGCCTATCTAAGAGAATGAACAGGTCATTAAGTAGGCTGGATCACCACCAGGAACGGGCTAGTGCGGTGGCCCGAGCGTCCCGTTTCAGGGAGTAGAGGGAAATTTTTGCAACATCAACGGCGCCGGCCAGAGTGATGCATGTACAAACAGAGTGCATGTCCTCACTGTCCAGGTCGTCTACCGAGTGCGAGACATATTTTGATGCTTATCGGGCGTGGTGCGATGAACTGCGCCGGTCGCGACTGCCTTTGAAAGCAATGTGGCCTCTGCGCTAGCCGGATCCATCACCGCCTCATGTGTACGCACCAACGCGCCTGCTCAAAGACCAACTTCCAACATCTCCACTCCTCCACCTACTCATAATCATATACGATGATCGCATTCGTCGTCGCGTCAATTTCGCGACAGCACTCTGTGCATTCAGTACACGACATACAACTCCCAGTCCCAGCGTGACTCTACGCGTCTTTGTTGTCACCCGGCTAGGCTACCATCATTTCTGACAGCCAGCCAGAGCTCTCCGGTGCCCTGGTGGCTTGCAAGGCTGCCCACCGGTAAGCCCTTGACCACTTTTTGCCCATCGCAGCAGCCGCAAACAGTGCAGCCCTTTCCGTGTCGCCTTCTGCTCTATTCGACACGAATCAAACGCGACAATTCTGATATCCGTGGCAAGGCGGATGTACCGGACGGACCCAACCTCTCGCTTGAACTGATCTGCATGAAGCGCTGCAGCTAGCGCATACCTGCATCGACATCATCTGGGGATATCGTTCTTCTACATGTCTTCCTTTTTTCTATTGATTATTCTGTCTTCTGGCCCCAGCGCTCCCCCATGGGAATTCGACGTTTTCCCCGCAGCATTTGCGTGTTGAACGTGTAATTTCGAAGTGGAGTCCAACGAACGCAGGTCCAACGCTTTTCGTGCTACGCGAATTGCCCTCCATGTCATTGGTACCGCGCCTGTGGCTGGCTGCAGACAGCGGTCCGCGATACGCCCGTGCTTGACCACTATTTCTATTCGTAAACAATGCGCGAAGCTCTAGCGCAACGCCTGGATCGCATTCTCGAGCAAGAGCCAGGAACGTGTGGTACACCAAAATATCCGTCGTCGTGAGGTTGCGCGCTGCGATAACACTTCGCCGCTCAAGGCCGTATTTGCTGCTTACCAGTCATGATGTTGTCGCGTGACATTACAGCATCATACTTTAGTCATGGTCATTGTGGTACTGCTCGGCTTCTGCTCCATGTTCCGCACGCACACTACTGGTCATTGGACACTCGTCATCATCAGATTTCATGATTATTCACGTGCGCAGGTATTGCCCTTGCATCTTTACAGCGCTTAACTCATCGGCGTCGACTCGAATTTGAACCACATTAATAGCAACACTGTTACACCATAAGCAAACCATCGTATTACACTGCTACAGCGTCAGCCCTAGCATGGGCGTGCCCTTGCACATGACAGACAATTTCAGTACTTTCAGAAAACTGCTTCGGACATGACAAGTATCTGAGGAGGCAAGTAGCGTTCGATCTCGTTATTTCTCTGTGCCGTGATAGAGGAACATGATGGCAGTCTACCAAACTTTGGAAGAGCACGCACCGGCCATGAGCCCCCGTCAAGTCATTTTGGTATTGAATAGCCAAGTTCTGGAACGTACAATGGATGCGAGAGTTGAATCGGATGATTTATATACCCAACTCCTATCAGAGGCGCCAAAATGGAGAAGCATAGCATAGTCTTCAAAAGTTTCCGCTGATGTTATCAGCGTAGGTTACTGCACATATCTCCAGAATAATAAGTCCACTCTATAACAGCTTTGGAGTCATTCAATTACTATTCAGGCATGATTATCATTTCATCATCTTCCCAACTTGGGCACTTGCACATCATCTAGTTCTCCTGGCTGTTTAGCTCTGCTACACGTGCGATAGCAGCGTCAATGGCGCTAGGTTTTATGTTAGATCATGCTTCTGGGATAAAGGTGATGACTTACTCTGTGTCAGGAGAATCGGAGAAAAGCAGAGTCTGCAAATCTGCTCTTGCAACAGCGATGCGTGCTGCAAGAGAGCCCATGGTCGGCTGGCCGTTTTCGTTCTCTCGTCCTGCGTTACCTTCCGACACAGTACCGGCGTTATCCCCTGTGTCTTCTCCATGTTCATCTTGGCCGGCGGCAGCAGCAAGAGTATTTCTGGATTGCGCTCGAGCAATATCAGTGCCTGCCGCAATAACTGCATCCACGGTAGCTTGGAGCCTCTGGATTTGTTGAGTGAGGTCCGATGAGAAAGCGTTGCGTCTTCCTCCCCGAGCTCCAGAGGATACAGGTACGGTACGTAGTTCGTGAGCGACCTCGTTGGTCAAATGATCCTGGCACCAATATAGCCGATCGGACTTGGGACTCGTAACCTCAGTAGGCTGACTGGCTATATATAGGCTCATTCTGCTTTTCTGGAATTTTGCATAAGTGTCGAAGCCCTGAGAACGCATGTAGTAGCATAGACGTAGTGCATCCTTGGCTTGTGGATGCTTGTCTTCCGCTATATTTTCCGTCCAGTAGTAAGCTTGTCGGACAGTGAGTGTATCGGATGCATGAAGACCTAACCACTGCAGCAGTTGGAGCTGTATTCTGATATACGCCAGGCTTCTCACGGTATCCTCTGCCTCGTCTGTTTCATTGTAGGTGGTCTTGGGTAGCATGGAAACGAGCGTAGTGACAGGCTTCTTCGGTCCTCGCTGCGGGGCCGTGACGTTGTTCTCGTGAGGTATAGGAGGTGTGGACATGACTCCAGTAGGTGGTGCGAGTGGTTGAAAACTGTGGTTGTGTGGTGTTGTGGACATACGAGAGGGTAATGCAAGCTCTTGACGTGAAACCTGGGTGAGCTCTTGTTCCATACCTGGGGTATCCATACCTGGGATATCTATGAGTTGTACAGGAGTTTCGGAATGGACGTGATTGGAACGGTGAACATCTGTGAGTCCAGTATCGGCGCTGTTGTTATCGGCCATTTCGAGGAAGTCTATTTATCTAATTGGGTTGTTTGGCTATGAAAACGGTGGGCCTTACTGACGGCGGAATAACATGAATTAGATGAAGTATAATAGATCGAGTGGGCGATTGCGTGAAAGAAGGATATGAGGGGCGCCAAGAACTACTTCGCGGGTAGGTACGAAGAAGCGCTGCTTTCTAGGAGCGGTGTGAAGCCAATAGTGAGTGATGAAAGCACAAAGAAGAACACAGCGGTACACAGATATCTGAACAAGATGTATGAGGCGGGCTCAAGGCACCGTTGATGGCACAACTACAATAGTATAAGAGTAAACGAATGCGTCTAACTCAAACAAAAATACGGACATAAACGTGGACAACTCAAATGCAATAGTACTGATGCTAGGAAAACACGAGAAGATTAGATTCCTCTGGTGTACTTCGACCACCATGAGCTTCGATCGAACCTTGTAGCCCGTGCAATTAAGAAGTCTTACTCGGTTCCACGTCCGAATGCTCCGTGTGGCACATCACCCCATGCCTCTCTTCTCTCACTCAGGGCATGCACAGAAAGTAAAAATAGCTCTTCAGCAAGCGGTAACAAGTGACAGAGACGAGAACGCAAGTATGAGATCAGAAAAGCGCTAGGAAGTCACCGCTCCAAGGATGTAAGGTGAGAATCGCTTCGAAACGTACCGAGAAGTAGTCTAGATCAAGCTGGACTCTGTTTCGAGCATCGAAAAGCTCTGGGTACGCATTGCACTATCTCGCACGGATTCTAACTGTGACTATGCGGGATTGCGCTGTGGTGTCGCGGCTCGTTTGTGTCTACCTAGGTACTGTTTAGCCTTCATCTCGGCTATTCACTACAACTTAGGAATCTCTTTCTCAGTAGTAGTTTGCGTGAAACTCTAAAATTGTGCTCAACACGCGTGCAGTTGTTCTCATGGCATGAATGTGGTAGTCGTGAGTTCCAGCTGTGCGGCCTGCTGCTAGCTTCGCTTCACATGTCTAATCGCACCGAACCCAACCAACACAATCTTAGATTCCATCAACCAATCATACCAAGCGCACCAGACATCCAGTTCCAGAGTCTAGACGCCCTTGGCCCTGTCTGGATACTTGAATGGCGGATATCCAGCCAAGAGATACGTCCGACGTGCAGGTTTCCACGCGGGACGATCAGTTGGCCTCGATTTCATGGTTCAGATGACGTATAGCGCAACACCATCTTGCGCAATAACCCTGTCTACATGCCACCACAGCGGGCCACAAACTTGTAACGAGCACGGTGCAAGTGATCGAGGATGAGATCACCGCTGGCGCAGATGGCGTACACACGGGATGTACAAGCGGAGTATATATGTCGGCTGCCCGATCTGGGTGTTGGCTTGCACATGCAAATACCCACAACCTGAGCGAACCCTACGGACAGTTTACATTGCTATCTTTACCTTGAATACAATCAACACAAAATAACATTCCCAAAATGACAGACCAAAACAAAGGATCACAAAAAACCTACAAGGAGGCTGCAGGGGAGTACTACAACCAGAAGTACGAGACATGGATGCCATGGATCGAGGATCAGTACCTGAAGTGGTTCACCAAGGATAACAAGGCTTCTTACGCTACCAAACGTACGTCTATTCTAGTTTAATCTCGTCTTGCCATATCACATGTCCCTAACACATCGCCTAAAGAGAACCTCGACAAGACCAAAGTCACAGGCGTATCCCAGGTCGACAACCTCCAAGACGGTGTGAACGGCCTCGTCGGCGGCCAAGTTGGCAAAGGAGGAATCGCACAACCCCTCGGTGACGCCGTCTCCAAAGAGGGTATCAATCGTGCTGAACGCGGCGGCAAGGATGAACAAGGCAAGCCCATCGAGGGACAAGGCCCACTGGGTGGCTATGGCCAGAGTGCTGCGGATGGAGTGAAGGGCGGTGCGAGCAGTGTTGCAGGAGGCGCGAAGAGCGCTGGGGGTTACGTTGGAGGCATGTTTGGTGGTGGTAAGGGAGAGCAGAAGAAGTAGAGAGGTAGAGGCAGGTGATATGATACCACGATCCATAGGATTTTTACTCTAGGCAGACCAAACTGAACAGTTTTGTGCTGGATTTCGTAGTTTTATGCTTGGAATTTATCTTCCGTAGTAATACATATATACTCTCCGGTCGTTGTTGCATCGTTCGTTGGCTTACAGGAAAACCTCCCTCATATCATCAAGACGTTGACATGGAGGATCTCTACACTACGACGTCGCGTGTGCATCCACGTCTACCACGGTGCCTTCCCCCTCTTCCACCCCAAATAGCTTCAAGCAGTTTCCTCTCTTGAACATCCTCGCGCAATCTACAGCATTCGGTTGCCCCTTTTCTACATCCGCTCCCCCCTCATACAACACTCTAACAACGTCGTCATATCCCTTGAACACCGCGCCCGCAATAGGACTCTGACCTCTCCCGTTCAACACATTCGCGTCGGCGCCGCTATCTAAGAGCATCTTTGCAGTCTCGGGATTACCGTGGTACGATGCCAGCATGAGAAGTGTGTCGCCGGATGCATTGGTGAGGTTCTTGGGGATGCCGGCGCTGACGTATTGGGAAAGGGTAGATGTGTCCCCACTGCGGGCGAGGTCGAAGAGGCGCGCTGCTAAGTCGAGGGCAGCAGGTGGGAGTTCAGAGGGGGATCTGGAGTCAGGTGGGGCTTGGACGGCACCGTCGGTATCGGTTGCGCCTGTACCTGTGACTGCTGCTTGAGAGGCCTGTTGGCCATATGATTCTTCGTAGGACGGCATCTTCTATTCACTCTTTGGTGATGCGACTATACGGCGTAAAGTGAAGCAGATGAAGATGTTGCTTTGAATTAGTGTTGATGGCAGACCGCCTGCTGATATCGTGATTTACATGGTGAAAATCTAGAGCGCAGACGCTCAGTAAGAGTAAAGGCGCCATTAACCATCTCTCGAGCGTCGATGACGAAATTGATCCCGGTCGCGCTTTCCGAGCAGGAAACGCGCTAGTGGTCGCTGCACCGTTTGCTTGGCGGCCATCGCGACTTCCCCAGTGTCGTTCCATTGTTAAGTCGACGGTCTTCACCACAACCCGCATTACTGTGACGCCGCAAACAGAACACGACACTCGCATTGCCGTTGCGACCATGGCGTCACCACCACATATCCCACAGCTCAATGTCCCCGGTAGTCGCAAGCGCGGCAGCATATCCTCACACTCTGGCGCGCCCACCAAGAAGCGCAAACCCTCCAATCTCCGCAACGCATTCTCGCCAGACGCTGAATCAGTCGGAGGTTCCCCCCGCCAATACTCGCGTTCACCTTCCGTGGAAAGCAACATTACTACATCAGTCGTGAACGGCGCAGGAGGAAAGAAACGGCGGAAGAAGGGTGGAGACGGAGGTAGTGTCGCTGGCTCAAGTATAAGAGGAGGCAAAGGCGGCGACGGAAGAAGTGCAATCGGAGGTGAAGACGAAGATGGCGACGGAGAAGTAGAAGACGACGACGATGACGAGATGGGCGAGGAGATGGGTATGGAAATCGAAGGCGGCATGAGTGTTGAAGCACGAAGGAAACAAGAGAAGGAATACGAACGGTATGTTCCACCATCAACTTTCTGCTATCCAAACCCAGTTCACTAATTGCCAATGCGATGAACAGCATGCTAGAAGACTTCATGACCCCCGCCCAAATGGACCGCTACGCAACCTACCGCCGTATTCGCCTCAAGCGCGAAACAGTCCGTAAACTCGTCAATCAAACACTCTCCCAATCCGTACCTCAACCTATCATCATCGCCGTAACGTCCTACTCGAAAACTTTCATCGGTGAACTCATCGACCGCGCCCTCACGGTCCGCGACGAATGGTCCGCCGTCCGCACTCACTTGCTCAACCCAAATCTACCCGGTCCCATCCTAAGCCAGAGCTTAGTGAGACCAAGCGCTCATATCAAGGACGACAGGAATCGTCCCACCAACTCGGATATCACAAGTGCGGGATGGTATCCTGGCCAGGTTGATCGGTCTGAGAGTTTGTGGAAGGAGGCAGAGAAGGATGCTGGTTTGCAGGATAGGCTGAAAGCGTGTGATAAGGGACCACTTACACCGGCGCATTTGAGGGAGGCATTAAGGAGATACAAGAGGGATCGTGATGGTGGGGGTGCTGGCTTTGCGGGTATGAGTTTGGAAGGCGTGGAGAGGACTATGGGGAGGACGGGCGGGAAGAGATTGTTCAAGTGAGGGCATCTGTTTGTATTCCTTTCAAAGTACTGGGTTATTTTGGGTGCCACGGCGATTGGTACCGCCAAGCATAGCGACGGCGTTTGGGTATGGATATCACTAGCATAAGACTGCATGTTTTTACGGTGCAAGAATCGAAAAATCTGTCCAACATTGACAATAACACAAGTCAGTTGCCAAGTGAAATCTGTTTGGTCATTGCGGAAAGTCATACAATGTCACACGAAAGAACATATATTGTACTCAATACAAAGCATGAGCAGCATCAGGGGGTCATAAGTGGAAGTGGAAGTGAAACCTTCTCAGAGGCACTTTTGAAGAGCTACATTTATTCATAGCTATTCATCATTCCAGTCCATCCCAACCGAAGAGAGAACACCTTAGGAAATCATAACGCTAATCAACAACCATCTAGTTCTCGTGGAGGAGGTCGAGGAAGGTGTCAGCAGCAGGCTCGGGCTTGCTAGCCTCGAGCTTCTTCTGGCCCAACTTCTCCTTGGAGAAGGTAGCAGCGTATGGGTTGAGGCGGAGCTGCACCTGGAAGTTCTTGAGCGGGTTCTTCTTTTGTACGACACCACGCTTGGAGACGGCTCCACCACGGACGGGGCGGAGGACCTTCTGGACGTCGCTGGAGTTGATGATCTTGCTGAGGTCGGGCTGGCTCATCATGCTTGATGGGAGGAGGTAGTCCTTCTTGAGCGCGGAAGGCTCGGCGGTGGATCCGTAGACCTTGTCAAGGGCGCTGAAAGCAGATGAGGTCCAGACGATGAAGCGACCGAGGTGGCCACCGGGGGCGAGCTGGAGGAGGTTCAGGGAGTAGACAGATGAGGTCTCAACACCTGGGATGTTGCGGAAAGCAAGGACAAGCTCCTTGCCATCCTCGTCGGGGTTGTAGATGACCAAGGGACCACGGCGCTGCTTGTGGCGGCGGCCACGGAGCTTACCCTTACCAGCACGGAGCTTGCGGGAGTTCTTGGCCTTCTCGACATCGGCACCAGCACCGACAGCCTTCAACAGAGCGACGGCAGCGGAGGTCTTCTTGATAGCGGCATCGGCGAAAGCAGTCGATGAGATAACGAGGGGAACCTCAGGGACGGTGCTGATGGCGTGACCGCGGGCAAGGAGAAGAGCAGGGCTTCCTGAAGCAGCGAGCGCAGACGCGGTAGCGAAACGCTTCTGGTTCAGGTTGATCTTCTGGTGCCACTTGCGCCAGACCTTGGTGGGAGCGAACATGCGACCGGATCGGCACATGTTACCGAAAGCAGCCTGACCAGCACGGTGAGTACCTCCACC
Source organism: Alternaria postmessia (assembly GCF_024291825.1). Lineage (NCBI taxonomy): Eukaryota > Fungi > Ascomycota > Dothideomycetes > Pleosporales > Pleosporaceae > Alternaria > Alternaria postmessia. Next base: position 159,278 of record NW_026260089.1, on the reverse strand, counting down.
AGAGACACGGGGAATACGGGCGACAGCGCGACCAGTACCCCAGGACTCAGCAGAAGTTTGGTGACCAGCCTTCTCGGAGCTGCTTGTTGTTAGATCGAGCGATTGCGCAGCATGCGAGGTAGGCTTACACAGCGTATGGCTGGCGGCGGTTCTTGTTCATGCCAGTGTGCACCGCGTGGACGATGTCAGGGCGGATGGGTGCCTGTACGGATGGTTAACATTGCTCAGAGATAGCTTTGTAGTACGGAGCATGTGCTCAGAGGTACAGCAGAACCGTCGAAGCAGGTTGTGCATCGTCGAGAGACTGAGAGCCGGCAACCCAGAAAATGCGAGTTTTTGCAACAATTTCACGCCCGCACGTCATGGGAAGAAATCCGCCATATTCCAGGTCAATGCGAGCACTGCCCACTGCCACCCGCATCTTCGCTCTTTCAGATATCTTCCCATGTGTGCGTTGCTCCAACTGCCATTGTAGCCTCTCTCAGTCTCCCCCTCCAATTGCGGGTTGCGTCGTATCGCGAATTCGAATTGCGGCGGAACTAACCTTGAAGACATTGGGCACGGGGACGGTGTCCTTGGTGGCCTCGCCCTTGGCGGAGACGACGGTGACGGTTGGCCTCGACATGGTGGCTGTTGTGTATTGACCTGGTGGTTAGTTGTCGCGAGAGAAGATTCGAATCGTCAATGTTCTCGCTGAATTTCGACTCTCGCTTACCACTGGTGGTGTCGCGCTAGCCGTCTTGGGCTTGGCGTCATTGGTCGCTGCGTGCGAGCTGGAGCATCTTCACATGCATCGCACCAAGCGCTACGAACTTTGAAAACATATTGTAGTCCAAAGTCACATATCGAAAACCACTGTTACGGCTGTCTACTTTGAAGTGAGATGCTATCTTGAAATTCAGAAAACTGCAGATGTCTCCAGCATCTATGACTAGTCTCAAGACTGTTGTGCGGAGAGCATGAACGACAACTTAATAGAATGCTTTTACCTTGACAATGCTCATGGCGACGGGCTTGCAGATGACACATAACAAGTTCTGAGGATTTGTATGCAGAAGCTACATGTCTTGTCATGCGTCCTTTCTTTAGTGCAATTGACAGATCATGGGAGAGATGCATACTTCAAGGTCAGCACCATCAATAGGTACCCGCTGTGGAAATGAAGTTTGTAAACTGGCTCGGTCTTGTGATTCGTGGGGTATCTGAATCACTGTTTCCGTTCATACTCGATCATCTATCTACTTTGTCTTTAGTATCACTATAGTTTCAACCAGGAAGTTTACATAGGCGTCAGTCGTAGCCGTAGCGCTAGTCAATATCGGAGGCACGACTTTCATCTCTGTTATTGTTATTGGCATATTGTACTGTTGATGCCAGACACAAATCTAATTGAGTACCTCATGCGCGCAGTCGATATGGTGACGTGTTGCATTTCAAGTACTGTGTAAACATAGGGGCGCATTGAAGTAATTTGGCTATGTTGAGACACCAAGCACAACCAAACCTACGATCAGGTCAACCAACAATTATACAAGTGCTGGCACGTCCCTGCTTGTTGGTCGAAGACGTCGCATAGTATTAGGTTCCTCGGTCCGCGAGCACGATCGCAAACATCTGAACCTTACAGAGGCCCGTGATATATCACCCCTTATGTCGAAGAGTATGCTACTTGGTCCAACTAGCCCTAATAGCGGACGAACTAACATGTTCTACCACAGCTTCTATGATAGTCTGGTTGTTGTAAGGTCATGGCAGATAGCACGGTGATGGCACGTAGACTCGGGCCGTCTTAGGGGCCTTGTCCAGAGGCCAGAACACTCACGACGCTCGACTCAGTCGAGTGTACCATGTGCGTGGTAGCGAAGAGTTGGGCTCTGATCTCTCCACGTTGCAAATTGATAAGTATGGAAACCACCACTGAGTCGCTCAGTCAACCCTATCCCGATCTCAAGAGCACGTGCCCGTCAAGGTGAGGCGGAATGCACTGAGTCGGCGGATCTTCGCATGGATGCCTGTTTCGGTGTCGCGTTGCTTTTTTGGACGGATTCTGCCGGTGTCAAAGATGCTGAAACGCATTCGGTGTGGGCTGGCCGAATCGGGTTTTTGCGTGACAGAAGAACAAACTATCAGCATTCAGGGCACAGGCAGCGGCAGAGGTGGAAATAAGTTTCGGCAGGTACAGCATAGATTGCGGCTCTGCCTAACAGCTATGCGGGAGAAAGTTCCACATATGTTGTGAGTGGGTTTAGGATTACGAAACTGACGGCAGAGAGATGAAACGCGTGGTAGTACTCACATGACGAAGACGCGGAATTCTCACCCCGCCAACGCCAACATGTGGGTCGATATCTTTCCACGGTGCGTTTCACGTCAGAGATATTTACTTGGACTGTTTTGCATGCCTCAGAAGGCTGCGATGAAGGCAGTCGCAGTCGACGAAGCAGTGCGTGTCGAAACGATGGCTGTGGCACGCGAAGCGAGGCAAGGGTCTCCTGGCTGTAGGATAATGACATTAATGACGACGCTGGCCGGGCTGCTGCGATGGACGCGAACGACGAGTAATTATCTCGTGTGCGTCCAGGCCGGAGACGGGACGGATTACATGGCTAGGTACTGTCTGGGGTGGCTGCAATATGAGCGGACCCCTACCTCTTTCCGAGGTTTCTCGTCTGGGCCTTCCCGTCTACAGGCTGCGGCCTTCCAGGGGGGGCTACTCTAGACTCGAAAAGGTCCGGGGAACAAAGGCAGTCTGGTGAAGTCATCCGCCGGCGTGTGTGGGTGTGAGCGTGTGGACGAGGCGAGGAGAGATTTTGTTTGCTAGAGCGAGGCAAAGGACGACTACTTGCAGGCTGCAAACTATGGATCGACGGCGGTACGGTAGACATGTTGTAAGGCGGCGTGCTTGAGTGGACTGGTCTGTTTGTGTAGTGTGGCCCATGGCCCTGGCGTGCTAGTGTGCTAGTGGTCGCAGCTGCCTCGTAGCGCACCGGCGGCGGTTGCTATTCCTGGAACGTCGGCGCTTCCACAGAGCCACCACTAGCGTTGCCTCGCAGTTCGTCTCCCCCATCCATCGACAAGACGCATTCACGCCGCCTCAATCACGACACACAGCGTGCTCGCCTCGCCTACCCACCAACCCTCCCCCCAACACCCAGGCGGCAGCGGCTCTGCGATCGACCGGCTTCCCTCGTCCGCTCTAAGCTGGTCACACTCTGCCACCACAGCAACCACGAGTCCAGAGTGTGTCGCAATACACGACAATTGTGAGCGCGGCAGCCACGTCGAGAGCGCCTTCCTCACCACCGCCCTCCCCTCACCACGCAGACCCGCAGCGTCGCCGACACTTGACCTTTCTACCCACTACGCCGCATCATCTCAGGCATAGGCGCATCGCCGGCCTAGTCGCTCCTTCCCCCAGGCGCTTAGTAGAGGATCTGGTATTCTCGCTCCCATTCACCACACCAGCGCCCCTCTCCACTGCTGTTGGCAACCAGGTAAGCTGCATGTCCTCTTCGCGTCCCAGCTCCACCCTCTGTGCCTTGTTGTCCGTCTGAGCGAGCATGACTGTGCACAAGGCAGTGTACGGGCAATCATCGTCTGCCATCCACTGCTTGCTTGACCATGTACACTACTCTTCCCCCCATCCTCGAGTCTGGAAACAGTTTCTCGAGGAACTGTCTCCAGCCTCCATTCCCCGTTCCCTGTTCTCCATGCCCACGTTTCGAAACGCATGCGCCTGCCATGTCTGCCTCGCCCACAATATCTCACAACGCTGACAGTCCCACTCTCAAAAGGGCTTTCTCTACACCTAATTCTTCTTTCCCTTCCAAGAAACTCGAGCAGTCATTCACGCACTGCATCCTCCAACCGCAAGCTCCATATTATTCACATAGCTCCAACGACCACTGTTCACGCTTGGCAACACACACTACGACTCGGAGACCCAGCATGGTCCAGACTAGTGCGCGAACATTCATGCCCATGCCGTCCTTCGGCGCTGTATTCGGGGGAGATCACCACAACAAGGGACAGAATGGCGGCAATGTAGTACGCCCTGCTACGAGCCCCAACACCAACTCGGGCGCACCCTTCTCCTCCTTCCATATTCACCACGACAGTCGCGACAGTACATCGACGGGCTCCTCCGATAACTCCCCAACCACAACCATCTCCACCATGGACTCGTCGTCTGTAACAGATCCCTCACCGGGCGTGTCACCCGAATCACCTCTCGCAAAGACAATTGCGTCTTCATCCTTCGTCGCCGACTTCAGGTCGCGGAGGACAGAACCCTCAGTCGGAGACCCCGCAGCCGGCCCTTTCTTCGAGCTACAGCGTCCGACAACACCTGCGAAGAAGCCTCGGAATCTCAAAAACCTTGGTATCAACACTGCGTCTTCACTCAGCAACTTGCGCGCGCATACACCTGCACCCATCGCAGTAGCACCAAAAGAGAAGAATAGCTCGGCACCACCATCACCGTTGTTTATCAAGCCACCGACACCGCCGAGGCGCCGACCATCGAACTTGAGTTTAACAATCTCGACCCCCGGTAGCAACGAGAGCAAGCCTGTACGACTGCTAATACCCTCAACACCGTCCTTCAACCGCCCACCTCTTCGTCATTTCCAGTCATCTCCATCACTACCATTATGTTCACCAAGTACGAATCCTATGGGTGGCATGCAGCTGCCTCCCCTACGTCCTGTTGCACCCAAGCCAAGTGGTCTTAGCGAAGTTCCCTTCGAGATGGAAGAAGAGGAGGACCAGGAACCGAATTTTGATGTGCCGCAATCACGGGAGGAGAAGCCGGCTGCGTATCCCAATGGACCTATTTGTATCTACGAGTCTGGCGTATATCTTTACTTCGAGCCAACCGCCGTACAAGCCACGACCTTCGATGTTATCATCAACGTCGCGAGCGAAGTAAAGAACCCCTTCACCTCGTCGACGGAGGAGTCTCAAAAAGACATTGACGCTAGGCGCATAGATGGCCCCCCAGCGGAGAACGTTGATTTTGCCACCCTGGCGCAGCGACCGAAGCAGTCGTTTGGTATGGAAGATAGCTCGCCGACAACACCAAAGGCAACAGCACCGGTCATGCAGACAATACAACCACGCGAAGTTGTCATTGATGGCAAGACATACAAGACCCCAGAGTACATTCACATGCCCTGGGAGCACAACACAGATATTGTCCCTGACCTTCACAAGTTGGTCAAGATGATCGATGAGAGAGTGCAGCGAGGCAAGCGGGTACTCATTCATTGCCAGTGTGGTGTCAGTCGCTCTGCGAGTTTGATCGTTGCCTACGGTCTGTACAAAGACCCGCAGATGAGTGTACAAGAAGCATATGACAAGGCAAAGAAGCGAAGCAAATGGATCGGGCCGAACATGAACCTCATTATGCAGCTGCAAGAGTTTAGGAACAGCTTGTTAAGACAGAACGAGAGCCGCTCATATCACAACCAAGGCTATGGACGTCGGTCTGCCGGTCTCCCTACATCTCGCTCTACCGGAAACAAATACGACAGAGACTCTGATTCAGGTTCGCGTACTCCACGAACGGCACCACTTCCACCCGACAGCGATATCAGTATGCAGCGGGCCAGCACAGGCAATATGATGGCCATATCCCCAGGTCCTCTATCCGCGCCCACTGGGGCTTTCTCACCTGGTTTCCGTCGGTCTTGGGACTCTAGCCCAGCACACTTTGAACTTCCATCGCCACCTGTCTCGATGACGACACCCTATGTTGATCCAAAGGGTCATGTCGTGCCTATGGTGTCTGTGACCAACGACGACCTGCCGACCATTCAGACCGAAGATGTTTCCGACGACCACGAGCTTCCAGAACCCGCGTTCAGACTTTCCGCTGTTCCCAACTTTTCACGTCAACTTCCGTTACGGTTAAGCCAGAGCAACGATGAGAGCGCATCGTCTGGAACAGAGGAGAGACATCTAGCGCCTTTGCGACCATCAGGGTTCGAGTTCGAGCCGCTGAGGTCCCCTGCTGTAGCGAGCTTCAACATACCCTCTTTCACTCCTTACGAATCATCAGATTCCGAGGTTATGTCGCCAATCAAAACCTCCTTTGACAACCCATGGCCGACAGGCTATGATCTGGATAGCCAACCTCAAGCGTCCGTGCATGAAGAACTCGATAGAGACAGCAAGGAGCGATTCTTTGCTCCTCTGTCGCCCCGCGCTACTTCCTTCGAGCTGGGACAACCTGCACCATCGCAAGCTTCACATCATGATGACCGTCATGAAGTGCCTAAGGTTACTTCTCCGCTCGCTTCAGACTTCCCCAAAGACGTTTTTGGTAACACGGATGCAAGCCTAGAAGATGAACTGAAGTCTCCACGCGCTACGGAATTCCACATGACACCATTGAAGCCAAGGATGGCAGACGAGGATCCATTTGGCTTGACATCACCAACAAGAGCAGATTTCAACCCGTTCGACCGACCCAGCATAGCGGCTATCAAGGACTCTGAAGTCGAGGATCGACGTCCTTCCTTCCAGGCTATCCTTCCGCCTGCACATCAGACTTTCAACGGGTTTGCATCACTCGACGGTACAGCGCAAACAAACGCCATCTTTGAGCCCCCTAGTTTCATGTCTATGTCCCCGCCAAAACTTAGCCAAGCAGCCGGACCACGCTTTGACAGTCTTAGCAATTCTCCCGAAAATCAAGCCTCGGCCCCTATCGACTCGGCTGCACCTGTTCCTGTAGCGTTCCCCAAGGCACCGGATACTCCCCGATCTCCTAGCGAAACTTTCCTTTCAACTCCCGCAAAGGCCATTCGAACTAGGTTCTCATCACCGAACATGCGCGAACAACGGAAGTTGCACAAGCTGCAGACAGAGATCCAGTCAAAGCTCCCAAAGCCACCTGCTCCACAACATGCTGCGGACGACATCGATGCAATCATGTCACCACGGGCAGAAGAGTTTACAAGGAATCCGTTTCACTACGATATCCAGTCCTCTGGTGACGACGCGAGTCCAGTGTCTTCCAATGAGACGATCAAGGACGGACGCAACGGCCATGTCGCTTGGGAAGAGCCACTACCCAGGCAATGGACACCAGAAAAGGCTGCTGTTGACCCTCGGAGTCCAGTCCAAACGGGCAGTAACCCCATCGTCCGTAACATCTGGGACGTGCTATGAGCGACGGTGCAGAACGACCAAATTTCAAACTCAAAACATGCGCAATGGATCTGTTCCATTTACTAGTTTCTGGAGGATATGCCGCGCGCATAAGATTTGGTAGTTTCGGCCGCCTTATCGGAAATTACGCGACCTCACTCCGAAGGATCGTCCTTTGCCAACATGAGCTCGCGACGCCACCAACGCTGATTGCTCGGGATGCATATCGCCTTGGCCCGCCTTGCAGTGGACACCAAACGCGAAATATCACCGGTACCGTCGGCTGACTTGAAGCCTTCGAACCGATTGAAAACAACAGTCTGTTTCCTTGTCTTCCCAGCATTTCCTATGTACTCGACACTTCTTTTCTTGCAAGTCCGTATCTTCACACGGCTTCCATTCTCGCATGTGGAGGCTAATGCGCGTTGAATTACGCAGAGTAATGTTCTAGTTTCTAGTACCTAGTACCGCCATCCCTCCACATACTCACACTCCTTTTACACCACTACTATATCTCTTCCCTCCGACAAACACCATTACTACACTCGCTGCACCTTTGTATATCTATCTCATCTCCTTACCTTTACAACCTCAGTATCGATGTTACGAGCCATGCAAAGCGCTGTCCTCTGGCAGAAAGCACCCACATTGTATCTTGGGTTGCATATCCTTTGGTTTTGTTTTCTTGTGTGTATCTGTTTCGCTTGGCGAGCTTTGCTAGCGAAAGGCGTTATGTGGAGAGAGAGATCTTTCGAGAGATCTGGATTGATCCCCAAAGATCGACTTGGGTTGAGCGGTCGAAATATCCTGGGCTTTTCTCCTTTTTCGTTTCTCTTTGTGGATCATATAAGGGTTTCAGATGGGTGGAAAAGGCTATGTAAATGAATGGAACACATATATTCAACATACTCGAAGTCATCCTTTGCTGCTCCTACACCGCGTTATGCATTCAAAGCTTATTAGGAGCGTTTGACTGCCTCTGATCCGGGTAATCTTCCTAAAAGCGCGCAGAAACACCCTTGCCGCGTAGTCTATACGACAGCCTCCTGCGCTTCCGTATGATCTGACCATGTTATCTTCTGCCAGATGCGGCTAAGCAAAGGCTCGTACTTTGTACCACACAGGCAGGCGAGACTGGCAAGGCTAGCTCAGCCCGAGACACGGCTGAGGTAATCTTGCTCGTCTTACCTACATAATACACCTAAAAGCTTACATGCGTCTTACCTGCATCGCGGTACAGCTTTGCGGCATATAGAACTGTTCCTTTCTGAGAGATGAGAGGCTGCAAGATCGCCGTTGGGCTGGTTACACGATTACACATAAGCGCGATGGGGTGTGTCACTACTCACTCATGAACGAGTGGGGTTGAAAGAGGGTATGGTGTGAGATTTGGGAACGCAGGAATGTGTTGTGAGACGGGTGGGTGGTGCTGATGATTAATTTACGTTTTGCAAAATCCAACGTCAAGGCTGCAGGAATCTGCATACTAGTCTTGCCGACAGACAAGACATGATAGGATGACAATTTGTTGACTCAAATCACGTAAGGGTTGACATGATATGTAGGACCCAATTGAAGTTATCTGTTTGATTTCTCTCATTGAGGTTACTACTTTAATCTATGTACTATGTGTCTCCTTCCCTGTGCAAATATGCCAGAATTCGTGGTATCATGTGTGGAAGCGAACGTATAAATGCCGCGATGCCAAAAAATAATAATAATAAGCGAATGTAAAAGCCACCCGAGTCATCAAAACATGAAGCTTTGCTCAAGTTGAAAGAACGAATGGAAGTATCGAAGCCTGAGAACAGCTTCGATGTATATGCAATGTACAGAGATGGAGGAGTAGTTTCCGAGTGGAAACGAACAGTAGCATAGAGTCGTTCCTCAAACGCCAACGCAGCACTTGCGTCGAGTGAGTAATAACCATGACCGAAACCAAGACGAGATAGGAATATGAACCGTGAAACGCCAGGTAGAAACCAAAGTATGATCCCGATTGTTCATCCGATAGCCGGGAGTTGGGGGTATCCTGTGGCAATGAAATGCCTCTGTATTCGTGTTGTTATTTGTGCTTGTCGCTAGACTACTAGTAAACATATGTAGCAGTCCTGCTAAGATGTGGTTTGCTAGCATAGCCCCTATCAGGGTCGGCAGAAGATCTCGGTGCCCATCTGACATCTTCAGGACCGTATCTACGACTGTACTGAACATTTTCGGGTTCAATGCTCGACTGGCGTACCCTGTGTCGGGGTTGGGATTCGCCGCTAATTTCACCATAGAGCTTGGGTCGTCCTGAGCGTCCGCGGTCTTCACGACTTGGCGAAAGGGTGCGACTGGCATCAGTGCGACTGGAGTCGGTGCGGCCTGGCATAGTTGGCCGCGGGACGGTCTTGTATGCAACAGGCTCTGTTGGACGGTTGGCACCAATCGGGGGCTTACCAATCGGTGACTTTGAACGGTGTTGGCGGCTAGTAGGTTCGCGGACGACGTGGCGAGGAGTGGAAGAGGGTGCTTCTGCAGAAACGCCACCTCCAGCAACGGGGTAATAGTATGTCTTGACGGTTGATGAAGGTGGGACAGTAGGGAAGGCATCTCTCTCAGGACTCGCGTATTTCTCTGGACTGCTGTATTGTTCTGATGTCATGGTCTCGCGAAGATTAGAAGGTCCGCGAGGAGTGACGGACTCCTTCCTCCGTGAGGACGAGGAGACGTGTGGGATGCTGTTGGGCATGGTGGATGACCGACTTAACGACGGTGGCGTGTTCTCGGCATGTCGTGTTGACCGATCAGTGTACGAGCGCTGAGGCATTCCGCGTGCAAGGTCAGCCGGCGATGAGGTCGTCTGCTTGAAACCGGGAACTCGTCTTTCCTCATATCTGTCATCGGCCCACTCGACAACCTCGGGGATACCGCGATCGGTACGATCGGTGTCGCGGCGGGTCATGGACGGTCTCTCCTTGCCTGGCCGGGCAGACGACCTGCGGACAGGCTCGGGTCGGGCGCTGTCTCGTCGTTGAAGGCGGGGTTCAGCGTTGAAGTAGTCACGCGAAGAGGCCCTAGCTGGTGAGGGACGGGAAGACATCTCCTCTTCGACCTGGGCGCGTGACTTGTGCTGGTAGCGAAGCGCCTCCTGCTCCTGGACGCTCATCTTGCGTGCAGCAGGGACAGCTTGGGCGGCGCCAGCATATCGGTTGTCTTCGTAGGTCCGACGTTCTTCTGCCCTGCGCCGAGCAGCCTCCTCCTCGGTACGGGTCTTGTAGGCTGCCTCGTAGCGCGCCTTCTCGTCCGACGATGACTCACTGTCAACACTGGTGAATTTGCGGTCGCTTCGAGATTCTTTGGCACGCGTTTTCTCGCGGTCCGATCGCGATCTATCTTCCTTGGCGTGTCGGGAGCTCTTTGATGACTCCTTCTCGCGAGTGGATCTCGAAGCTGCAGTTGGTTTGGACGGGGTGGTGTGGTATCGTGCATAGTAACGCTCGTCTTCGTCGCGCGCGTTGGTTGGCGCACGGTGTTCGGTGGTGTAGCGGGTAGGACCGCTTGCGGCGAAGGACGCACCGCCTGGTGTGGGGACATCGAAGCGTGCAGTCCTGTCGCGCGGCGCGGCTCCTCTCGCAGCAGCTCGCTCGCTGCGCAGCTTCTCGAGCTTGACTAGTGCATCGTACTTGGACCTCTTTTCTTGGTCGATGAGGCACTCGTAGGCCTGCTGGATGTTGTGGAACTCCTCCTGCTTCTGCTCCTTCAGGGCAGGGTCGGTCACCTTGTCCGGGTGGCACTTGAGGACGAGTTTGCGGTAGGTAGCCTTGATGGTCGAGGCGTCGGCGGTGTTGTCGAGGCCCAGGGCCTTGTAGTGATCGGGCGTGGGCTCGTCCATGGCGGTGAATGTGGGGAGGGGATTGCTGCTAGCTGGGTGTGGGGTATCGTGTCTCTTTTATACGTGGTGTGACAGCAACGACTGCTTGCGACTCAGACCTGACACATGCGGACGCGGCCAAGCGAGTCAATGGATGTGATTGATGGATGAGCAAGCGAGGTGTGGCGGTGTTGGGCGGCCGGATCTGTTGTATAGGCGGCGGCGGCAACAAAAGCAAGAGCGATGGGAATCAGATGGGCCGGTATGGGAGCCCTATAAGGAGAGTCGGGTGCAGTATGTGCCGGTGGTGAGAGCTTTGGGCGACTGCGGGTGTTCCTGGGACGGGGGTGACGAGGATGGCTGGCTTGGAATCTGCTGACCTAAGGAATTGTGGGTCCGCTCAGGGACACAGACGCGAGACGGGCAAGACTGGCGGCGGATCGAAGACGGCGGAAGGTCGTGGCAAAGCGACAAAAATTTCGGATCAAAGAATCTGGACAAAGAAATTATCAAGAAAACAAGCTACCCGGACGACAAGTCGGTGACAATAGTGAGGCTGTGCGATCTTCTTCTTCTCTTGCTCTCTCCCGCCTCTAGCTGCCTCGTGGTTGCCCGGCAGCGTCGATTGCGCTGCTTGGTGGACTTGCGGTGTGGGTGCAGCTGCTTTGCGACGTCACCGTTTCAGCGATGCCAATATGCCAATAGGATCCGGCTGCCAATAGTCGGGATCGCACCGCGTAGTCTGGACGCAAAGAATCGAAAAATAACAGAAGACTCGGGCTTCGAAGAATAGAATTGTGCAACGGGAATTGCGTTGGGAGCAGTCAGCCTGCACGCCTTTGGGGGTGCAGTTGTGACTATATCAGGCTCGCATGCACAAGGCTTCAACAGCCGTCCTGGGAATCCCTGTGTCAACGGGGGGTTGCTGCGGACTGGCTTTGCACTTGTCTATTTTGCACCGCACGCTTCATCAGCGTCCACATGCATGCGCTACCCACGCTATCCAGCTCTCGCCTACCAAACTCGTCCACGGCTGAAGAGTCGTCACAGCTGCTCCTCGACTGTCCTAGCCCCCGCTCTGAGCCACCATCATCGTGTCCCATCGCATCGCATCGCGCAAGCCGCTGTCCGTTGCTTCACATGAGCACGCTGCAGGTCGACCTGTCGGCCGCGGCGGCTACGAAACACCCTCTCCAATCAAGCCCCAAAGCGGCCACATGGACTGTTTCGAGACTTTCTGGCGGACCGCATCTGATAGGATCAACCCGTACAGCCTGCATGACCACCCAAGCCCCAAGTGACCACACCATTTGAGAAATGCTCACCCAACCCCACCATGAGCATTTACAAGACATGACGAATCCGGCTGCACAGATAGGGTACAAGTCAAGCACAGAGCACAAATCGAGAAGCGTCTCGTCACATTCGAGATGCAACCAAGCAAACTCTCTTCTGTAGCTTCCGAGACACTTGTCTACCTCAACTCAGACGACAGCAGTCACCGGGCACTCGGCACAGCTTCTGCACATCCTCCGCACATCACTCCATCTACTATGCACCCTGCTGAGGGGCATCCCTGTGTCGTGTCTCAACTCGGGTCAGGGCACGGCGGTTGCGTCGCAAGTCAGCAATTTTTCCATCCCATGCCATGTGAGAAGACACAGATTTGCTGCCACTCGATCCGTCCCGACTGGCAGACGTTAGCCCGCGGCCTGAATGGACGATAAGATACGCTTATGCGGGGTTAGGCGGGGCACTACTGTATGTCACACCCAATCGTGACATGGTCAGCTCACAGTCCGTCAAAGCAGGTCCTCCTACGTGGTCCTCCACCATTGCATGAAACAAGTGAGATAGCACACAGTATGTATTAAACAGCAAGCAGAATGATGTAGGTGTTGGTTCTAGAGTGTCGTTCGCTGGTAGAATATGAGATCATTTGGGCCAGGCACGCTGCAGTCAACCCGTCATCTCACATTAGCCCTGAGGGTATACCTCACTTGGCTCGTCCAAAGAGCCCCATACGGGAAGCTCAACATCGACGACTATCGGCTTGTTGTACACAACCGACGTTTTGCCAGCAACTCTCGGGCCCAGATACGCTGCGTTGATCACTGTAGTCTGGCTACGCGCCACTTCCGTCCCTGATGGAGGCATACCCCTCGGTCGTTCTGCGATATACTGAGTAGCCTCGTCAGGACACCCATGTCCGGTATCGCTCTCATCGTGATGCTCTAATCCACCGCCCCCTCCTGCCTTACCTCCACTACCACCCCACAGCGCCTCACTGTCCCGCAGGGCAACGTCAGTGAGGCTCGCTGTTGGGTTAAGCTTCTCACCCTTCGCATCTCCACCGGATGGGGGCTTATGCCCTGTCTGATCCGGTGCAAACGACGCATCAGGCTGGCCTTGAAGATGGTCGCATCGCGAGTCAGGCTGCAATTGACGTGTCAAGCTTGTGTGGTCGCAGCCCGAACCACGCCCTGCTCTCGCCCGCATCGTCGTCAAATCGACTAGAGAAAGTTTCTTGCTCGAGGCTCCTGGGTCGTTCCAGAACTGCACGCTTGAAACTAGGGTACCGCTATCCATAGTTGTGGGTTGTCCATGTAGCTGTAGAGAGGAAGATCTTCTTCTCCATTGTACCGTCTCCACCCCTCGTCCATTGTGTATGTGTCCACAGATGTTCAGCATCGGCCTGACTATCTCTAATCTTCTTAACAAGGCTGGGCATCCTGACCTTCCATCTTTCTGTTGCCTACTTGCTCCTACTCCGTCGCATTGCCCCATTGGCGGTGTATGAGTAACTACTATATCCACGCCATTTGGAATTCTGTTCCACACTTTCTCTGCCTCATTGGGTTCGTATTGAAAAGCCCAATCCGCCAGTTGCTGCTTGGGCGTACACGGACTGCCAAAGACAGTAAACCACGTTCCTCGTCTTGGAAGTCGTACCGTCGTAGACTCATTCTCAAGGTAAGTAATCGATTTAGATTCCGTCAACAACTTCCTACACGCCTCTGTATCTTGAAAGCCAGGCCATTTCCACGATGCTTTGTTTTCTTCAAAGAACGGTTTGTCAAGTGTGATGTCGTGGTTTCCTTTTGCCTCGAGTATCAGCAGTCTCCTCTTGCAAAGTAAAGAGCATATTTCTTCATACCAGCGATCACAATCTTCGCCTCAAAATCTTGCTTCTCAAGCCATTCAACCTTTCTTTTCAATTCGGTATAGCTTCCTTGGTTCGTCAGGTCACCTGCGTGAATCAATACGTCGCCGGGCGGCAACTTGGGCGTCTGATTGTGCGTATCTGATATACAGACAACACGCGTTTTGCGCCGTGTGGTAGACATTCAGTAGTATCATCGGGTTTCGCGCTTAGCAGTCCGTTTTCGATCAATATTACGATCAAGGCTAACAAACATACACACATACACACAAAGTCTGGTTAGGGGGTCACGTTAGGCTGGGTCTGGATCACGGTTACGTCACCTCCGTTCCACGACTCCCGAAACCAGCATCATGATTGCTTTTTCTCTTGTTCGCATCAGCTTCGCAAGCGGATCAACATGGCTAACCCTTAGTCAAACGGCAAGTCCCCTGTTTTGTCCCTGAGTGATAGACAAGACCGACAGGTACATCCGCAGCACGACATCTTCGCCTTCCCGGGGTCGTTGTTCGCCGCACCTCGGCTGCAGTTTTGCCACCGCCACTACTTTGCGCAACTACGCTTGCGATGTTCGATGGCGATGGCGAGTTCAGCCGCATGATCTGCGGTGGTTGGCGAGGTGGTTGGGGATGACGGGACAGATGGGCAAAAAACAGGATCTTGATGTGGTTGGGATGGCGATGGCGATGGCGATGGCGATTCTAGCCTTGCTATTTCCTAATTCGGTAAGTTCAGTAGGCTGTTGATCGCTGGGAAAGCGTGAAAGCTATTTCTCGCGAACGCTGCTGCTCAGCCTAGTACCGACAGGGACTTTGTTCCATTACAGGAAGGTATGCTTCAATTTCAGCAACTTCACCTATGCATATTACAACATAGCAGAATTGGAAATAGGAATCTATCTCAAACTTTTTTGTATTGGCTGTCTTGCCTCAAACTCCTTTTTCTGCATCTTTTTTGTTTCATCTGGTTTCGTACCGCGAAGCCATAAACATCTGTACAACCCGTGAGAACAACCCATATGAACGTCCAGCTTAGTGGTATCTTAACTTCACGACGCAACCATAGATACCCCCCTCCGGCACCTCTGCAGAATGTTTTGACTTTCCGGTGTCCGTCCCCATATCGAAATAGTGACCCGTTTTGATGCGCCACTGCCATTCATTACAACCCAAATCCGACGCGATAACCATCAAGTGGTTGCCAAGGCCAGGTAACGCTTCAAAAGAAAGCAATTAAGGGAAAAACTACTCTCATAAAAGACAAAGAAACAATCGTAAACGCGTTCTGTTTCGTCGGCGAGTTGCGTGATAAGTTGTTCAGTGCGCGAGTCTTGGTACAAACCTAATCGTTCCGAGCGCGGCGGTGAAATTGAAACCTAGCTATTAAGGTATCGTCAAGATGAACACCTGTTATCATGTGATCAAGATCAGATATTGCTCCTAGAAACGTTGTTAGGCTCTCAATCAAGCCTGGTCACACTAGGTCCTTCCTCCGCGTCGACAGGCTCCGTTGGGTTGACGACTCTCTGCAGACGAACAGGCGTATGTTCGTCTTGGACGTCATCAGTTGCTTCAATAAGCTGAATACCGCTGTCGAGGACAGGAAAAAGCTTTTCCTCGTCCATAGCTGTATCGACGCCTGCGTCTTCCCAGAGAACTTCATGTCCAATGATTACGGTACCACCACTTGAGGATCCTGCAGTACTGTTGTCGCTGCTGTTACCCATGGTCCAGTTTTCGTCGCTATCGTCCAAATCAATGGGGTCATGGTAGTTGGTACCGCTGGAGCAGCCACGCCTGATATGGTGTGACCTTGAGAGCTTATTAGTGTAGTGAGTTCGACGCAGAACCGGAAGCCGTGGCTTCGGCGGGATCTCGAACGAGACGACTGGCCCATCATCCAGAATAGCATCTGTATCTTGGATAGCCTGGTAGTCGTGACGGTCTGCGGACGCCGCGGCTCTGGTGATATGGTGCCAACGAAGGATACTGTCCTGCATCTCGCGGCGGACAACACCCGAATGGAATTGCGGTGAGAATACCTGCGTCACCCATGCGTGGTTTACAGCCAGACTCAATCGTTCCACACCCAATGATTGCTGACTTTTGATATATCTGATCAAGATTTGCGTCATCTTGTACACAAAGGGTCCGCAGGCACCTCCATCCTGTTTGAACAAGTTGTCAAAGCTCTGATCGGGGCTCTCGAGCTGTATGAGGTAGGTCCATAGAGAAATGTCTTCGCCGAGGATGTTGAGCATACCGAGGGAGATGTTGCGACCCAAGGTCTGGTATTCGTGCCGATCAACCCACAACGAGTCGTAGTAGTACGCATTCTTCGAGATCCTGTCCATGGCCACCATAGACCAATGTGATCCGCTGGTTCCATCGTTCTCGATACCACCCATGCCATCGTTGCAAATAACGATGATCCAGTTCTTGTTGTTGTAACGTGTCCTATACTGGTCGTATTCTCCTGAAGGGCCATCTATACCGTTTGAGGCGAAACAGCAGATCTGGGCCACAGTGGAATTGGCAATGTCGATACCGTAAGTGTCGCAATCTTCATCACGGCGGAGTACTTCAAGAGCCATATCCAGACTCTCGCCACGCATCCAGACTTCCATACCAGACAAGGCGTAACAGGTAGCGCCAATATAGTGAAAGGCGTCGTTTTGTAAGGTGACGTCCCCGAGCTCAAGGAAATTTTCAGTGTTGTGAGGAATCTCAGTATAGAACACTGGAACAAAAGCAGCATATCGACGGGGATCAGGAA
Organism: Alternaria postmessia; assembly: GCF_024291825.1. Classification (NCBI taxonomy): domain Eukaryota; kingdom Fungi; phylum Ascomycota; class Dothideomycetes; order Pleosporales; family Pleosporaceae; genus Alternaria; species Alternaria postmessia. The sequence continues at coordinate 142,329 of NW_026260089.1, read as the reverse complement.
GTGAATATTGCGTTAACGTAACGTAGGGAATTTCTGTCTCTGAGGTCTGTGGGCAAAGACGATCTTGCTGTACAATGTTAGTCGGCCACGCAGAAATATGAAGCAGTGGCTGCAAATCGTCTACCTTCATATGAAAATGTAGCCAGCAAGAAAAATTTCGTGTCTCCCAGTTCTCGGTAGTGTTCACATCGATGCTGTGACGCCGCTTCAATAGAGGAGGCTTTGTCTGCCTCGTAGGTAGACTTCCACGTTCGAATCCACGGGAGGCAAACACGAGCATCCTCTTTGTCTGACACATCATCGAACAACGTGTCTTGTGGAAAATCTTAGTCCGTCTAAAATGCTCCTGTCTTGCTTGGTTGCTGCGAGACTCGAAGATCTGCAGAGCAGAGGGCGTCCGACTAGAGGACGGAGCTGCAGTCGACAGGGTGAGCCGTCCAGCGGATCCATCTGGTGATGATCTTGGTGTTGCTATCTGCTCCAACAGCGGAGGCGTCGTACTTACCTCGTTGCCGAGATCATCAAGGAAGGATGGAGTTATGGGCATGGCAGAACCAGCGTGTTTCTCCTCTTGTGATCGCGAACGCTTGTGTGTATCACCCAGAAGTTGCAGATCCGTCGTGGGGTCACTCTGAACCGGTGGAGATGCCAGTCGTTTTGACTCGATATGTGGCTCCGCGCCCTGAGAGAAATCAATATCGACCGCAGATGAATTCAAACATGAATCAGAGTCAGGCTGGCTCGTGGATATGGGCACGGCAGTAGGTACAAGTGATTGCGATCCGGCAGTTAATTGTGACGGGGAAGAAGAGCTTGGATGTGGGACAGACTGCTCTGATGAAGTAAGCGCGACCTGCGCGGTGACCTGGGCAGGCATGCGCTCGTCAGAAACCTCATTTTGCTCCACCATGATGTCGTGGCTTCGTTTCCTGGATCCGACGTTGCTGGTTGAAATTGTAGAGTATATAAGGTCGGAAGTTGTGGCGACCTGCGCGATGTGATAGCCTGCAAGTGGCCGCGAAGTAACAATCACTGCTTGCTCAAGCACTGGAGCAATTAGGGATGCGCTTGATCGCGAGTTTGCTGTAGTTGAAACTGAGTTTGGGTGCGGATTTGCGTTGTTTGGGCGCGAAATGTGAGTGGTGGTGTGGGAGAGAGGTGCTGTTGTCGTGGTATATCTTGGTCGTGAAGAACTAGGTACGTGAGAGGAACTCGAAGTAGGATGCGAGTGCAACTGCGTCATAGCCAGAACCCAAAAGTGTCTAAAAGAGTGAATGTGGGCTGGTGCGCTTTCAGAAAGTAGTTTGCTTCAACGCAGGAAATGTCGTTGTTTCACACTGCTGTTGCATGGACGGTGAGCACTTAGCGAGGATAGTGAGTGACAGTGTTGAAAGGGAGATTACGCTCTTTATCAACGTACGCACCGCTTTTCATGAATTTCAGCGTGGAAATTCAGTATGTCTGAGCCACGGTTTCGCAAGACTAGGCTATGTCGGTAATATAAGGCAACAGCGCACATATCTCTATAAGGCAGGTACGAGGCCCTTGTGAATGGTTAGCATCACATGACGACCCACAAGGACCCTTGGAAGCTACTCATCAAAGGAGCAATCACCAATCGGCAATGCGGTAGTGATCCCATCTGTACGGTGTCCGTAGTAGGATGCGACTCAACGTGCGGATCAGGGCCAGTAGCAGAAGTCTTCGAAAAGCTGGTGTGCGAACAGAAAGTCCATGTTCCCAAGATCTATGACTGCTTTGCCGCGATATTGTGAGGTTGCTTGGTCCTGAGAGCAACTGAGTGGTAAGAACCTGGTTTTAAGAGTAACGTCAAAGCATGCGTGAGAGCTTGCTCGTCACATGTTCTTCACAAAGCTTGCTCTGGCAATGACGTGTGATCTTCAAGAGTCATTAGCTTTTGTTCGGCGAATTATTTGTAGTTCATCCACGTTCGATCTACACAGAAGAAAGGCTGTTTTGGTAGATGCTATGTACACAGAGTCTCAATACCTATGTTTTGAAGAGAGAGGAAAGCGAGGAAAGCAAGGAAAACGATCTGGTGTTGGTATATGAACTAAAGAAAGGAAAAAAAGGAAGAAATTCGAGATCATGAGATGAACGGTGATCGATCCTGCGCTCACACGCTGTCCTTTTACGTGCTGAAACGCTGATAACAAATGCTTCCGCAGTTGGCCCTTGATGGCAAAAAATGCAAGTCATGAGAACAGTTTTCTCTCACAATGTTTTTGAAACTTCACAATGGTGAATCGCCTAGACGTAGCATGCCTCGCGAGGCTGACTGCACATGTTCGTTCCCAGTATGCTCCTATGAGCGTCTGATTCTAGGTCTTGTTTGTTGTTCGGCTTTGTGTGATGCGCCGCTGCTGGTATGCCCATGGCGAATCTGGCCTCAGATACGTCAGTCGCGGCGTGACTACACGCCGGTCAACGAGGAGGCTGGATAAGCTAATAGGGTAACGTAAAACGTCAACACAAGCTCAAGGAAGTCGAGAGCTACATCTTGCTCACTCTCCGATACTTGTTCCCCTCAGTCGCCTGCCTAAGCTCACGCTACGCCCAATATCCGACACACCGCCCACTGAGTGTCTGTTGTTCGGATTCCGAGCAACATTCAATTGCGCTCGTGGTCGTAAACCCCCTGTCAAGGTCTTCTCGTAGTTGGCTGGCGAGCCTTCACGACCTAAGTTGTGACCGTAGCGGCTCTGACCGTCCCGGAATAGTAGACTATGCTCATTCGAGGGCGTACTACTTGAGACACTGGGCCGACGCAAACTAGCGGTAGTTTGGAGCGCAGGTGATGGTTGTAGGTCAGGCATTGGCTCGCGAGATGTGTACTGTCTGCTGAATCGATTTTTGTTGTCTGCTTGACTCTGACCACCATGACGGGCTCTAAAATCGATGGAGGTCATTGCACGGGATGGCGCACGAAATATTGGGTCCTCATCTTCCTCATCCACGCTGTTGCGTGTCTGGTGGAAGCTTGTGCCTGCCCGCTGCATGCGCGACGGAGTGTGTCTGTCGTCGTAAGGTTCTTGGCTGTTACCTCTTTGGCTGCCATTGGGTTCAGGAATAAGCATACTGGTCCTTCGAGCCTCGATGCGTGACATGGCTCTGCTAGGGCTGACGCCAGTCAATGTGTTGCTTTCGGGTTCGATGCTTTGTCGGATTGTCGGCGAATCGCCATTGAATTGTACGCTTGGCCTGCGTGATATTGTGGCTGTATTTGATCGGAAGGCTGGACTGGCAAGACCAGTTTTGGTGTCACATAGAGCTATACAGAGCTCTGTAAGACTACGGCAGAGGTTGTCGGCTTTGCGACGGACCTGGCGATCCGACACTACAGAGCCGTTGATGATGGAGCTAGCAGAATGGAGTGTGCCCTGCGGTCCCGCACTGCCGCTCATCTCTGCCAACGCGAGTGCTTCTGTCGCGGTCGATTCTAGGGTGCGGTACACAGCTGGAGAGACATGCTGCCTAGCTTTGCTGAGAGCGTCCCGCAGCAGAGGGTGTGTCTTGCTGTTGTTAGGTGTATTACTGCCCACTGTCGACTCAGAGGGTGACGGGTTCGATTTGCGCTGCTGGTTTGGTGAAGAGGACACTGTCGTAGCTGAAGTATTGGCTGTTCGTGGACGATCGGCCGAAGCCGAAGCCGAAGCTTGATTCACGATGGCGCCTGATGTCGATGGTATCTTGCCGCCCATCTCGATCTTCCGTATCCTGGACTTCAACTCGTCCAGCTCGTCCCACACAGACGCAGCAGGCCCTGTAGAGCCATGCGACTCGGTACCATCGGCGCGTGAACCAGCCTCAAACGACGTCTCCACTTGGGGCGTCCGTGGCTCGTGTGACAGGTTTGACGGCCTGTAAGGGTATGCTGGGGTGCGACTTGGCGGCGTGTGTTGCACCTCAGGCTGAGATGGTCGTCTGGACGAGTTTGAGAACTGGGCTAGGAAGTCGCGTGGGGAGAGCTCTGCGTCTCTTCGTGATGAGGTGAAGGAGGCTTTGTGGTTGAGATCCCGGGTTCGTATTGCGTCAGGCGCAGGCGAGTTTGGGGATCGCTCGTATCTGGAGGGAGTAGGCAAAAGCGATGACCGACGTATGCCGCTCGACCTGGCTTCCAGGGCAACAGCGGAGGGTATGCGGCTTGTTGTTGTTGGTGTCACTGAGGTCGACTGCACGGGCGAGGGCGACTGCAGCGCAGAGGGGAGCGACTGCCGGTTGTTGACTCGGGCCACTCGTGACTGTTGTAGTTAGCACCAGGGTCTTGCATAGGATACAGCTTGTGAAGAGACAAAAGGCATGGAGGAGACGGCATATTGCGCATGGAGGCAGTGAACGCGTGTAGGTACGGATGGCGTACAAGCAGCAGGTGCATCCGCCGGATACAGCGTTCTCTTGCTGAACTCTATGCGCTCGTACATGTTGTCTGCGCGGACTGGGGCGCTCACCTTCAATCGATCGACGCGCGCTGCTGCGGACTCTGCTGGGCGCTGGGGCTTGGGCGCGCTGTCTGCGGCAATGTTCAGAAACAGGTCCTCCTTATCTCCATCTGCTCCTGGAGTTGCAGGCGCAGGCGCACCTCTCCCGCTATGCGCCGCGTGGTAGTCTTCCATTCGGCTGCGGGGGCCAGAGTCGTATTCGGACGACTCGTCGGTTGAGCTGGCCATGCGTCGCGGTGGGGGCGGCCTCGAACTGCTGGTAGAGGCTCTTCGGGGCGGGCGGGGTCTGGGGAGATTCCCAGTGCCAGGGTCTGCTGCGCTTGTTTGTTGTGGTGGTGGTCGCGGGGCTTCACTAGAGGTCCCCAGCTCGTCCTCCCCGCGTCGTCTGCTGCTCGAGTGGTGGGAGCTAGTGGGGGAAACCAGGCCTGAGTGGATGAATTGTTGCTGCTGCGCATAGGCAAAGTCGGCGGGGTTTTGCGAACTTCGACTGCGTGTAACCAAGGTGACAGGAGGGCCGCGCGAATTATCTATGCCATGGCCACTATGCGAGGCTGGGGGTCGTCGGGCGGAGGTGGTCGAGCTCACAGATGGCAGGCGCAAGAGCGTCGGCGGCTCGGGAGCGGTATTGTTGCGCAGATGCTTGGGCGGCTTGGGCGGCGTCTGCTGGGAAGTCGAATTGCGCCTTTGCGTGGTGTGTTGTGAGGCTCCTCCAGATGATTTCCGAGAATGGGTCGGCATAGCTGCAGGCCTGCGCTGGCACACCAGACAGGGATGACGGACAACGTTTCAGAATACTCAGCCCGTCATGGCTGCTTTTGTGACCCACAGTCCGCGCGCAAGCCGTCGTATATTGCGCATGCTCTCTTCAAAGTTCAGAGGATTGATGCTGCGACGCTGGGGATCCCTAGCATCTTGACCATGGCCCATTCGTTGCTAGGGTGCCGGGCCACTCTGCACGAGATGTCACAGTCCTTTCTGGAACGAATGACGAGCTTCCGAACCGTCTCTTAGCAACGGTATGATGTGCAGCTAACTAGAAATATAGCCTAGCACCTATATCTGCCATCACATGCTCTGCCCTATCTCTGCCATGGACCATGATTGCCAAAGAGTGCTCTGCACAAACACACGAGACGTGGCACCCTGCTCTGATTAGAATTCCTGGTAAGCAAGGCCCTACGTCCACCTGCGCGATTATTATCTTCCCATTGTGGGCATTTATCCTAAAAAGCATGCTGTGTGGACATCTCGTCCGGTGAACGCACACCGCTGCTTGGACCTTAGCAGGACCCCATCTCCAACTCTCCACACTTTTCCCGCAAAAGATAAAGACTGCAGAAATACTGTGCTCAGAGCGACTGTTCCTGCATTCGCCATCCTGGTCAATGGCGCTATAAGCGAGTTGGGACGGGGACTTTGATCCATGTCAGTCACAAGTAAGAATCGCCGTAGCTTGAGTCGTGAAAATGAAAGCGGCATCAGCGGGAGAACCTTCCCAGGACACTGCAATTTCGCGACCCAAGACAGAGTTTAGCTCGCTTATCGTGTACACAAAATCGATAAACGGTAGGTTCAACGTATTTGCGCACATGCTAGTGCCAGTTGCGCCTCGTTCACTGGTTGTGGCGTTGTGGCGTCTCTTCACGTGATCTCGGCGGTGGCTGAATCAGAACGCCGAAAGTCTGATGAAATAATCTTGTCCATCGACCACCACCACAACCAAACACGGATCACGATATCCAACATTCATCGCCTCGCAGACCGTTCTAGCGAGTACATCGACCATGTCTGTCGCAGCACTATCCAAGTCGCTGCCGAAGCCGCAGTACTCTGGCGAAGAGGAGGAGCTCACCAACAGCACGCGCGTATTGACCGCAGAGCAATACGAAGCGCAAGTCGTAGCGAAGAAGGGTCCGCCGCCCTACGGCCAGAGGCAGCACTGGAGACCCCGCGCGCCTGAAGGTAAGGCTTGGACAGATGAGATGCACGCGAAACATGCACTGACTCTATATCTAGACTTTGGCGATGGAGGCGCGTTCCCCGAAGTACTAGTCGCGCAATACCCACTGGACATGGGAAAGAAGGGCACACCATCCACATCGAATGCTCTTGTAAGAAGGGTCGACGGCGAGGGCAAGACCAAATACGATGAGATTGCGCGACGCGGACACGGCGATTCAAGGATTGTACAAGCAAGCTTCAAGGACCTTATCCCCTTGCGCCAACAGGCAGACGCCGGCGAGCTGGACTTGTCGCGTCCCTCCGCCGACGTTGTCCAAGCGACCAAGGAGAAGACTGAGCAGGCATTGATGGCACTAGTTCAAGGGCAGACAGCCGCACAAAAGCCAAAGAACGTACAAGGACGAAAGAATGACGAGCCCACGTTCGTTCGTTATACGCCCACTGCGCAGCACGGCCAGGCGCAAGGCCAAACGCGCATTATCAAGATCCAGCAAAGACAAATCGACCCCATGGAACCACCCAAATTCAAGCACAAGCGAATCCCCCGCGGACCGCCATCGCCTCCTCCACCCGTCCTCCACTCGCCGCCTCGAAAGCTGACTGCCGAAGACCAAGAGCTATGGAAGATTCCACCCCCGATCAGTAACTGGAAGAACCCCAAGGGTTATACTGTACCACTAGACAAACGTCTGGCAGCCGATGGTCGGGGTCTCCAAGATATCACGATCAACGACAAGTTCGCTCAATTTGGCGAAGCGTTGCAGGCTGCAGACAGGCATGCACGAGAGGAGGTCAAACAGCGTGCTATTATGCAGCAAAAACTAGCAGAGAAGGCGAAACTAAAGGAGGAAGAGCGCCTACGGGACCTTGCGAAACAGGCACGAGCAGAGCGTGCCAACGCCTCCCGACGACGATCACAAAGCGATTCGGACACAGATTCAGAGGAGGAGGCAGTGCGGAAGCGAATGAATGATCGTAAAGAGCGGCGCGAGGACTTCCAGCGCGAACTTCGTCAGTCAAAGATGGGTACTGAGCGCAAGATCCAGATGCTCGCCCGGGAGCAGAATCGTGACATCTCTGAGAAGGTTGCACTTGGTCTGGCAAAACCGACGCAGAGCGGAGAGTCGATGTACGACTCGCGACTGTTCAACCAATCCAGCGGATTCAACGCTGGTTTCAACGAGGACAACCATTACGACAAGCCTCTCTTTGCGGCTCAGGATGCCATTAGCAGCATCTACCGCCCTAGTGTACAACAGGATGACGGGGAGGATGAAGGACAGACATACGATAGGATCACAAAGACAAACAAGTTCGAAGTCCTCGGAAAGGCCAAGGAGGGTTTCAAGGGTGCCGATCTGCAAGAAGCCCGGGACGGACCTGTGGAATTTGAGAAGGATACTGATGACCCATTCAACATCAACCAGATGATTGATGAGGTTCGTGGAGAAAAAGATGAAAAGGGTGAAAAAGGTGAGAAGACAGGCGAGAAACGTTACGGCATCCAAGAGCCTGAGGGCAGGTCAGCCAAGCGTGCCAGGGTCGACGATGACAGCGACTGAGCGTCTTGTCTTGTTGTCGGAACCTGAAAATTGGCGTTGGATTTCTTCTGCATAGTTTAACTTGCCCTTGCGATATTGTAGCATTTACAGCGATCAAGGTCACGAATCGACCAATTCAATTCCTTCACCAGAAAACTATGATATGCACGAGCATTCTTTTGTGCCCATTGCCCTGATAGACATGCGGCGTAGCCAGCACATCCGCCAACAACTGTTGATTGCTTCGTACGTGCTCATCACCGATCTTACATAGCATCTTTCCCTATTGGTCGGCTCAGGGATCCCAGTATCGGATGGCGCACCCTTCGTCGGGTTGCTTCCACCGACATCAGCTTCCGTTCGTGCCATTTACACCCTTCGCTCCACAGCCCCGCCATCTCACGTCGCGAAAGCGTAAGCCAGCAATAGACCCTGAAGTTATGCGCACCTGGCTTGTACTGGTGTGTTCAAATTCGCCGATATGCTGCCGGATGCCGGGTTTTGATTGTATTGCTAACGTCCTTTCGTGATTGCTGGAATACGAACTATTCTCATTGTAAAGTGTATATAAGATCCAGTCGCAATCGTGTTGCGTAGAAGGAGGGAAATCCTTGTTGCTTCAAAGACAGAACCGCAACGTTCACAACCTATACCACGGAGATACGTCATGTCTACAGGAACACCAGCCTCTCAAGCTCAACACCCGTCTGCAGTATCGGATAGCAAGGAACACAAGTTCAATCCGAACTTCACACAAGCGGTCATCAATGCGACGGGACCAAAGGCTACACCAAGAGTCAGGCAACTTACAGCAGGATTGATACGGCATCTTCATGATTTTGCGAGGGAGAATGAGCTCACCGTCGATGAGTGGATGACAGGAGTCGAGCTGGTACGTTGGAAAGCCTTCTGTGCTTAAGGCTCTGAGAAATAGGATGCTTGGCATGCTAAACAATGTTCAGATGAATGCAGCAGGTCGCATGTCAGACTCCAAACGCAATGAAGGCCAATTGCTGTGCGATATTCTCGGCCTCGAGTCTCTCGTCGACGAAATTACCTATAAGCTTGCTTCTACCGCCGCTGACGAACCCACATCAACCGCTATCCTAGGCCCCTTCTATCGGCAGAACGCTCCGAAGCTGCCTATGGGCTCCTGTATCGTGTCCAAGGAGATAAATGAGCAAGGTGACCGGACATTTATGCATGGCACCGTCACAGACTTCAAGACAGGTCAGCCTATCGAGGGCGCGGTGGTGGACGTATGGCATACGGCACCGAACGGACTGTACGAACAACAGGATCCAGACCAGCCAGAGATGAATCTCAGAGGCAGATTCACAACAGGCAAGGATGGGAAGTATAGCTTCTATTGTTTGAGGCCGGTGCCCTACCCCATACCTTTTGATGGCCCTGCAGGCGAGGTCTTGAAGGCGTTGGATAGACACCCATTCAGACCGGCTCATATACACTTTCTGGTATGTCAACTTCCATAGTAGCAGCCTGCGACCTGTTGTTCTAACGTATCTTAGCTTACTGCACCCGGTTACAAACCTATTGTTACCCAAATCTTCGACCGAACGAGCAAGTACATCGACGACGACGCTGTCTTTGCAGTCAAAGACTCTCTTCTTGTAGATTTCAAACCTTTCGAGGGAGATCCGCAAGCGGACTTTGAGCTGCCATATGATTTCAAGATGGCAAGCTTCGAGGATGCTAAGAAGCACTCGGTTGCAGGGACGACAGAAGAAAGCGCGTAATTGTCAAAGACCTAAACCCAAATCTAGAAACTCTTCAACTACTCCTAAGATTTTGTTCCCAAAGCTCTGATTATTTTGCTCTCCAATACCGCAGCCACCTGTTTCCGCTATCATTCCGATGTTAGGCCGATCCCCCGCATTGTAGCTAACCGTCTCCAACCGAACCGCGGTTGTCATACAACGCCTTACACGCGTCGCACGCCCTAGACAGAGGCTAACATCATGTGAATCTTATGATGTTTAGCGTCCATCTTCTGCATTATCCTTGAACTTTCTCTAAACCTTGCTTACTTTACAGGTTGATATCATTCAGAATCCTGGCAGAAGCACACAGTAAGCTTATCGCTACTACGCCTTGCAGGGATCACGGCATATTAGAACAACACAACTAACAGATCCAGATAGTAACGACCAATACCACTTTTAAATACTCTCACAAAACCTGCAACAGTTACAAGGAGAAAGAGTTAGGAGATAGCTCATCATGGCAGGCCATGGCAAGATCACCCTCGGACGCTACATGTGGGAACGCATCCACCAAGTTGGCGTCGACACAATATTCGGAGTACCCGGCGATTTCAATCTCCAGTTCCTCGATTCCATCTACCTCACCCCAGGCCTATCTTTCGTTACTAATCAAAACGAGCTGAATGCAGCTTACGCCGCCGATGGATACGCTCGTATCAAGGACACGCCCGGATGTCTCGTGACCACACACGGTGTCGGTGAACTATCGGCTCTGAACGGCATCGCAGGTAGCATGAGTGAGCATGTCAAAGTCGTCCATGTCGTTGGCCAGACTACACGGGCGATGCAGAAAGGCAATATGATGATCCATCACAGCATCGGCAATAAGCCAAATCATCAAATGTACAACAAGGCTAGCGAGGGGCTGAGATTTGCTGCTGCAGAACTCTGGGATGTCGCAGATGCTCCGAAAGAGATTGACAGGGTGCTGAGGGAGTGTGTTATCAAGAGTGGGCCGGTGTATATTTTCATGCCACTGGATTTGAGTGCTGAGATGGTGGATGCTGCGCTGTTGGAAACACCGATCAATCTTGAGCCGCACGTTGACGAGAAGACACAGGATGAAGCGGTTAAGGCTATCACGGATGCAGTTACGCAAGCCAAATATCCGACAATACTAGTAGATGCTCTCGTCCAACGCTTCAATGCTGCCCAGGAGACTGCGCAGCTAGTCCGCAAACTCAATGTTCCTTTTTTCTCGGCGACCATGGGTAAAGGCGTTGTCGACGAGACAGAAGAGAACTTTGTGGGGGTCTGGAATGGCGAAGTCAGTTCTCCGGGCGTCAAAGAAGCAGCGAAACAAGCAGACTTGGTGGTTACCCTAGGGTACATACCTGCTGATACGAACTCGGCTGGGTTCTCAAGACAGTTGGATGAGAGTAGTACGATTCACATCAATCCGCACGACGTTATCGTAAGTATCCAGCACAACACGTCTGACGCTAGTTACTGACAGACACCCAGGTCAAGGGCAAGTCCTACCCTAACACGGCCATAAAGTCCCTCCTTGCAGCTCTTACTGCCGCCCTACCATCAACACCGCAGCATAAAATTCCAAACCCACAGCTTCCACCACCCCGCACACCACTCGACGCAAAGTCAGCCCATCTAACCCAATCCCAACTCTGGCCCGCCATCCAATCCTTCATCCGTCCCGGCGACGCTATAGTCAGCGAAACTGGAACTTCCAACTTCGGCATCTGCGATATTACGTTCCCCGCAGATATCAGACTAGTCACACAGATTTACTACGGTAGTATCGGCTTCGCTACTGCAGCTACGCTGGGCGTAGGAATTGCGCGAAGAGAGGTAGAAAGCAAAGCTAAGAGTCAACCGGCCGGAAGAGAAGGAGAAGGACGGACGATTTTGATAACAGGAGATGGAAGTATGGCTCTGACGATCCAGGAAATTGGTACTATGATTAAGGCGAAGTGTAAGACTATCGTATTTGTCATTAATAATGATGGATATACAGTTGAGAGGTTGATTTGGGGCGCTCAACAAGGTCAGACTTTTCTTTCCTCTCCCCTATCTACCATTCGTTTTTCGGCTCTACACAGAAAATAGTAGATCCAACATCAACTGACATCCTTGACAGCATACAACGACATTGTTCCCCACAACTACTCTCACCTCCTCCCTCTGTACCGCCATCCGGACCCGCAATCCTCTTACCATCGCGCAACTACTCAGTCAGAGTTAGCAGCCATCTTAGAGAAACCACAACTCAAGCAACCGCAGAACCTGCAACTTGTGGAACTGGTAGTCGATAAGATGGATACGAGTTGGAAGTTGGGTACAGCGCTGGCGTGGAGAAGCGAGGAACACAAGGAGTATCTTACTAGAGAGGGCTTTGTAGATACGTATGGCGGATGGGGGCTGGATGGCAAAGCTGGAGGGAGTGTGAAATGGAGTTGAGAAGGGAAAAGGGGTTACGTAGCATTCTTATTCAAGAATTGTCTTCATCTCTAGCTTGAGGTTGTTCGCGAATAGATAGCATAGATCGACAATGAAGTAGCTCTTACCTCCCATTCGAACTTCACAGATCCTGATTACCATCTCGTTCACCTCTTTCCATTCTCTGTCGATCTTCCTCTGTTGTTTCCTTGTTCTAAGCAAACACCCCAAGTAAACAGAACCACACAACAATAAGCTCGTAAATCATCACAGGCTGCTTCTCCCAACTATACATGACTGCGGCAAAGCCCAATCTCATCGGGATCGTAGAAGCCATCATGCGACGGTTGCCTTGGAGGGTGAAGATGAGTTGGTACCAGCCGACTGCTATTCCACCCAGACCTTTGTCACAATGTTAGCCTGAGCTTGAAGTATGATGGATGGGTATCTGCGAATTTATGCGGGTATTCGAGGCGGGAAACGAATATTGGAAATCCTGACTTACCAATCGATTGCAAGGTCTTGTCTGGGCCTTCTACACCAGTTATGGCAGCGTATTCCCCGGGGTTGACGAAGGGGTAGATGCCGAAGACTATGTTGACGAACGCATGTAAGATGAGAAGGAGACGAGCCATGCGCGAGATGGGTGACATTCTGATGGATGGAAGCACGGTGAGACCTGCTGCGATGTACAAGGAGATATCGCTATGTTGTTCGTTAGTTCATTCGAGTTGCAGGAAGACATTGATGGAGCTTCCAAGACTAAGCCAACCCCGCTATGGTAAGGCGTGCCATGTTTAGCGCCCACGTGGGCGCGTGTCTCTTCCGGCTCACGAAGTTTGAAGTTTGTCTTTCGATTGATCTCGACAGTCGCTTGTAACTCAATATTGAGCCATAAGTGTGATACTATATAGCTCCCAGCACGACAGTGTCCTCTACGCATCTTCGAACGAAATTTACACCCAAGGAGGATTATACAAAAAACTGTATTTGCACTCTGACAACTTCTGCTACATATGCTCAACATCTTCCTCATCTCATCTTCTTTTACTTGGTGTGTTTCTCGTTTGTGAGTATGAATCTGTGTCGTTGCTTACCCTCTGCGAACTCCACAATGACGCGGCTTGCCTTTTTCATCGTGATGAGCTTCAATCGAGGCTTAACACCGATCTGCAATAAACTGTAGCGTTTCCTCGATCTCCCTAGGAGAGCCTATGCAAGAGCCTGAGATGTGCACCGTTTTCACGATGATAGCAAAAGCTGGGAAGCCGGGCAGCGGATCCTCGGGATCGCAACTATAGAACGAGGTATTGGCTGCAATTAACCATCCTGTTTCTGGACATTTAGGCCGTTTTTTTTAAGAGTAACCCGAGTGGTGTCGGACATGATTGTTATCGGGTGCGGTTAGACATCGGATGAGTATCGGAATTAAGGTCTGCAGCCTTACATAGGTTTTGATCGTATGGTACGGGCGTCAAACACCGTACCCAAGGTTCCCGGGATTGCCCGTCCCAGCCCACCCATTAAGATCATAAAACCACTCGGGGCTCCTTCCGAAATGGAAGCCATTCCCTATGTCCATAGGCTGTCCTTGCATATAGGCATTAATGTCAACATCCACACCCATGTTCATATCTCCTAGATCGGCGTCCAGCATATTCATTCCCTCTATCGTGCCGTCGAAAGAAGGGAAGGCTGCAACATTGCTGAAGCCGCTCTGGACGTCAGTCCCAGTAGGAAGATGCTTCCCAGTGATGTCATCAGCGCCTTCGCCACGGCCGTGTTCTCTTCCATTGAAACATCCGCTCGAAAGACCTAGATCAATCTCTTCGCCGTGCTCTTCTCGATATACTTCAGCCAGTATCCGACTCGTTTCGCTGGTAGAAGTTTTTGCTGCTTCAAGGACAGCTGCGTCGGGGTCGTTGCCAGATATTAAAGCGTCGATGCGTGCTAGGGCACAATTTATGAAAACGACACCCTTTGCGTTCGTTTCGCCATTATGAATCCGGGCTATCCCTAAGCGGCGTGATGATTCCAGGACTTCACGTAGAGGCTGATACTGTGCCGGTAATGATGACAACCCTGTGGAGGAAGATGTTGGTGTTCGTGCGGAAACCATGGGAGCAAAGAGCGCTGCATCTTCTAGTCTCTCATTGATTTGCGAAGTAAGCTCGTAATATACGGTTGACATGCCGTAGAGGAAGAATGACTTAAAGAAGCCGACACATCGATGTGTCATACGTGTCCAATCGTCTTCTTCATCAGGCGCGTTGTCCGTCGCCGGCGCGTAGATTGCTAACGAGGTGTCCAAACATATCTTTCTTGAGTAATGATAGCGTGGGTTTCTGAATGCTTTTGAGAAGTATGGGCGGTGAAGACAGAGGACGAAGCGTCGGACTAGGGTGTCGCACATTTTTATCTGGAAAGGCGTGATGTTGTGTCCCGCAGCTAATGCGGCTTTGAAGAATATCATCCCCTTGCGACAGGCGCTGGTTAGCTCGCTGCCGACGCGCAGTACGTCATCGTACGATAGATCAAAGCGTAGATTGTTGATCAGCTTGATGATCTCTAACCTTACAGGAAGAGTCCGTGTAAAACCAATTTGGATGCTACTGTCGGTGAAAACAGTTTCTGGTTTCGCATCCAAAGGCGCCTCAATGCCTTCACCCATGTCTTCATCGTTGATGTTAGCCGGCGGCTTAGTATCGTAGTCGTTGATAGAGACCATGGGTGGCATGCCCATATCCAGGCTACTTTGCGCAGTAATCTCCAAGACGGTTGCCCAGAGCCTGCGTCGCATCTCACCATGATAGACGCTGATTTTGGGGAAATGAGATGGATCGCGATGCAAACCAAGATGCATGGCCGTTCGTAACAGCGTGCCTGCAGGTATCCAGATGTGGTCGCCATCGACATTACAAACTTGGCGTGCGATTAGAATAAGAATCTGTATTTGCAATCCTATCATGTTGAGACGCGACTTCGCATGAGGAGCACTTTGCCACTCTGCTGCAGCCTGGATCCATTTCACGGCCGAGACGCGGAGCTTGGCTTGCTCTGGTCCAGTGTAGAATGGCACGCCAATTGCGCATACCAGTAGAAACTTATGAACGATGGAAGGCTTTGCAGGCATAGTGCCTAGCCAATAGGCGTCGTATATCTTCTTGAAAGAAGGAACGTGCAAGACACGAAAGACGCCCTCGAATGTGCGCAGGTAACAGTCAACAAGCGCATCGCTGATCTCCCTGGGTGGAATGCATGCCTGCAATTCTGGTGAAATTGAAGGCTGTGACATGCGCGAGGCCTTGATGATGCGAGCCATTCGTTTCACTTCTGAGACGGTAGCATACAGTTCGGTCGACTTGTTCCTAGGCGTCAAAATTAGATGGCTTCTCTTTCAAGTAAATCTTACGCGCAATCACATACACCTCTTTCCTATTTGTGTTTTCGTTGATCGTAGTATTCGCAGCACCAAGAGCATCGTACTGGTTGGCGTACGTTAGTGAAGTCCGGCGCAAGTATAAATGTAGAAAAATCTCAGGCAAGGCTCACTCACAGGGTCTATAGCGTTGATCCAATGACTCTGACCGTAAAACTTCGACTTTACAAACTGACCGCTTGTGGCATCTGAGCTTTCCTGTCTCGGCAATGTACCACTTCTCGCTTGCTCATTCAAAGTAGCACTCGCCAGCTGCTCTTCCAAGCCGTGGATCCGATCCAACAAGCTACTGATGACGGAGGCTTGTGTAGTATCTGGGTGTGAGTTCAAGTTGAAAGGCGGTCTATCGGCAGGCAAAGGCTTCAGCTTGCCACCACGTTCTCCGAGAAGCCCAGGTGCCACGTAGCGATTGATCATCGCGTCAAAGTTATTGGACGGTGTGGGCGGCTGGGGAGAAGACCGAGCCGGATGTCCTTGGTCCTGGTCGTTGCTGTGGCCTGTCGAGGTATCATCTTCGGGTGACCTTTCGCTCCTTTCTGACCGAATTCCCGGGCGCGTAGGTCTAAAAGTGCAGGTTGCCGATTTGATTCTGGTGCATGCTCCACAAGGCTTCTCTCGATCGCATTTTACCTTGCGCATACGACACTCGACGCAAGATAGTGCGGGCCTCCGACGACGTTTTGCTGGTCCGTTGCCATCGGTGTCTGCACATTGAATACTTGGTTGCTCAACCATATTGAACGGAAGATACAAGCAATGTAATCGTCACTGAGTCCGCTGCGTAGTGTCAGTAGTATGCGATGTTTCCAGATTCTGGAACTGTTGTAGGTAGCTGAATGAGTGATGGCCGGTCTTTTGTCAAGCGCGGGTCGGTGATTTCGGTGATCTCGCCACGAGGCTTCCGCGGCATATCCGCCAGCCTTTCTATATCTCACTATGACAGCATAGCCACACTGCGAGGCATCGCACATTGCACCTCATACAAGCTCGAATCATCAGACTTGCGCGTGTCGTCTGTCAGGTAGAACGATGGTGTATTGATGGAGGCCTCGCAACATGAAACGGTTTTGGGTGGGTGTCGGCCTCGGGCTGGAGCCGGTCACCCACACGGAGGTCGATGGCAGCTGTGCGCACATGCAGCCTCTCTACCCTCGACGTCCAGCTCCAACACGAACCTACTTTTGGACGTCCATTAGATGCAGATGTCAGACATCCTGTACGCGTCCATAATGGAATTCTCAACGTCGTCCAAGGCATCACAAGCGCCAATTGCTGCGGTGACTTCGATCGCATTGTGGCCACCGTTAGTGGAAGCTGCCGCATATCTATCAACGATGGCTGGAAAACAGAGCTGGTCAACAACACCAGCGTGCCAACCACCGCCTCCCATACCTTGGAAGCGTCCATTCCAGTCTTCCGGCAGCCATACTTAAAGATTGGCCGTATCGTTCTGACCAGGACGGTTACAGGTCATCTCTACACGACGGTAGGAGATGTTATAAGGTGAGAAACCAAGAAGCGGCACAAGTTGTTCAACTGGGATCGGCGAGCTTGCTAGTGTCCGTTACGTCTTGAGCTTTGCCGTAGAGTTTGTACCCGTAGTGCCGTGAAGATAGGGCTGTTGGAGGCTCGAACAAGCCGATGCGCCTGTTGCGGGTGCCTTCAGAAGCTGAGATCAAGTCCAATAGGTTACGGCCAGGCAATTGAACTTGACATACCTGAAGCTAAATGCATCGTATAGATGAGAGGATAGAGCCAGTGCTAGAGATGCGTTTGGTGCTCGACGCAAGGGTTGATTCGCTCTTATATGCACACAGCCCTAGGTGATGGCTGCGAGAACATCGTTTATATGACAATATGTTCAAGGGGGGTCGCAAAAGGCTTCGGGTCTGTAATGCCATATCTTCTTCTCTTAGGTTGTATTATCGACGTGGCAGAGACCATTGTACATCAAGGCGGACAAGCGAACGAGTCAACAGATAACCAGCGAGTGGCAATGCAGAGAGCTATTTGCTTCTTTTGTCGAGTTCAGTTACGCGGCATATTGGCTAGTACCCTTGCATCTGGATTGAGTACGTCTACTTCGCTAGTGTCGGCACGGAACATGGAGTTCTTCGGTTCCGCTGAACGAGTAAACGAGTACCCTCAGCCACTTGATCGGCAAACTTAGCGTCACTCTACCAAATTAAGCTTCTGGCGCAATCAACTCTGCCCCCGTCGTACATCTCAAGGTCTAAATCATGCTGGTGCACTCACAAACGACCTCAAGCCCTGCATGTTTACAAACGCAACTTCATCCATTGATAGAGGTGCATCATGCGCGAACCTCGAGAGCCCGCCCGAAAGCCAATAAAGCGATACCATAGGAAGTCCAGGGCTGGATGCGACACGTGCAAGCGACGGCGTGTCAAATGTGACGAAGCTACACCAACATGTGGAGCGTGTGCTCAACGACAAGATCGATGCATCTACCAAAACCCAACTGTTGCGACTACTGGATCTAGGAATTTGGCCAAGACATCCTCAACCACAGCAAGGTCATCATCAGCATCATCCACATCATCCTCCTCCTCTTCATCATCATCATCGCCTCCGTCGATCACATCCCCATTGTGTCCACTGCACAATACATACCGTGGCTCTTCCTTACGACTGGTCACTTACAATGCCACCCGGATGAGAGAAATGCAACTCATGCACCAATGGTCCACAGTCACATATCGTACTTCTGGTCCTCGCAACATGGAGCTCTTTCGCGACTACACAGTTGAGCAAGCTCTGCAACACACTTATCTAATGGATATCGTTCTCGCATTTACGTCCCTGCACAGCGCGAGCAATGCATCAGAGGCCAGCGCTGTACACGAGCATGTCGCCGCCGCCCTCCACTACCAAAATCGAAGTATAACCGAGTTCAACGAAACACAGTCGCTCGTCAAGATATCGGAAGAGAGCTTCGATCCTGTTTGCCTCATGACTTCTCTCCACACAGTGGCCACACTGGTTGCAGCTCTGACACCTGCAACTCCGGGCGAGCAGTTGGAACCAATAGTCGAAATAGTAAAGCGTGTCAGGACGTACGCGCTATGCTTGATGGACATGGTTAAAGGGCATCGCGTCTGGGCTGAAAAAAGTGAGCTTAAACGAATTACCGACAGCCCTACTGTACTACGAATCGAGGAAGGCCATTCGTTCTCGGCGGACCAGATGCGGGAGTTGACTGATGCTATACTGGCGAATATCGATCTTGACGATAGTGAGACCCCATTCTTCCGTACTACACTAGAGCAACTGGAGAAGTCATACGCTAATAACAATGGGCGTTCGGTCATCTCTTGGTTGGTGTTGGTGGAGCCTATTTTCTTTCAGAAAGCTGAATTGGGAGAAACTGCAGCTTTGGTAATATTGGCATGCTGGGGTACACTCAGTGTTATTCTGGAGGATATATGGTGGTCAAAGTATGCTGGCCGGAGAATTGTGGAGGAACTTTCTTCCCAGCTCAATGGCTGTGATAGCCGCTGGAATGGAATCATGCAATGGTGTTACAAGCAAGCAAGAATACATGGGTTGTAGATACGACGACATAGAATATCATAGGCTAGAAGGCGTTTAATGGATAAATAATCGCGGCTTCTTCTCACTTGGTATCTCATGAAGCACACATACATGAAAACGAGAATGAGATAGTTTGATACATTCTCGTTTATTCGTTCCTGTTGACCTATTGTCTCCCAGTTCAGCCTCAGGGGCATACAGCCTTGGCATTCCCTACCACCATTACAATTTTGTTTCACACGCTAATCTACTCAGCCACCCATGGCTTGAATACACTCATACTCTGGTCCTGTCTAAGCCTCAAAATCTGCGCATAATTCTCGTTCTTTCGTATAGTCCTTGGCTCGAAATGTATATATACCAATCTGCTCCTTACAGATAATATAGCAGACACTAGATGCATCAGTTTCACGCTCCCCACCCGCAACCCTAGATCCTCCACGAGCAACTTCTATTCCTCATCGAACAACTTACCGGCTTTCCTTCACAGTATTTCTTACATACTCCCCTAAACCTCAAGCATTATCTACGACTACAATGGTAGACCACGAATCATCTCTCTATCCATACTCCCCTTCAAAGCCCGCGGCCATTTTCAGCATGGTGATTTTTTTAATCCTACTTCTGATACATTTTGTAAAATTGTCCAAGACCAAGACGTGGTTCGCTGTGCCCCTCGTCATTGGCGCCGTCTGTAAGTTGCTCCTCCTTTTGCAATAGCCCAGAGGAGAATGCACAGTCTATTGTCAGCAATTACAAGAACTTGACTGACACCTCCCAAGTTGAGTCTTTAGGCTACGCAGCCCGTGCATACGGCCACTCGCATCCCTCCTCAAAGAACGCGTACATCGTCCAAACCATGCTCATCCTACTCGCACCCATACTCTTTGCAGCAACAATCTACATGTTCATGGGCCGCCTCGTGCTCGCATCTGGACACACCAAAGCCTCCATCATCCGGCCGACGTGGCTGACAAAGATCTTTCTCGGTGGCGATATATTGTGTTTCCTGGTGCAAGCGGCAGGCGCTAGTTTTCTGGTGAAGACTGATGCTTCGCAGTCGACAAAGAATCTGGGCAAGTACATCATACTTGCTGGTTTGGTCATACAACTCATCGTGTTTGGGTTCTTCTTGGTTGTTGCCGCTATTTTCCACCTGAGAGCCGGGAAGGCTGAGAGGTTGGAAATTGGAACAGTTAAGATGTTCAACTGGCAGAAGTACATGGTCACGCTGTACATTGTTAGTGGTTTGGTAACAGTACGAAACATATTCCGCGTTGCTGAGTACGTCACGGGTGGTGAGTGTATTCCTTGCCTATCTGTTAATTTCAACTGACCGAAAGCAGACCAGGGATATCTCTTGACACACGAATGGCCGATATACATCTTCGATGCACTGCTCATGGCTGCTGCACTCGCGAGTTGCACGTCCTGGTACGTTGGTGACATCGTACAGAAAGCCTTCAATGGCGATGAAGAAGATAGCGGTGTGACAGCGATTGCCATGTTTGCTCTCAACATAGCAACCGCGATGGGTAAAAACACCCCTCTGATTCAGACAACCACCTCCCGAAAACCCGAGTAGATATGTCTCGATAATCTACACTTAGTCATACAAAAATGCTAGGACGTGTAGCCTAATGGTAAGGCACTCGCACCCAATAGCCACCAATCGGACATGCTGTGTGAACTTGCCACCAGCACCGGTTCTGCGATCTACCGAGGTCGACGTGTGAGCACAGGAGTAACGAACTACAAACACCTGTGTGGGTCATGTGAGGGATCCATGTTCAAATCATGGCATGTCCAATCTCTTTTCTCTTTTTTCTCTACCTTTTCCTTTTTGGTTGATCGAAGGGAACGTGCATGCGTTGTTTACGGGAATGTGCGTGCTGGGTGCTATAGACTGGGGGTTATATAGAATGTCACTGGTATTTGTAAGTTCATGATCGTGGTATTGAGGTACGTACTTCATTGGATACGATGCTATCGTCAACTCCATCTAGCATATCCGGAGACGTCAAGTCTACCAACCTAAATCATACATCCTCATCTACATCCATCTCAACACCATCAACACCTTGCTAAATGCCACAACCGCTACTCATACACCCTATCTATCACTATCTACATATCCTTTGTCAAATCGTAAATCTTCTGAATCTCCTTAAGCTGCCCCTCATGGTCAAACTTGAGATCCTTCAGCAGTCCATCCTCGAATCCAAATACCCAGCCATGCACAACTGGGAACTCATTCTCCGCCCAACACTGCTGCACAGCCGCCGTCTTGATAACATTTCGGCACTGCTCATACACATTGAGCTCAACAAGCTTGTTGTACTTGTCGTCCTCGGAGCCACCATTGGCGACGACGTCGTCGAGCTCCTTTTGGTGCAACCGGTAGACATCACGGATGTTTCGCAGCCATGGGTTCAGCAGACCCATGTCCTTTGGTGTCATGGCAGCCTTGACACCGCCGCAGCCGTAGTGGCCGCAGACGACAATGTGCTTGACCTTGAGGTGGCGCACGGCGTAGTTTACGACGGACATGACGTTTAGGTCGATGTTGTTGACGAGGTTGGCGATGTTACGGTGGATGAACATCTCGCCTGGCTCAAGACCGGTGATGGCTTCGGCGGGGATGCGGGAGTCAGAGCAGCCTGTAGGTGATGGATTAGCAACTACGTCTATGATGGATTGAGTCATTCCAGTATAGCCGTGTAGAACTCACCAATCCACAGATACTCGGGGGCCTGTCCGGCAGTCAGGTTGCTGAAGAAGGAGGGGTTCCTCTTCCTCATCTCATCGGCCCATTTCTTGTTGTTCTCAAAGATACGGTCATGACTCTGCTGGAGGTACTTGCGCACTTCCTTGGGCTCTTCCTTTCCAGTCATTCTGGGCCACGAAAAGTGTCTTTTGGCGCTAATTGGTTGTTGTGCTGTGGCTGTTTGCAAAAGCGGTGATGCTGCTGGTCCAGTAGAGCAGAATCGCAACGAAGTCCGGTTAAGTGAAAGAGAAGTACGCTGCAGCGGCGTTGAGCTTGATAAGAGTCGAGCTGCGGGAGCGAAGGAGAGCTGCCCCGCTGCGACTAGCTCTCGGAGAGCGTGGGGTAACCGGTGCGGCATGACAGGACAACAAGAAAAAAAAGATGGTGCAAAAGAGGTAAAACGCCAATGACAATGCTGCGGGCAGTTTCGGTTCTAGGAGAGAGGGGACGCGAAACGGATAATGCTCGAATTATTTTGCTTCTCCTGCGCGCCGATTGGGCGCTCTGACGTCAAAGGATTGGCTAAAGGATCAAGGACCCTGGTTGCAGATCAGCGGACGATGGGTCTAGCGGAGACATCTGAGTAAAACATCGAGACTGCAGCCTCATTAATATCTCACCAAAGCCCAAGAATTGTCTGTTGCATTGAGCCTTTTAGGTGCTAAACGGCGGCTGTCGGTCGGACACACAACACAATGCTTCTTGACGACGCCAAGAGGTCCATCATATCGCGCCATGCCGACCATCTATTGAGCACAAGGCCTTGGCCAAAGACGATCTGCCCCTCCGAGATTGCCCGCGCGTTATCAACAGAGGAGCTGCGTACACTAGATGCGTCAGTGTGGAGGGACACCATGGGTCATATACGACAGATAATGTGGGAGAGGAGAGAGGCAGGACAAGTCGAAGTGATGCAGAAGGGCCAAGTGGTGGACGTGGAGAGCTTGGAGGATATCAGAGGACCGATAAGAGTGAGAAACGTAAGAGGATAATACAACATCAGCAAATGCTCTAACTGCTGTTGCGGATTACAACATGTATAGTAATTTCGATGCAATACAGGAAACGATTAGTCGTTCTAACTGGCCCGATATGCTAACCTTGAGAGAACCGCGTCCCCAACAGACTCCAATAAACTCCGATATACTCCAATATATGCATGCATCCAAACCTTCGTGACATTTCAAATTTCAAGTCTCGGGATGCTTGGCGCCGCTAGCATCAAGACCCTGCCACTTCTCCTCATCCCATCCCATACTGGGATCTGTCGCATTACCCGCTTTGCCTTCCTCGGTAAGATTCTTGATGTCGCTCCAGTACTCGAGCTTCTTGCACTCGTTATCAGCTGCCTCGATGGCCTTGAGTAGGTTATTGATCCTGCGTTCTTCGGCTTCCCCTTCCGGCTTCGAGTCTTTCTTGTGTTGTTCACGGTGGTCTTTGGCGGCTTCGAAGCGGTCCATAAGTGTGGAGAGGAGTTGGCGACGGGAATTCTGGAAGATAAGCATCGACATGATGGACGGTATCTGGGCATGTTAGTTATGTTGGAGGCATAGGGATGCCATATGCATACCTGTCCTGCAAGGTAGTGCAGTTCCTCGCCCCCATCGTCGATGAATTTGTGTATGTAGATTATCTTCTCTCGGTCGATAGCAGCTTTCTTCAATTTCCTCATGAGTGTGGCAATATCCCTGATTTCCTCGTCCAGACTTGTCTGGGCACTGTCTAGCAAGCCGCTGTTGGTACCAAAGGTCGTCGACCTGACCAATGTAGTGCCGATGCTGAAGGTTTCGCCAAACATGCGCTCCTTTGCGTTCTCCTTGGTCTTGGGTGGTAGCCTCTGCTTCACCCGTCTCCGTAGCCAGCGTCGCCGCCGAACGAAGCTGTGGAACCAAGGGTGGTTGCCGTGCCAGGCTGAGCCTTTGAACAGCAGACTGTACTGCCAACCCTCTTCATCGACATCCAGACTCATGTCGACATACCAGCTGTTCCAGTCCCATACCCAACTTGGATCTGGAACTTGTGCATTTGTGATATTGACGGCGGATGGCCTGAACTTGGCATCCTGCCAGGGCGCAGGGTCGATTCGTAGGTTCCACAGCGCCTTGTTCGAGAATAGCGGTATGCCGAATATGAACCAACCGCGCTGGTTCTCATAAAGGATATCGATGTGCGAGTCTGATGAGGTCGATGGCTGTTCAGGTTGTGCAGCCGTAGTAGGCGTGTTGTCGCCGTTGGACGTGTGGTCGACGAGGCTTATCGTTTGGTCCGCCATGCTGCAGAGCGTGGCGTAAGAATCAAGGAAAGTAAGAGGCGAACGCCGTTGCTATCGTAGATACATGAGGTCGTGGTTAGGCAGGCGCGGCACGCTGCACAGGTAGTCGGCAGTCGCTGGAGGGTGGCTGTTAAGGGGCGCGCACAGAAGACTACACACTTGGACGACGCGACCGCAATGCGACAAACTATACAAATAAGATTAATGCTACAATGAGATTACAATTAGTGTGTAGAAGCAAGAACAACGAGTGTGTGTAATGTGGATCCGGCCTGTCATTCATCGTAGAGTCAGCTAGTTTGGCGATCTGGTTCGCACGGCAGCGAAAAGCCCGTGCTTCAGCTGTCTACCATTACGTCACACATGCGCTTGTTAGAAAGACGCCTTCCAAGGTTCCCCTCCCTCGCACAACTCTGCTTTCTTCATCTTCAATTCGCATTTTACATAGCTTGATCATTCTTCAAGTCTAACCAACCAACACCACAAACCCCCCATCCCATCAACAATGTCTCGTCGTTTTGCTACATACGGTGGTGTCGCTGCTCTTGGTGGTGTGACCTACTACCTCTACAATGCTGGAGGTGACCCGAAGCTTGCCGAGAAGAAGGCTGAGCGTAAGTTCTGCAGAGGTCAATTGCCTGGTTTATCAACTAACAGCTGCAGACGATGCTGCGACTGCCGCACGCAAGCTAAGAGGCGACTACCCTGGCCAGGACAAGGAAGCAAAGAAGGCTGGCGAGGAGGGCTACGAGGCAGTCCGCGCCAGCGCACAGCAATACGTATGTTCAATGCGATTCCATCCATGTTACTTGTGGCAGTATACTGACCATGGCTAGGCCGACCAAGCCAAGGCGGAAGCAAAGAAGGCTGAGCAAAAGTTCGATGCCTACAGCGCCGATGCGAAGAAGCAGTATGAAGAGGCAAAGGCCCGCGCCGAGCGTGAGCTACACGCAGCAGGCAAGCAGGTCAACGCTGCTGCCAACAAGTTCGATGCCGTTGTCGAGGACAAGGCCGCGAAGACGTCGTCATGGTTCGGCGGACTGTTTGGTGGAAAGTAAGCTCGAAGTGTACAGGACCAGTAATGTAATGATAATGTAACAAGATGAGCCGAAGCTTGTTGTCGAAAGTCTTGCATGGCATTGGAGTATATAGGCGCAGGGCTTTTTGTCTCAATAAGATATGATACTCACGTTCGCTCTCTTGCAAGTCACGTCTCTGTCGTTAGCGTGCAAAGCTTGGACGGCATCATGACAAGGCGCAAAGTCGTCGTTTGTGGGTGGACGAATTTCACAGAGAGATGTCGAAATGACGAAAGCGTAATGAGTGGTGGAGACATGCCGGATGCGCGGGGCAACGACACGCTCAAGTTTCAATTAAGTGGGGCGAAAACGCGACGCGAACGCGCAGAAGCGTAAAGCGCGTCGGACGTGCCTTCCCTTCCCTGTTTTGCACCCCCCTCGGCTCATAAACACTCCTTTGAACCTCATCCTCACACCCACACGACACATCACTTATCGACATTGTTCCAGATATCTCATCTTTGTATCAATCAGAAATATCGTCAACAACAATGTCGCCTATTGCTCCCGGTCAGCTCCCGGCCGAGCTCGTCAACCTTCTCGCACTACACTCATCATTCCTAACGGCGCTGTCGCTGCATTATGCCCACAATGGCACTTCGACGCCTGCCGATCTTCGAGACCTGATTGCATCGACCACTTTGGTCTGGCGGCAACGCAAGGTCACGTACGATGACATTCGACTCCTCATTGGTATTCTCGACCACGGTCCCTCCGGCAACAACAACCCTTACTACCTATCCGACTATGGCCGCGGCAAAATCTGCATTGAAATCAAGGACAGCAGTCCTATGATGAATGGCATGACACATATGAATGAACAAGGGCTGCAAGAAATGTTCAAGGAAGGATTAGACACGTTGTGGTCGCAATGGTGCACGTCGCAGATGATGATGGCCCGGCCAATTGCGGTGCCCAAGCGCGGACGCGGACGCCCGAAGAAGGCCGACATCAAGCAAGCATGCATGGACACATTCCTCGATGACACCTCCGTGTCCAAGTTCCTCAGCCAGCTTCCTCTCGCCCAAGTCACCACATGCGAATCGCTCACCGCGCTTGCACCAGCACAAGAGAAGGGACGCAAGAGGTTGCGGGAGTTCAAGGAGAGCGTACAGCAAGGTCGTGCGCTGAAGAAGACAAGGTCCACCATCGGAAAGGAGAACGACCTCTCCTTGGGACAGAACCAGCAAGCCCAACCCGCCCAGCCCAAGATTACTGAATTTGCTGCCGTTCGCAAAACCAACCTCCTTGACCGTATTCTCGCCAAGCAGGAGGCTGCAAAGGCTGGCCCCGCAGCACCAACACCCGCTGAGCTTCAGAGAAAAGCAGCTCTCCAGCGCACTCCAGAAGTCATTGGTGTACTTTCTCTACTCTGCGCGAACAGACCCGGATCGCGCGTTTCGTTCTCGACAACCACCCTTTTGCAGGCGATACAGGGCTCTATTCGATCTCCAATCTCAAAGGAAGAGGCGATGAAGTGCGTGGAAGTTTTAGCAAGCGAAGTTGCCCCAGGATACGTCTCGGTCGTCAGTATGGGCAGTATCTCGAGTGTCGTCATCAACCAGATGATGAGACCTACGGATATCAAGAGCAGGCTTATTGCGCTGGGCGCTTGAAGACCTATTTTTTCTGTTCAGATTATTACCCTTTAACCTTTTTGTTGTAAGTTGATGACCTCATTCGGAGTCACTTGGCCAGCGTTTGTTTATTACATCATCTTAGCGAGCGTAGTTTCGTTCTTGCGCTGTACAGTATCTTAGCCCTATAGCATATTCTAATTGCAGAACATACACTTACAATTCCGTTCCTTCATTCTCCTCATTCCGATACGATTCTATCCCGGCGCCAGATACCCAACAACGTCTTGCTATGCGTGGCTTGCCGCGTCTTCTGACAATTGACAGCTGTTACACGTCAGATCTTCACACCTCGCTTCACTCATTAGCACATGTCCGCGTAGTCAACGCGGCTGTCACATATCATCACACAATGGTCTTCATAGCATCGACCTTGCAATGGATGCCTTTTGCCGATGCAGTACACGAAATCACCAACGTCCCAATAACTTGCTGTACTGTGTCAGTGAATAAGCACAAAGGCCACCATAGAATCGAAGACGACCTGGTTTTTGAAACAATGACAGCCAAGCACGAACGACCTGTGACAGGAAACGTTCAGACAAGACCACTTCAGCGAAATGACAGGACTCTAGCATTGACGGAAGGCAGACATTCCATTGTTCTGGAAGAAACTGCCGCGTCGATGAACAACGCGTTCGTCCACGTTTCCGAACATGAATGTTTCCTGCCTGAGGCTGTGGGGGGTCTACATATACCATGCGCGTTCCCGGTAAGCATTTGACAGCTTCACAAGAATTGATCATTATTCAAGAGTGACGAGGAGTATAATACATCAAATCGTTGATCACTCTGGCAGGTCCTACTCTACTACCATACATCAACTTTGCAACCCACATATTAATCGCTTTACCAACCTCGGCGTCATAATCACTATTGCCAACCAGCCATCATGAAGCCCGCAACCGTCCTCTTGGCCATTTCAACCATCCTCTTCTCCACCACAGGCGCACAAGTGCACCCACACATTCACAAACGTTGCGCTGCCAACAGCACTGTCTCAGCCTCCGCTTCAGCAGCCCTACTACTAACAACACTCTCCACATCCTTCATGCTCGCTCCAACACCATCAGCTTTACCAACCACCCTCGCAACCTCGATCGGCTCGGCATCCCTACCCGCTTCATCCGCTTCAGCTTCAGCATCGGCTCCTTCACCAGCAACCCCATCTACCTCCGCAGATGTAGGGACAGGAAAACAAGTTACTATTAACCCGGGTGATACGCTTGAGATCATTGCTGCGGCGAATGGAGTGGGCATCTGCGATATCGCCAAGGCGAATGCAATTCAGGATCCAAATCTGATACTTGCGGGTGAAATGTTGACGATTCCTGTGCTGGTAGGAGAGAAGGATGATAGGAGTTGTTTACCATAGGTGGTGGTGGAGAGCGGAATGAGAACAAGGAGGAAAACAGGTCATAAGGTGATGGGATGATGAAGCGTTGGTGTGTATATGTTCGAGGCTTACAAACGTTCTACAAAGATGCCAACGTACTCACTGATGTTTGGCTTTCATGTGATACTGGTGTTCAAAGGGATTGATAATGAGATTGGTTGTGTAGGTGTGTTCTAACACTTTTCGATTTTTTCTTCTCAGTGGTAACAGAGCAGTGACATTATGTATAGGCTGCAAAGATGCCCTTTGGACAACATATATAGTACTTCGATTTGGTGAAGGAAGAGTTGTTTCTAGATCAGGTTTAATAAAGCCAGACTTTTCGTTGCTTAGGTTTGTGATATGGCGCCGGGGTTTTGGAGACGGACAATCTTATGCAGATTTCGAAGGACTAATTGTCGAAGTAATACTTCCACTTAAAGCGATTGGCTCGACAGATACTGTGCGCTGTATAGTTAGTTATTGGCACATCTCTGTGGACATAGGATCCAAGGCTATGATCTCGGCGGGGACACAAAAAGCATCACGTAATACAACAACCCTGGGCTGTAGGATAACTGAGAAGCCGTTGACTGTGAAAATAATGTACATTCGGGAATGTCATTAGGCGGGACATGCGGCCGTGGTAAGCAGGGCACTGCCAAAAACATTCATCCATCATCCACCACCAAGACGACCACCCCACACACATGTACACGGCGACAACAAAAAGGAAAGCTTCTCAAGCCCGACGTGGGGGTCGAACCCACAACCTTGAGATGTACTGAGTAATCGTGTCTGTTAGACCGTGAAAGACTAAGAGTCTCACGCTCTACCGATTGAGCTAGCCGGGCTGGTTTTAAGCCTGTTGATGGAAAGACGACAGATAGATAAATCTATAGACTGAAGATATGCATCTCTCACGCAGTGTAATGCTGCGTTCAAGAATAATCTTTCTGGTCGTGCGGGGCTAATGTTGGTGGCCGCATATGGCCGTGGGGTCTGAACATTTATCCGATAACCTCAACTTCAAAAATCTGCAACTCCACACATCATGGTTGGAATTTAATGCTCGGCAGTTTGAACGAATGCGCTTGACCTGCCCTTCCTTATTGCCCCTATACATCGTGTATCACATCGCTTACATCAGTGTTCCCTGACCATATCCCTTGCTGCTGCTGGGGGAACTTCGGGCCCAAGACGCCCGCGGACCCTATACTTTTAGCGACCCGACCAGCACGATCAATGATGCCGTCCCCAAAATATCACGTCAGCAGGGTCACCACTCGATCGCGAAAACATTGATGGGGGACGGGACGATTGGTACAGGTGATGCAAGAATTTGGACTACATCACCTCCCTTACGTTGCGGTTTTTGGGACACTGATCGATTCAAAGTCACTCTGCGTTGCAGCAATCATCATGTACACCGCGTAGCCAAAGGAACTCACCTGGGCACCCTTGATCGGACGATCGGACGATTTGTATTTGAGTATACGACGGCTGAAATGGGGTCTATCCACTTCGGCGGCGTTGCGGGGTTCGCAAACTTGTCGTTAAAGACACAGCCTGGATCAAGTGTGCGGCGTTGAAAGAAGTATACGAGGCCTAGATGCGCCAAACGAGGTGGCCACGTACCCTGCTTGCGCCTCGTACTGGAATCTTTGAGGCCATCGTATAGCGCTGGCGCAGCAGAACCCGTTAACCCGCGTACCTGGCAGCATTGGTAGCATAGGGTCCGGCATGCCGCTGCGACGCCGACACAACATCGGTCCCAATCCTTCTGAACCACGTTTACGTAGATGTGACTGATGCTTGTTTCCGCGTCTAGACCACTTCGCTGGAAATCGGGAGCTGAAGAGGAAAAACAACTTTTTAAACTCCGTGACAAAGACCCTAGGACAGTTCCTGCGTCAAAGAACTGGAATATCGCGGAGAAAACGCCACGTTGAAGGAAAAGCAATGTTTATCTTCCTTGGACCCTAGTTAACGATGGCGATTGAGATGTCTGCATGATGTCGCTGAGATGAACTGAGAATGGGACAACCACAAGGAACTCACGACAGTCACACGTAGGACTCTTGGGTTATATGACAGTTCCCAATGAGCTACAGGGATGAGTCGTCCGTCCCATGACAGCCGTCACATCCGAGCGAACAGGATTAGTCCCACATGTCAATCTACAGTTCAACTCACTACTCCAAAGTAGAGTTCGTGTAGTTCCACATCGAGTGTTTCAGAGCATCGTGGACCTGGTACCTGCATAGCCTCATGTTCAGAGATGAGGCGCCCCTTGGACTTTGCACCATTTAGGTGCGTACCACAGTAAGCACCGAGACAGTTTTCACAAAGTATGGGACCTCCGGTATGACGAACGTTTCCAACACTATAGATGCCGTAGAAGCCCCTATAGTTGGCATCGGATCTACATAAGATCTACGGGCTCGGTCTAAGCTCCGGTGTCCTAAGACGAATGTTAGCTTCAATCCGCATACACGAACGCGGACGAGCGCTGGGTGTCGCACCAAGTAGACTTGATAAAAATCCATCTTCACTTTGCCATCTGCTTCCTTGACTAGGTGCGCCCTTGCAGCCCAGTCTTTGCTAGACTCACCCCCTGCCTTGAAGCCGTACTTGACCGTTCCATATAGCATTACCTCGTCTGCGTTCGGACCGAACGGAAATATCTGGAGTGGCTTGTGCGCCCTGCTAGAAATCTTTTCCCACATGGCTTTGCGCAGGGACAGAATCTCTGCAGCCAAGAATCAGCCTCGCAGAAGGTATAAGGGGATTGAAACGTCAAGGCGCGGATTGAATCTCAGGGCTGGATGGAAAAAGCAACTGAGACAAACCTTCTCGGCCCGCTACCCTCTTGGAGGCCATGACGAGCGTCGCATCCTTAGTGAAGTAATCGACGTATTTCTCATGCGCTTCAGCCGTATCGGACGTAGCGTAGAAATCCTCGAAGAATTTCTTGTATGCAGGGTCAAACTCAACAGCCGGCGGGTATTGAGACGCGTAGGAAGTCATTTCGTGTTCGATTAGTGATGTGTGGGATCATGGATTGAGGGTGTCTATTGTTGCGGCTCGTCAAACGTCCAGCGAAGGCTTGCTTTCTAAATCTCGTATTGCTTGCCTGACGTAACGAATGACAAGCGCCCCCCGGCGGCGGGCCGGGCGGGAACGGCGTTCTGCAATTTCCAACTTCAACATCCAGTTGTTCTCCACATACACTCATTCGTGCGACTCACGTCAGTTTACCAGCTTCAAAGTTCATGATAGAAATCTTGTGTAACTGACTTCATCGTCGCCTTGGCAAGGGGTACTGTCATCATAACAGCGTCAGCCTCGAACATCTTCAGGCTGTGGTACCCGAGCGGCACTGACATCTTACACTATAGTAGCGCCAACCGTTCAAAAGAGACGCCGACTTCCAGCGCGAAGTCCCGCGCAGTTGCGTAATAGTAAAGCACCCTTGGGATCGTTCCGCAAGGTTACCATGTCTTCTCGCCTACTTTGCCCTCGGTCACGGTCGCGGCCTCAACAACACCCGGAGTACCTGCGCAAGCGCAGCGAAGCTTTCACCGAGGCATGGATGTGTTGTCATCACGGTTAATACCGTGGACCCAAAGAAGTCCAACTCACCGAAAATGAGATGAAAAATCTCTTCGGACGCTGCTTCCGGACAGATTCAGGATGCATGTGTCCGATTTAGAATCTTAGGTTTGAACTTCGATCGCAACTACCGTAGATCACAACGCCTATGATGACTTTGCGCGGGACAGCGGTATCGAGATTACAACTGTTTCTTGATGCGAGCTATGATGACTCGATATACACAGAGGTCGGAACCCTGTCCATTTCGTAGTTCTCAGCCACAGCCTCAGGCTACGTCTCGAACTACTCCGGAGATACTTGTCAAGCCCAAGACCCGTTTAGTGACCGTTCCTAGTAGTGGTACCCACTGAAATAGCTCAGGCTCTGGCATCACACGGACTGTGGATCTGTCGGCGATGCTGGCAGAGGTCCAATCTGTCAGTTGCTCTGTGCCCGTGCAAGTACGTGAAGAGACTTGCAAGGGTAACGCTATGAAACTAGCTAATAGATTTCAGACTTCACGTTTGGCAACGCATATACGAATCCGAATTTCTTGCCTCCAGATGCCTAAGGGGCTATGGGCTCTGGACAACTCTTCAGCTCATATCGCCAAACGCCGTAGTGATGCAACACAACCAAAGATCTACCACCTCAGACTCTGGACGCCGTCCTCCGAACAGGGTAAAAACGCAAATCATTCCTGGAGCTAAATCTCGACGGGAACTAGTATCTAAAGCTCCGTTGCGATTCAGTGGCGTGGGAAGTTTCTAGATCTAGCCTTCGCCCTAGACGTCACTGTAGACCACGTCTGTGGCGCAATACTCAACATGCTTCCTACACGTGCATGTCGCACTCCATGATGATCGACGCCCGGGGGTGTACCCACAGACTACTAGGTGGATCCGATAATGGCACATAGGAGATTTCATAGTCGGATCGCTCGATGTGGCTGTCCGACTATCCGGCTAGAGAGAAGTCCTACCAGGTCTGGAGACTGGCTCCCGAGTATTAATGGGGTACACCCTGTCCAGTATTTTACAGACATAACTACCCCAGGAGTCTCCCTCATTCGGGTTAACAACCGCCCATCATGACTTCTCCATCTGGTCTTCCTTCCGGCACTCACGAGACACACTACATGGCAGACCATCGTCGACGTTCCAGTGAGATCATCCCCACTCAGGATGTTACCGTTCCAGCACATCTGCTTCGGGCCACGGGTACTCTTGGATCAAAACGCGACAACACGCATACTACACACACAGGAGCCTGGGAACCACAAGCGGAGAACCCTTTCCTCGACTCTGAACGAATCGGAAGCATCCGTCGTCGTCCCACACAAGACTCTGGCGGCCCACAAAGGAACGGTACTCAGCGCTCTACCAACCTTGAACGCACAGAAACGCATGGCGAACGAAGGAGGAGTAACCGGTTCTCCTGGTTCAGCAACAGTGGTGCAAAGAGAAACTCGCAACAGAGCGGGGCACTACCATCACCAACTGAGGAGAACCTGAGACCCTTCCGGACCCTTTCCTACATCCCTGGGTCAACCGATGTTCTAGCTCTGAGCCCTCGAGGAAGTCGTGCACCATCACCAAGCTCACTCAATAGAGTTCCTACCGCGTCTACAAAGTCAAAGTGGTCCAATGACGACCCCTTCGCGACGAAACCCAACTCAGTCAGAAGCAGCAGAGACAACCCTTTTGCGACTGAAAACAACTCGGTCCGAAACTCTACAGATTCCTTGCCTCAGGAGCCTGAAGCCGCACATCACGCGGGTCGTCCCCGGAAGAACACTCTACAGTCTGTTGTCGATGGCATGGTACCCAACGCTCTCAAGCGGAGCATGACCAATGCATCCTACTTCAAAAGGAGTGAGATGTTTGACACCTACGAGAAGGCGAAGAAGAAGGGAGCAGAGATCCAACGAAAGAAGTGGGTGCAAATCACCTTTGAGTACGCCATCTATGCTTTCCTGATACTCTTCGTCTACTTCGTCTTGATCGGAGTTCCTCTATGGAACGGTGCTGTGTGGTGGCTTTACTGGGTTGTATCCACCAAGTTCGTTATCGCTGGTGGTTTCGGTATCGTGCTTGGAATCGCACTATTGTAAGTTTGTCAGAGCACCCTCGCCATCTTTTCAGTGACTAACATACCTTAGTTATGCGTTCGCTCCTTTACTCATCCTTTTCGAGAAGGATCCACCTCCCGCCGACTTCTCTACAGAGACCAAGTTCCATTCCAACGTTGACGATACCTGCCTCATGATTCCGTGCTATAAGTCTGCTGGACTCATTGCCAACACACTCGAAGCTGCCCTGAAGATCTTCCCTCCATCGAACATATTCGTCATCGCCAACGGAAACAGCCCGACGCCACTCGACAACACGGAAGAGGTCTGCCGTCCTTACGGCGTGAATCATATCTGGTCGCCAATCGGATCGAAGATCGTTGCTCAATTTGTTGGTTGTTATGCTGCGAAGAATTTCAAGAACGTTTTGCTCATTGACGATGACTGTGCGCTGCCTGACAACTTCCCTGTTGTCACTGAGCGCTTGAATGGCAAGGTCATGTGCATTGGCTACACCATCAAATCCGTCGGGCCAAACTCTACAAAGGGCAACCTCTGCCAACAAGCTCAGGATCTCGAGTACAAGCTCAGTGGTATTCAGCGTGAGTTTGCCGGTAAGGTCGGCTCCGCTACCTTCCCACACGGAGCCATTTCCCTCTGGGACCGTGAGCTAC
Source organism: Alternaria postmessia (assembly GCF_024291825.1). Classification (NCBI taxonomy): domain Eukaryota; kingdom Fungi; phylum Ascomycota; class Dothideomycetes; order Pleosporales; family Pleosporaceae; genus Alternaria; species Alternaria postmessia. The sequence goes on along the minus strand of NW_026260089.1, from coordinate 107,719 downwards.
TTGTCAAGACCTTCCACGAACACCCCGGCTTCAGTGTGTCCGAAGACTGGTTCTTTGGTCATGTAGCCCGCAAGCTTGGATGTCGCATCAAGATGTGCTCGCAAGTCTTTGTTGAAACCGAAACACCTACCGCTGTTTTCATCTCTGGCGGTGGCTCCCGTGGTGGTTTCGGTGAGATGACCATTTTCTCGCAACGTTTCAAGCGCTGGAACTTCTTCTTCGTCAACGGCATGTGGTACAACATGGCATACATTCTCGGTAGCTGGAAGCTCGGTTGGTGGGAAATTGGTGCAAAGATCTTCGTCTTCCAAGAGGTAAGCAATCCGCAGTCTATTTCGCTCATCCAACATACTAACAACACACTAGGTCTACGAAACTCTGCTCTACCTTCTCACACCTTTCATCCTACCTATATCGTTCTACGTCCGTCCCTCGTTCTGCGGTTACCTTCTCGCCGCCACAATCGTTATGTACCTCATCAACGTCATCATCTTCAACGAAGTGCACCTCCGCCGCAAGAACGAGCGTGTTGGCTGGCAGCTCATGTACATCTACTACCTACCGTACAAGATCGTCTTGACCTTTATCAATGTCGCAAGCTGCTACTGGTCGCTGTACAAGTACGCCAAATACTTCGCCAAGCGTCACCCCAAGGTTATTGAAGACGACAAGGCTGTCGAGGTCGTCATTCGCCTTGAGGAAGAGAAGGCTGACCCGGAGTGCGGTCTTGGTCGACGAATGACTGTGCGCACTATTGGCACACGGTCCCGCGCCAGCATGGACGAGGGTGACGAGGGTAGGCCCTTGTCCCCTGATGCCATCGATGTTGGAGGTGCTTCTTATGCGATCGTTACCGAACCTGAGGATGTCCACTCTCCTGGTCTTCACCACGCCCCCACTCACCATGTCAGCCAGACAAGGCCAAGTAGCCCTCTGCTGCAGAGTGAGGGTATTGCTGCAAGGGATTACTTTGATGTAGCACAGGATGCGAACATCGATGTGGAGAAGCAGAACAAGAGAACCAGCCGTTTGAGTGGCTGGAGTCAAAAGTCACAACGCAAGAACGTTTTCTAAATTTCTTTTCCTTTTCTTTGGGTTTACATTGGAGTTCCGGTTTACTGGGCGGCATTCTGTTATATACCTCTCGCGCATACTATAATCTCTTTAACGGCCGAAGAAATCAATCATAATTCAAGTTCAAATACTCTCCAAGCCTGTGCGAAGGATTTCTAGAAGTGATATCGACTGGTATTAACCATCACAGGAACTGACCTCATCCAGCGAATCCTGTGTCATAGATCACTTATGGATCCACAAATCAGCACGGATGGCGGCTTGTACTCGACATGCCAGCGAGTAGTCCATATTCTGTTGTTGATTGTTGACTGTGGCAACAACTGGTGCTCATATCACCTTCTGCAACACCCTCATAATTTCTTAAGCATCAGCCGCCGCAACTCCTGCGTCATTTATCCCACTCTTTTGGCCACTTGCGCCTCCGCCCCGTCCTCCACCTCTACCACCTCTACCACCCCTGCCACCCCGCTTCCCCTTCTGCACATCACCAACCTCTTTCTCCCACTCTTCAAAATTCACAGTCACGCCTTCGGGTAACTTCCCATCACTCATCAGTACACCACCATCCTTCTTCCTACTTTCGACGCGCTTGAAGAATTCATACGAAAGGAAGCCTTGCTCATTACCCTCGGTGAGTATAACACCGTTGTCCGAGACGAAAAACTTGATGCCGGCAGTAAGAGCAGCGTTGATATCGATATAAATCAGAATCGACGAGTTCTTGCGCATGCCTGAGATGACTGGCGCAGACTCCTTTTCTTCGGCAGTAGGATCAGTGGAAGAGTCAAGTGCTTCGAAACCTGCCGGGAGACCAGATGCGAAGTGAATATGGTTCCGTCCCATGCGCCGCAGACCGCCGCTCTTTAGGATGAGATTCCAGGCGCGCTCGTCGGTGCCGTGAACAACGGTTTCGGGAACATTGCCTGCTTCTTGGGTAATGGGGACGAGGAGGCCTTCTGAATCGACTTTGATGGAGTGGCCTTGGTTCGCGCGTATCAGGTAGTCGGCTGGGTCGTCTGATTCTGGTACAGTTTCCAACGATTCTGAGTTTGGTTGCTCTTGAGATAGCTCTGTGGTTCCAGGTGTCTCTTGGTCGAGTGAGGATGCTGGAATCATGGAGTAGCGTTGTTTGTCGTTATTGGCGACTATGTCGCGCAGCTCAGGAAATGTGACTTTTAAGCTCTTCAGAGTTTTGGTGTTTAGCTGAAAACGTTAGCTCTTCGTGTGGTCTAAGCTACGAACTCATAACATCATTCGAAACCTTGATGTATATGATAAGTCATGTCTTTATGTTAAGCATATATTCAACGTCGCCGGGCGTTGATTGGGAACAAACTTACCGCTTCCTGGACATTAACATACCCACCCTTTCCCAACTTTAAGCCCTCCTGACTCGCACCATGTCTCAATAACCAACTAACTTTCCTTGAGACCTGCACTTCTCTCGGTTGATTGGCTGGATTGCGACTACCGCCGCCTCGACCACCTCTTGCCATATCTTTGAGCGATCTAGTGAATAGTCGCGAAATTTTTGCGAAAGGAAACCTTTGAACAGGATTTCAAAGTCTTTAGAGGATTATCTGTGGAGTTCTGAGTCGAAGTGATGCCCAATGAGTCAAAGATGGTAGCCTTGGGGATGATGGATTGGTAAAGTAGGCGCAAAACGTTAGTGCGAGGACCAACTTTTGTGTGGTGACCCCGCAGTGATTGGATGCGCTAAGTTCATCAACAACATGAACGCAACTGCGTCACGAAGACGTTCGATCAGAATCGATAATCATGGGCTCAACATTTACCTCAAATCTTGTCTCTTGGCATTAATCTACTGTAAACGATCTGCAACTTTGGTCATATTGGCTCGAGGTTATTTGTGCTACTGGTACTGAAGGAGATACCTAGTCTCAACCACGTCTAGCATTTGAAAACACACTAAACAAATACACCGTGCAGTAAGAAGCATGTATCTGGCAAGCCACGAGAGACTAAGGCGATGGTCATGCTAATCAGTCTCCTATTCCTATTGAGCTAAGATGCTTGAAGCCTCATGGAAAGAGACAGGACTCTGCTGCCAACTGCATATCTTGCCGTATAATCCTTACTGGATTTCAAAGTTATTCGCCTGTCCGTAAGCAGCAGCGGTCACCGTGAGTATCCACATGAACTGGTGACCAGAGGTAATTGAGCATGGCTCTGCTTCCAGTCCATGAGCACTACATATCATCGACTCCATAGATAACGCTCCAGGATCGCTCACAAAAGTCATTGCGATACGCCTCAGTTCGCCTTTGACAAATTGCTCTGTCTGTAGAATGCTAGTTTTACGTCTGTAAAAGCGGCAGAAAACCTGTTCATCGACATGGAAAGTGACCTTTTGCAGGCTCTTGGGTAATCGTTCAAGGTAGGCCAACCCGAAATGGACGTCCTGGACAGAGAAATTTATCCTATCGTAGTTGAACCAAGCGAGTCTTATATTCAGACTCAGTATTTGCAGCATGGGCGAGAGACTATATGGTAGACCGTTTGCTTGACGACTGCTTCTTGCTCTATGTTGAGGCCGACAAGAAGAGAGTACGACTGACCTCGTATAGGAAACTGTCCAGTACGCTTCTTGTAGCATAACAAATGACTCACGTAGTGTAGAAGCAATGGTATTGACGACAATGTACAACTTCATCGTTCCATCCAACGCCTAATATTGATAACCCTGAGTTGAACTCATCAGTAGTGGCTGCATAACGTCGTAGCTATCGAGCTCCTGCATCGCATAGAGTATGGCCACACACATACACCATGACGTACCCTGTATACAACCCCATCAGCATGCGCAACCCTCTTTGGGACCCTCCGTCCGCGCACTGCCTAGATTTACACGCGCCTCCTCCTGCCTGTTCAAGTTTGTTTGTCCCCCAACACCACGAGGGCCCTTCAAGCTCGTCTCCGGAATGGCATTTGCGATAGCAGTAAATACCTCGGCAACGTTATGCCCTGTCTTCGCACTAGTCTCGAAGAACAACAAGCTCTCCTCATCTGCGTATGCCTTTGCAGTCTTACTTGGTACTCTCCTCGAGCTGACTCCGTCTTCTGTTGGCTCCTCTTCGCCCTCAGCTGCGGGGGCAGCATCTACGTCTTCGGCGTTCTCTTCCTCGGCGGCGGTGGCCAAATCGAACTTGTTTCCTACGAGTGCGATAACGATGCCTGGGGAGGCTTGGCGGTGCAGTTCGGCGACCCAATGCTGGGCTTTTGTGAGGGAAGAGGGCTTTGTGATGTCGTAGACGACGAGGGCGGCTTGGGCGTTGCGGTAGTACATGGGCGCGAGCGAGGCGAAGCGTTCTTGGCCTGCGGTATCCCAGATCTCAAACTTGATGGTTCGGGTTGGTAGGTTGCATTTCTGCGTCAGGAATGCGGCTATTGAGCGGCTTGTTAGTATTAACTTGGTGAGATATGAAGTGGGTGGTTGCTAGATTGATATCGTCTGGCGTGGCTGTGTACGTACCTCCGATAGTAGGCTCCTTGTTCTCTTGGAAGTCGTTGTTGACGAAGCGCATAACGAGAGAAGACTAGAAGATGGTTAGCTGGTAGTCGCAGCTATCTTCCGATTCTCCATACCTTTCCGACAGCTGCTTCTCCTAGCAGCACGAGCTTGACGCTGCTGCTGGGCTTGGGTTGCGCGGAAGCGTCCGCCATGGTGAAGTCGTGCGAGGGAAGTGATTCGAATTTTGCAGGGTATGTAGTGGCGGATGAGGTTCCTTAGATGTACGAAGTAACGCGCGACTTCTGTTTACGATGTGATGGTGCGGTTGCGATGCTGCAGGCAGATGGTTTGTACATGGCCGAGAGCAGTGACGAACACATGCACGTGACCAGATTACTAAGATCGGAACGCCTTTGGCATCCAAAAGCATTCCGATACATCCTACCTCTGTTGTCTTACATACCGACATTGTGCTTCCACCAGCACTCGTTCTCAAAGCATCAAAAGGAAAACAGTCGCTTTTGCGTCTCGGCAATATCTTGCTCATGAAGGGTTCGCATAACATCCATTGCTATGCGAGATGCATTATGACTTTGAGTGCACTCGCGCTCAACAATGCCAACTCTGCAAGGTGGTGAACAAAAGTTGTTCAGATTGCTGTACAGTGAGCAATTATGTGGTGTGGAACGTGCATAGCTTCTGGGTGCAACTGCTTGTACTCGCAGCAACTAACACCCTGACCGCCTGTCCTTCTTATCGATGCACAGCTATGCAAAAGACAAAAATATGCAAGCATACCACCAGCCCTGTTACGTATCTCGTGTGAGAAATCACGACAGCCGTTGTCATCCGGTATACGGCTATAGAGGTAGCTCCGCAGGCATCCGTAAGGCCTCATCCTACGACGCAGCAACTTGACTTTTTTTTTTGTGATCAAGTAATGCCTGACGTCATATTACCGATTTGAAACCTACTTGGTTTCCGACGGAACTCGCCCACGACGGTGAGAGTGGGCTGTGCGGATCTGTTCCAAGGAACGGTGAGGCTAAGTCTTGACACGTGAAATAGACAAGCTCAATCCTGGTTGATGCGGAGGTTTATGCCGCTGTGGACCATTCTCCTCACTGAGAGATAACTTTACATACAGACACCGGAAATTGTTACTCGGCAGGTCGAAAAGTTGCAGTCAAGATCAACGTGTAAGATGGAATTGTCTATGTCGCAATTATGGATACGGTAATCTGAGGGAATGCAGATGGTGGCGTCGTCGACCCCTCAGCTAAGGCGCGCAATCTGCCAATGAAGCTATTCCAAGGCCACGGGACTCCCGAATCGGCAGGCGCGAATTGACCCCTCAAGCACCTGCATAGGCATAAACAAACCACCGGAACGTCTTACACAAGCCCAACTTACACAATTCCAAAGACGCAGAGTCCATAGCGTTCTGCCAAACGGCTGGTCTACCGCAGGTTGTTATTGGTGCTGGTAGGCTACACCGACAAGTGGATAACACACGTGTATGGCATTCTGCTGCCCGGACTCCGAAGACAACCAACAATGCCATTACAAGCGGCTATCCGTCATCGTGGCACTCTATCTATCCCTGCGACAGGCCACGATCTCGGCCTGTTGATCTTGGCCGATCCCAGCACTTGTTGGACGACAGGATGGTCCAGCCATGCTCTGCAGGAGCGCGCGGTTTTTTTGTACGGCTGGCAGCTTGTCATGTGTCTTTCACTGTGTGGTGCAGGTGCCGCACCACTCAACATGTAGCGACCCCACAGCAGCGAACAAGACGACAGGGTGGTGGCTTGCGCGATAATGTGCAGCACAGACGCCGTGTGTGCGACCGATCGCGATGACGCCAAGCGCACGTCTCGTTATCCGAGGGCGATGAGGAGGGCTCGAGTGGAGTCTGACAATATTTTTGCCGTAGCATGGCAGAACTGCTCAACGCCATGCAGATGTTACGAGAGAGTGTGGATGGCGCAAACACATGTTGGCAGGCGATGATCTCTTGTGTAGCGCGCTCTGCTCGACGCAGCAGCGATCGGCTCGACTTAGCCACAGCTCTCCAGACAAGCGCTCGGTTCCCCGTGTCCTTGATCCGCCCGAACCGGACTGGCCCAAGCGGCCATGGCAAAGTAGTTGGGGATCGGCGTTCCCTATTGCGGGAACAAGTGTCTTGACATCAATTCATGCTCGAATCACAGAAGCGGGGAGGCACTCTGGATGGCGCACTAAGAATGTTCCCTCGATAACCTGCGTTGCGCCAGGAACACGCACAAAGGGTTCCTGGATTTCTGCACGGCGACGCGCACAAGAGGCAGGAGAAGCAGCCAGAGTCAGAGGTGCAATCGCTGAAACATGCAATCAGAGCGCGAGGGAGATGCTGCGTCCCATGTCCCTCCACGGACCAGTGCGGCCTTTATAGAAAGTGGCAGCATGGGAGGCCTCGTTTGTCGCTTCAGCCACGGCATTGCCGCGTACCTTGAGGGGGAGAGGCGGCCAGGGTTTACTTATCAGTCACGTTGGTCGGGCGTGGGCTGTGAGCGTCCGGCTGACCCCAGATGCCGCGTGCCATGTTTGCGACCAAATAATAAAAAGTTCCTGGCGTCTGCAATTGCTGCAACAATAATCTCACTCTCACTCCTTCTTCCCAACCTTAGTTGCTGCCGCTATCGGGTCTGAAACTGGGATATTTGGCCGCTTTTCTGAGGCTGCGCAATCGAGACTCTCTGTTGGACACAGTAACTCAATATCAGGAGCTCGGGCATCACCCCACTTGTCGAATAGCATTCCGGGACCTGTCCACACGCTTTATTTTTGAATCGAGCGCCTCTTCAGCTAGCAGACGCCTCTCGCACACATTTTGGATTATTATTTCTACACGCCCGCCCCTGCGCTGCCCTGCATTGTCTCTCAGCCGCATCTCGCTTTATAACCTCCGACACCTCGGAGGCTGTGCAACAATTCCCGCTGCCTTGCTGACGAAGCTGGAAGACAAAGCAAACACCGAGGCCGGCAACTTTTCTATTTTGTAGCAATCATGACTGTCCTCAAGGTACCTATACTGCTTCCCAGCAATTGCATGCCCCCCGAGTTGCGCTGACCGTGCCGCCTGCCAGGAACCCATCAACGTCCGACCAGCCAGCCAACAACGACACTCGTCTAGCACCATGGCCGGCTCACTCCCCAAGAACCGCCCACACTCGCACTCGATATCCGCCGGCAACCTGAACCCAGCGCATCGCGTAACACGTAGGAAGAGCATGAGCCAGACACCCGTCACCAATGTTGCGGCCATTGCGGCTGCAGCCAAGGGCATGTCGGGGGCGCCCCTGGATAGTAGTAGTAACGGATCGCGCCGCCCATCCAAGCCGACATCGCAGTTCAGGGGACCCAACATGGCACTCAACTCAACAATGGCATCGAGTATGCCTGGCAATGGCTCGCACTTCGGTCCCAGCAGTTATGGCGCGGCGGCGGCCAAGAGCGAGGCTCTGACAGACGGCCCGACACTCGCAACGATGCTGGAACAGGACAAGGCCAACTCCAAGTCGCGGAACCGTCGCGCGAGCGAGGGCTCTCGTCTGTCCAAGGGCGACGGCAAGCGAAGTGGTAGCGATCTGAGATGTGAAAAATGTGGGAAAGGCTACAAGCACAGCAGCTGTCTGACCAAGCACCTGTTAGTAACCCTAAGCCGTAGATGGCCCTCCCACATACTTTCATGCCTCATGACGAATGCCCTTTCCTCACTCGCACGCACACTTAGACTGCAATGCTTCATGATAGTTCCGCGTTGACTTTTCTTCTAGTTGGGAGCACACGCCTGAATGGCAATACACATCTAAGCTGCTCATCTCCAAGCACCAGCAGGTGCAGCTCCTCGAAGCTGCCTCTGTCCTCGTCGCCATGAACAAGGAGAGCGACGGCGAAAACAGCGACCGCTCGTCTCCTCCGGCCTCGGGCTCGTCCGACCTGCGTGAGGAGTTGAGCTCCACTGAAACTACCCCGCCCCCACAACTCGACGACCATGCCGTAGGCTCTTACCCTCACTCGCATTTTGGCACCCGCTCCATCAAGCGTTACTCCGCCAACAGCTCTGCCTACAGCCAATCCTACCAGTCGACCGTCTTTTCCGACAACGGGAATGGCCACTTCCGCCAGTGGAGCAACGTGTCTGACCGCCCCACCACGTCAGGTACCTCGGTTGCCGGCTCATATCACGATGATGGCAATGACCATGCCGACCTTGCTGCCGCAGTTGGTTTGTTGAGCTGCTCCTACGGCACTCCCAAGACGGGACCAACTGCGCTCCCGCCGGACGTGCCGCCCGTGCCACCCCTACCAGCAAAGTATTTTGACTTGAACGCCCGTACCTTGTCCGGTAGCACCACCGTCCAAGCGCAGCAGTCGAGCATACGCAACAGCTACCGCCATAACAGCGAGAGCAAGGACGTCGACATGGACGACGACCACTTCGCCGATGAGGAGGACTACCGCTACTCCAACTCGCGCAGCCGCGGCCGCATCGATGAGGACGACGACGAGATTTTCGGAAGGATGGAGGAATAGAAGCCGTCTGCGCTCGCCCTTCATGCCTCCTTCACGACGTCCCGACCTCTCTCTTGCCATTTTTTTTTCATCATCATCTTATCTTTCCACCGTTCAATCCGGCTCTGTACCACAAACCAAATATACCAGCTATTAGCAATCTATCTCCGCGAAGGAAGAAAGACCCAGCCTGGACACCGAGGAGAGGGCCGTCGACCATCTCAACACCCACAGTCGACGACGCCCTTGAGGTTGAAGTTCAGGTCATCATATCCGAAACTGGACGTCTTTTCGCTTTGCGTCGAGAGCCTAGCACATGCAACAAATATCCCGGAGTTTCTCTTTTCGATTTATCGTCTCTTGCCTTTTCTTTTATCTCTTCAAACAACCTTCAGCCTATTTTAACAGAAACCCATATAACTTTGCCAACAACTTTCTCGACGACGACCAGGGTGTCTCGTATCCAACGTGGTTGCGCTGGACAGCGTGGCCTGGATGGATGGGGGAGGGGAGAGGACTTCCATGTGTATGGTTCAGCCATCTCTTGTATATTCGGCTGTGGAGAAACCTTTGAAATAACTTGAGAGAGGAGGAATCAAGATTGAATGCCAAACAAACATTTCAGTCCAAGGAAACAAGACCAACATTGGCTATGCCGTGAGTGAGGATTCGATGTGCTTCTTATTGCGGACCGGTATTGTGAACGCCCGAAACCCAAAGCTGACGAGAGATTCCAATATATATACCAAACCTTGATAGATTGAAAGACAAGAGGAAAGCGGGGGGAAGGGGAGAGGGGAAAACGGTCCTTTTAGCATCTTGTTGAGTATCGCGTACCGCTGGAAGGCCTTAAACATCTCGCCGAGATTGAGCTGAGAGCTGAGGCGGGTGGGCTGATGAACACGGTCCAAAACAAAACGTGCTTTACCTTCCTCAGCTCATGGCTAGCTTGGAATCCAAGATCCGGGGCGCCGGGTTTGTTGTTAGTTCAACGCCTAGCTTCGCTATACGCGATGTTTTGGTTGGCTGGTCCAGATGGGTTGGGGTGGTTTGGCTTTCTCTACTCTGAGCATGTGCAATGTAGGAGGCCTTAGAGGTTTGTATGGAAGAGAACATGTTACGTAGGTTCGACATCATGTCAGGGTAGGTAGCGGGTGGCCGTCGGGTACGTTACCCCGCTGTCCTATACTATCCGGACTACAATAACAAACCATCGTGACATTTTGTTAGGAGCAAAGTACAGCGAGCGTAACAATCTGGATTTCCGCCACTCGGACTTCGTTGACCTGCTTTATATGTACAATCAGGATACAAGCAGCTGACGTACCACCCAACATCTCATCTGTCCTTCCGTCCCGGTTCCTCCACCAACGGCGCGTTAAATCGGGTAGATCTCTTGACGATCACAAATCCTACTGTGTAAGCGAGCCTCACAAAGTCGTGAATGTTAAGCAAGGCGGGTCTACAGCATCGCCGGCTTCCTGTATGGGTAACGTGAGCGCGTTTCAGTTGTATACGTGTGGAGATGAGGATCTTCGATCCGGATAGCTGGTGGGCGCGTGAGGACTTTGTTGGCTGGGCAGGTGGGGTATGAAGAGGCTGGAAGTGGGGTATCGTGATAAGTGAGGATGCGAGGACGCGTGGTTCGTTGTGGGTTGATTTGGTGTTGGTGTGGGCGGGTTCAGATCGTGATGTTTGGGGTGGGAGGTGGGAGGTTGGTTTGGGAAGGTATGACGACAGATGATCTGCGGTTTCGTGAGACTGACGCTGGAGGGGCATCATGAAGCGATCGAGGAGCTTCGTTCAGAGAACTATACATGGTTCGCCATAATCTATGTATGTACTCTGGGTACTTCCCAGAAGGAGAGCCTTCTTCGTCTTATCCCGCCTTGCCTCGATATAGTATCATCTCGTCATACATATGCAACAACTTGCGAACACCCCACGGGAGGTGATCGATAGGGCGTTAAACCACGGTTAATTATAGGCAACAAATTTTGAGCCACTAGAGATCCCGACGCGACTTGCTTTGGTCATAGTGTCGATATAGGCCTCAAGAAAGTAGTAATCGTCCTTGGCATATCGCGCCATCATCTCCTCCATGGCCAAGTCTGCTAGTCGAAGCACCTGTTTTGGTCGGAGACATAGCACTTTTTTCAGGCGCTCTAGGGCTTGGTTGGGGCCTTCGGGAGCTTTGGCAGGTAGATCAAGAGTATAGGCTGTGACGTTGACGACAACACCTAGATACTCAAGGATACTATCGTCGATCGTGGAGCCCATTTCCGTGATGTACGAAAGAAGTGTATCTCTTATCAACGCCTCGAAATGCCCAATACCTAGCGGTAGGCTTGTCTCCTCTTCGTTAGGAAGGAAGTCGATGGTACACCGCAAAGTCAGTGACAGTAGCTTCTTGTGACTCGCAAAGTTTGCCTAGTCTCTTGAATCAGTCAAGACAATGACGAAAATTGGTGGAAGTGAACACACAAAGACTTTAGTGAGCCGTTTCTTGCTCTCAATACAAAACCTGGTTGACTTCCAATAATAGAGGTCATTCATGGAAACACCCAAGTGACGCAGAGCTGTCAGTGCTTCCAGACTGGAAAGCGAGGTGCCCCGTATACCGAAGAAGAGGAGTTCAAGACTCTGCGCGTGTGAGCGGAGGCTCGAGCAATCCACAAAGTACAAGTTTGGCCCGTACACAATGAGTTCTCGCAAGCAGCTTGTTCCTCCAATTAAGCGAATAATGTCATCTCCGGGTATGTAATTGGCGCTTGTGATCATTAATGCTCGTAGCTTCGGAAGCCTTCCTGGTTTGGTGCGAACGTGGAGATAAACGTCGTTCTTGCAGTCAATCATTGCAAGAGCGCGGAGCGCAGGAAACAAGGGCAGACCCACCAGCTTGGGGAGATGTTTGAAATCGTAGCCAAGAATAGTAAGCCTGGTAGCCATGGAGAATAAGATGCCCCGAGAAGATGGCTCACCTCTAGGTACTGTGAAGACATGGGGCGAAAGCTCGTTACCTTGGGCTGAGAACCAAAGATGGATACTCTCCAGGCTGGGTGATTTCTCAACAATAACACTGCTCATGTCATCGACGCTACTACTGATAGGCAGCTCTAACGTAATGTTGCGAAGGCTGCGAAATTGTAAATTCACCGGAAGAAAATTGGCAATGCTGATATCGTTGGATCGCATGAAACTTGGTAAGCTTACTTGTGCAAGGTGTTGCTGAGTTTCCATCAGTATGACCAGGTTTCTTGTGGACACCATGGATGAGGCAACGACAGGGTGTGTTAGACTATGGGAATGTTAGCAGCATCTATAGTGTGGTGCTAACTTTGTACCTAAAGGACAGCAACTGATGCCGGCGCAGAGCTGCAAGAAGAATACCAGTAACCACATCTCCGACATGATGCCGCTTCCTAGCATTTGCAGTTGACTGTCCTGAATCATGAACTTGGAGATGCCGAACATGTCGTAGACCGTTGCCAGAAGCAAGGTTTTTCCAAGTGGTCATTGCCGTGACCGGATCAGTTTTAATAAAGATGTGATGATAAGCCACCGGGTATGCAATTTCCAAGAGGTGTATGCACGTCTTCGCTATGCTGAGCTGATCGCACTGGACTAACTGCAATTGACGCATCAGCATAGAAGGGCAAATGAGCCAGAGACACTTACTTCAGCCAAAATGTGCTTGAGCATCTCGTACGGCAAGCGCAGTATGTGGCAGTGTGTGCCATCTGGCGGAGGCTCCATTGTCGCTCTAGCGGATTTCGCGTATCGAAGCTTCAGCTGTGGCGGTTATGATTAAGGGAACTCGAAGAAGGTGATAGATGGTGTTTGTACGAGAGCGGTCATGGTGCCTTCCGTGAACACGAAGTCACGAGATGACGCGTGTCTCCGTTCCTTCCTCCATGTGCAACCGCTATCTGAAAGTTTTGCCCGAGCTCGTTGCAGAAAGGGAAGCGGCGTAGGAGGTGAAGTGAAGGTGAGAGATGACCTATTCAGGTAGACTTCCAGGTAATTTACAGTGTCCACCTTATGGTGATGCAAGTCTTGAAGTTGGCTGTTATCAATTGATTGCGTGTTAAAGAATTGGCAACTTGTAGTCCTTTCTGATTGTACGTGTCACTCAGCATCGTGCCTTCAAGATTGAAACAAGGTGGCAGCCTACGCAGTAATACGCGAGACGGAGATCAACCAACAGTCGAACGTAGCAAACAGTACAAAGAGCCAGGTAGCGCTTGACTAAAGGTCGAGGCTTTACCTACCGTGATATGTTCAGAGACCAACAATCCTACGAAACTACCCGAGAGAGCTGAAGGTCTTGTCTCTAGTCCATTGTAGCACTCAAATATTTCCGGAGTTATTTTCTGTTGCGTGCCGCTGTGTAACGTGCAACGTGCAGGGTGCAGGAAGCATATGCAGGATTGTGCAAAAGAGGTCCATCCGAGTGTGTCACGGATCTGGTAGACGCGTTCTTGATGATAGCGTGCAGGCTGAGTAAAAGATATCGCTCAATCATGGTGGTGTTGAAATGTTGTGGGGATGGGAATATATGTGGCTTGAAGGGCATGGCGTCACTCACGACCCTGCAGATCCGCACGGTGCGGCTTCATCGGCCCTTACAACATTGCGATTCAACACATGCCAGACAACTCGATGCCCTCCGACGAGCGCTGACCCACCTTCTGCTCCAATGCACCCGGCCGTCTCCATACTTGCCGATAATGTCGTCAAATACCACCACCTGCTTGCCCCGCTGCTCTACACCGTCCTCGCGGCCGTCGCAAACGTCCACACGCCGGTCCAGCATTCGCTTCTCATAACGACGATATCATGGCTCATAGTATGGGTACCGACGGTGTTCTGGGTGGGGATATATTCAAACAGCGATAGAGCCAAGCGGAAGACGAGCTGGCTTGCTGGCGCTCTGCTAGGCCTGTCTGCAATATGCGACCGCGCGGCATGCGACAAGCAGGGCATTTGGGCGACAAAGGTACTTTCAGCGAGGAGTATCATCATCACACACGTCTAACTGTACCCATAGGCCCTTGTACCTCTCTTTACCGTCCTCTTCTCCGAGAATGAACTGCTCGCAAAGCATCTCGTCCTACCCACATTCACCATCCTCGATGGCCCTGCAGCCGAGACCAAGACCTCTCCGGACCGACAGCTTCATAACGAATCACATGGAATACTGGCAGTTCTGACGGTATCTGCGAGCGTTGTTCTTGGCGTCTACACGGTTCCCACGACTGTCTCGCTCGGTCTCAGTAGTGCCATCTTTGCTGCCACAGGCCTCGTCCTGTTCGAGTCCACAATAAGAGCCGCCACAGAGGAGAGCGATGGTAGCCGGCGTGGGCCTATGTCTGCGAATGGAAATATCCTGAGGCGCGCCTCAATAAGCGGCAGTTTGAGGGCGCAGCGACTCGCTGCGCTTAGAGACCTCGCCGTGGCCATTGCTGTCGTGTGCGGCATCGCATCTATCCTTACCGAATCTTCATTGACCGCAAGTACAATCTCTTGGGAGCCTGTATACAGAGAGTATGACCGAGAATGGAGGGATGTGCATAATCTCCGCATCCTCATGCGATTCCTCTGGATGTTGCCCGTTCAATCCATTGTAAATGTTCTTGTCTTTGTTCTGGTACGTATGAGCTTCTTATCAGCTGTTGAGATCTTCTCGTACCTCTCTGCTATTACTGAACATGAGCCCGGCCTACTATACCTGCTCTTGCACTTCTCTCCGATTTTCACCTAGCCTCTGCTTTCAAATTTTAGAGCTAAAGATGTAGCTTTTATTCTCAGCGCGTTGCTAATAAATTAAACTAACTCGGTGGTAGATCTCCCAATACGGCGCTGTACATACATCTCTGTTGGCCGTGTTTTCACATCTTGCTGCGAAACTACACTTTGCACCGACTTTTTCCACCATTTTGTTTACGTCCATCTACGGTGTGGCAGCACTGGTATACTTCTTCGAGTCGCCTGATTCCCCCCTGATGATGGATACACGACGCTCTATGCGATTACGACGCTTCATCTTCGTAGTCCTGGCGTTTGCAGTTGGATCTTTACTTCTTGGACGTTTGAATGGACCACAAACTTATCGACCTGTCGCTGATGGTGTAGTCACTAACATTCCGTTTTACCCACCTGAGAAACCACTTGGTCCAATGCCGATAGATGCAAGCAAAGGTCATCCGGCTGCGCAATTGATCGACGCTGCAGAGGCAGATTTCCAAAGCACCCTCAACCGGCAATCAAAGTCCCTTACCGATGCAGTTCGCGAATACCGCCGCAGAAATGGAATACCGCCTCCTCCTCACTTTGATAAGTGGTACGAATTCGCGACACGGAATGGAGTCGTCATGATAGATGAGTACGACACCATCAATGAGATGCTGCTACCGTTCTGGGCACTCAAGCCGTCCACCATCCGCTCGCGCATCGCGAACGCATTAGGCCACGAGGATAGCTCACTGCTTGCGATTGCGGTACGTCATGGGGCTATAGAGAACTTTCAAGGTGGCGACGAATGGCAACAACAAGCTACGATTGGCATGATGAAACAATTTGTGCAATATCTGCCTGATATGGATCTAGGATTCAACTTACATGACGAACCGCGAGTTATCGTACCCAACAATCTCATGTCATCGATGGTGGCAAAGGTGAGAGATGAGATCCTACCTCGCACTGCGAAGAACACTACCCCACGCAATGCCTTTTCAACTCGTCCCGAAGACCTCAGTGACGGCACACGATTTGCCGAAGTTAGTACGACCAAGTTCAATCGCTTTGCGCATCAGCAGACATGGACCCATTCGCGGTTATCATGTTCTCCTGGAAGTCAGGCCCAGACTTTCGAAGACTACGCCGCCGACAATCTCACGGCGTATGCTACCAGCGACCTTGGCTTTATCTACAACGCGACTGCCTTTTCTGATATCTGTAACTCCCCTTCATTCTCCTCAACATACGGATTCTTCGAACGACCCAATGCCTTCAGCATCATCCACGAACTCACACCCATTTTCTCGCAATCGAAGATCTCCAGCTTCCAAGACATCCTGTATCCAAGTCCTTGGTACTGGATAGGCAAAGTAGGCTACGATGAGACCCACGACACGACATGGGAGAACAAGACAAACAGTCTTTACTGGCGCGGCTCCACAACAGGAGGCTTCAGCCGCAACGGCGGCTGGCGACGTCAACATCGCCAACACGTAGTCCAACGCCTCAACGCTCCAGACACCGCCAAAATTCTCGAACCTGTCTCCACGTCATCCGCTGCGAACAGCCCCTCCACCTCCTACGCAGTGACGGAAATCGACCGCCGCGCCCTCAAAAACCTCATCGACGTCCACTTCTCCCACATTGGCCAATGCGACCCAGGTGACTGCGATGCACAACAAGAATTCTTCGACGTGACCGAACGCGTCGACGGACAGGATGCATGGTACTACAAGCATCTCCTCGACATGGACGGCAATGCCTTTTCGGGTCGGTTCTACAGCTTTCTTAAAAGCCGGTCTTTAACCTACAAAATGGCGTTGTTCCGTGAATGGCATGCAGAGTGGCTACGGCCTTGGGTTCATTACATCCCTCTATCTCTCCGCGGCGACGAACATCTCGATCTTGTGAGATGGTTTTCGGGAGCGAAAGTGTTTGATGACGATGGTGATGGGAAGGCGGAGAGAAGTGATGCTGATGGAGGAAAGAAGGGCGGCAATGGCGATAGTGAGGGGGAGAGGAAGGCGAGGGTTATTGCGAAAAGGAGTTCTGAGTGGCATGACAGAGTGTTGAGAAATGTAGACTTTGAGGTCTGGTTTTTCAGATTGTTGTTAGAGTATGGGCGGGTAGTGGATGATAGGAGGGAGGAAATTGGGTTCCCGGGGCCGTAGTCAAGTAAGAGGAAGTAGAAAAGGATGGCATATAGGGCTGTGGTGCTTCTGCTTGTAGATAGATGGTTGTGCAAAAGGCGGGGTTTCTTCTTTCTATACTTGCTGATGATCATGTATGCGAAGATTGGTGTCTGCGCCTGATAGGCGAGAGGTGTGGTATACCATCAGTGAGTAGCTTTGGTTTGCCTCGCTGTTTGTGAGGCGTGCATGTTGGAGGCGATGTTGAATTCGTGTAAATGGAAAGAAGTGACAGCGTTGCTAAATGAAAACCTGGCCCTCCTTGAGTCAACTACTCTTCTATCCGACAACGCCTTTGATTCCGTGAAAAATTACCCATCGTGTTCTGTCAATTATCCTCGCACGCATGCACGATACCGCTTAATGCTCTCTCTTGTTTACCTTGACGCCATACTCGGAATAGAACTTGCATTGCGAGTTGAATACAAAACTAGAAGTGTCTTCTACGAAGACATTGCATCCGTATGTCTCCGCGTTGGGCGGAGTATACACTACCTGTGGTTAGCGAAGGACAGCTATATAAGCATGAGAGAAGGTGCATACAATGTACTGATACCGCGTACTCTGTAGGGTGTGGGTTCGAGATGCAATGCACGCCAAGGGTGTCCGCCATATACGTGACCTCATTCTCCTTATAGGTAATCTCATGGATCTTCGTCATAGGGCGTTGGTTCTCGACGTCCTCATCGGTGGGAGTGGCGAATCGGGTCTCAGTGAGGCCTCCCTTGAGGACCTTCATGATGCAGTGCGCTTTTGCATGGCTGCGCGATTGTTAGCTTCTACTTCACGGGATCACAGTGCAGAGGCGCATATGTTGGAATAAGCAGAACATCGACGTCGGATGTCAGAAGTTGATGTATTATCGAAATGTCGTCTTACCGGCGTGTCTCCTGCTGACACATCGATCAATTGTAGATCGGCGAACGGAGTCGCTTCATCGTGCAGGAGACTGAAGCCTTTGAGTATTGATCGAAGCCGGAGATGTTGTGATGTCGGACACTAGAGTCAACCAATCGCAAAGACGTAATAACTTACTCATGAATCGGGCTTTTCTTGCCAGGACCCCATACCAGAATGAGCTGTTCGATTAGTTATCCTCTCTAATCGACCTAGGGGGGGTGGAGACTGTACCAGGTTGCTCTTTCCGTTGCCCTTGTCAACAACGTTCCGTGTATATGGGAGGTGCTCTGATGGGAAGAAGTACTTCTTCCACTCTGACTCTTCTGATACGTAGGCCTTCATCAGTTCTTGAAGCTCATTCTCATCTACATCTTCAGAGTCGATGCCGTTGCTGGGACCGAGCACGTCATTGATCGCTTGGACGAGTGAGTGGAAACCATCAAGCTCAGTGTTGCGATTGATCATTATGGCGATAGTTGTAGCTGATGACTGTCTGCGGCGAGTGTGTTGTCAATAGTTATTGGTTTCCCGATGCTATTTGAAGACGCCGATCAAGAGAGGTCAGAGCGTAGAGATAAGATAGAGAGCCTTTGTATAGAAAGGACGGAAGGGACAACAGGTCGTGGTTGCAGCCCTTCAAGACTGCTTGTGCCGGAAAGGCTTGCTTCATTATGTAACAATCTGCGCGTTCTAAGCTTGTGATATGTGGATCCGAGTCGGTCAGCAGAGTTCGGCGACATGTGATGCACCTCATATGCTGCATTCAGAGTGTTGAATGTAGTCCCCGATACGAAGAGCCCGAAAGCGGCTTCTATCGGGCATCTCAGCTTTGTGAAGGCCGGTGAGGGAAGCATGCATGGAAGCCACAATGGAAGGGTGCTGCATATGACGCTAACCACATCGAGTGGCGGTGGAACTTTCTGCCAGAATCCGTGCCCCGCTTCGTCATTGGCGGCGTGCTTTGCATCAAAATTGTGAACAACATCATCGCCTCTACACCTACCCAGATCAAGTCAACAGACACGATAACACAAAATGGCGACTACAGTGGATAAGGCGAGTATATATCTTCGGCATATATCATCGAACCGCATGCTAACATCATGGGCAGATCAAAGACATCGAGGCCGAAGTAAGACACTCCCCACAATACGCGATCATACCACGATAACTTACACGAAACGTAGATGGCCAAGACCCAGAAGAACAAGGCGACATCCTTTCATCTTGGTACGGCTTCGGAACCGAACATGCATGTTGACATGCTTATACATGAACAGGGCAACTGAAGGCAAAGCTCGCTAAGCTCAAGAGGGAGCTACTCGAGCCTTCTGGTGGCGGCGGTGGCGGTGGTGTGGGATTCGATGTTGCTAGGACTGGTGTTGCCAGTGTTGGTTTCATTGGATTTCCATCGGTCGGAAAGAGTACGCTCATGAGCAGATTGACCGGCCAGCACTCTGAAGCTGCTGCGTATGAGTTCACAACAGTGGGTTGACCGTGTTCGTCGCAATGATGAGCGCTGACAGTTTGCAGCTTACTACCGTACCCGGTCAAGTCATGTACAACGGAGCGAAGATCCAGATTCTCGATCTTCCCGGTATCATTCAAGGTGCGAAGGATGGCAAAGGTCGTGGTCGACAGGTTATCGCAGTCGCGAAGACATGCCATCTCATCTTTATTGTTCTGGACGTCAACAAGCCTCTTACCGACAAGCGCGTTATTGAGAACGAATTGGAGGGCTTCGGTATTCGAATCAACAAGAGTCCACCAAACATTGTGCTCAAGAAGAAGGACAAGGGTGGCATCAACATCACAGCGACAGTTCCGCTGACGCACATCGACCACGGCGAAATCAAGGCTGTGTTGAACGAGTACCGTATGGCAAACGCGGATGTCGCTATTCGATGCGACGCAACAGTCGACGATCTGATCGATGTTATTGAGGCCAAAGGACGAAGCTACATCCCCGTCATCTATGCATTGAACAAGATTGATGCCATCAGTATCGAGGAGCTTGACCTGCTCTACCGGATCCCCAATGCTTGTCCCATTAGTTCCGAACACGGTTGGAACATCGATGAGCTCCTGGAGCAGATGTGGGAAAAGTTGAATCTCGTCCGTGTCTATACCAAGCCCAAGGGCAAGATGCCAGATTACTCTGCCCCAGTCGTATTGCGATCAACAGCCTGCACCATTGAAGACTTCGTATGTCTCTCCCCCCTCATTTTAAAAGTCCCACGCTAACGAATTGGCAGTGTAATTCCATCCACAAGACGATTGTGGACAACTTTAAGCACGCTATTGTTTACGGAAAGTCATGCAAGCATCAACCCCAACGTGTGGGACTGTCTCACGAGCTTGCCGACGAAGATATTGGTACGTATCCTAGTATCACCATCCTGAATGGATAGCATGAGCTCACATATGGACCAGTCACCATTGTCAAGCGCTAGATAAGGTCTTATGATCATGAGATATGACGGGCGTTATGGATCCGGATTTGGGAAAAGTGAGTAGAGCAGAAGGGCCTTTTGGATGGCTGAACATGTCTCACTGCGATACCAATACCAGGTCGCAGCATTAAGATGACGAACAGAGCGAGGCTTGGAGCCGATCTCGCAGCCTGGATTGGCCGAGGGCTCGTTCCAGTAGCACCGCGGACGACATCAGGACGACACTAGTTGCGGGCAACGCAGCTTACGGCGCGGATCGTACTTGCCAATCGCCAATCCTCGAGGGCTGGTGGCGGTCCGATACCGTCCGCGAGCTATCAATAACAGACCTTGTTCTCTTACCAAAGAGGCGTCGCCCAAGACACTGCTGTCGTCGCCTCGGAGCGTTATGGTAATGGCGCCGCTGGTGTTATTGGAACGGTCTCAGCTACCAGCATTTGTTTTTATTCCATATTTGCTTCGGAATTTGATGGATTCAGATCAGCATTGTCTGGCCCATTTTTTGGAGCATCGGTTTTCCTTATTGGTCTACTAACGGGCGCAGCGGTCGATTCGGAGAAATCAGCAGGGGTCAGTTGCGCTGGCGACTCAGAAGGCACGCTGTCAGTCGGGCGCTAAATCATTATCGCTCCCGAGACCTGAGTGGCTGGTCGGCAAAACCTCGATTTTCCATGGGCGCGATTATTGCAGCTTTCCGAAAGCGTTTCAGCCGTCGACACTTTCTGTCTCTCCTTTATGCACAGCCGATGATTGACGTGCTGCCCCTGCCGTGGGAATCGCCACCACCTCGCGTACCTGAGCAGCACTGAATCGGCTCCCACTGTTTCGCGCCACGAGCGTACGGCAACGGTCAGGATTTACTGCGCTGGGCGCACGAGGCGAAGCCAATATGGCGCTCCCACTCAGACCATGTCTCATTCGGGAAGCGTCAGATTAGCCGGCTGCAGACGTGCTCAGCGGTGCGAGGGCCCTGATGGGATGATCCTACCCGGCCGCCTTGACATCCCATTTGCCCTTGCTAGCAGTCAGGCGTCGAGGCATGCACTTGCGAGCTAGCTAGGCGGCCGCATAATTCTGGCCCGCGCTGTCCTAGGGGCGCATCCCCGATGAGAGACCCGCACACGCTAAGCCCAACGTTGTCGCTCGCGTTCAAGTCGCTTGGCCGAATGGCGACAAGGATCATAGAGCACACGCCAGGCTTGCCGGCAAGCTTGGGCACGAAACAAACAGGGCTCCTCTCCCGCCAGCTGCAGTAGGCCGCGCCCGCATCGCACAGCCAGGGCCTGTTACCAGTGTCCCCAGACTTATCCTCAAGTACGCGCTGCAGGCCCGCCGCGCCAGGCTTTCCCTGCAGTTTCAATTCTCCATCTGAGCCCACTGCTTTGCCGCGCTGCTTTATACCTATATGTTTTGACCTCTGTCATACCCAGCGCCTTTTGTCAGCGCTACCCCCGCTAAGCAGGTACTTGACCTGTTGCTGTTTCGCCTCAGGAACCAAAATCTCGTCTCATGCATGCATGCGCTCGGCCGCTCTGAGGTCACCTACGCCGCCCAGGTATAGCAACACCAAGTACAGATGCATATGCCCGTCTGACGCCCTACTTTGCTCTGCGTCTAACACGAACACTCGTTCTCACGCTCGCACGGATACACCGCATCTATACGTTTCCTGCAATCCGACATGAGCCAATTCCAAATGGACCACGAGCACCAACACCACCACCAGGAACCTTTCGAGGATCATCATTCTGGATGGCATGGGGATAACGGATACAACCCACATCACCAGTCTCCAGTTCAAGACTACAATGGCTTCAACAATTTTGCGCCGCTACCAATGGAACCCATCTACGGGACCGGCATGCATCCACCACACCAAACGCACCCGACACCGAGGACTACACATCCACAGCTGCAGCCTTTGATCATGCCACAGATGCCACAATGGCCAAGTATGCTCACCAGCCAATCCACTTATCAAGCTTCACTGTTTCCTTCAGCCCCACTACCGATAACGCCGGCATCAGCAACTCCAGTCTCAGCAAGCTCAACTCACTCCCGTACTTCATCGACACCACGGAAAACTCTTACCGACTCGGACCGGAGACGTATGTGCCAATACCACGAGGAGAATCCTACTGTCAAGCAAACGGAAATTGGAGGTATGCCACTATGATGCACCTAGCCACACGGATCGTTCACTAACGTAACCCTAGCAATGTTCGGTGTAGAGCGAAGGTACCACTGCATATGCATCATGTCTCTTACCGTGCTGACTTTTGAGTAGTACCGTCTCGAAGGTGTTGCGCCAGAAGGAGAAGTACCTGTACCAGGACGACGGCAGCCGATCACCCATAAAAAGATCGAAAGGCAAATTCCCAGATATCGAACGAGCCCTATCCAACTGGGCAAGGAACCATCAAAGACAAGGACTACCACTGTCAGATGCCATTATTCGAGAGAAGGCCCGCTTCTTCGCTCAGACTGTTGGGAACTCCGAGAGTCATCTCAAGGCGAATAGTACGAGCTGGCTGGAAAAGTTCAAGCAAAAGAATCATCTCATGGGAGCAAGGGGAAGAAAGGGCTCGTTAGCAGAAGAGTCGGAGGGAACTTCTAATCCGCCATCGAACGCGCACACGCCGGGGGCTATCTCGCCTACCTCACCTGGCGGGGTATCGCCTGCAACCACAACCATGAAAGCCAAGAAGAGCCAGGAAAATCTCAAGACAGAAAGCCCTGACACATACGACTTCTCGAACCATCGTCGACCGTTCCATTCACAAAGCAGCACTTCCTTATCAAGCGTATTTACAGATACAGCTACCAGCCCTACGTCGCTGTCGTCGCCATTCTTCACACCCGATTCAGCATGTGGACCAAGCCCCTTCGTAGGCAACCGCCAGCCTGCTAGTGGGCAGCCAGGGAGCAACAACTTCCAGCGGCCCCGAAGCCAGACCTTTCCTATGCTTGTAGGCGTTGAGCAATATATGTCACCGCCGGGCTCATCTGATGCGCTGACTCCAAAATACGTCAGCAGCGGTACCCTCGATTCTCCTATGACCGAGATGCCTACCGCGCTTCCGGCTATTGATGAGGGAATGTCGCTCTCACCAACTCAGGTTCCTAATTCAATGCAGCCCCCTCCAGTGCCTGGTGCCAGTCAAATTGATGACAAAGGGTCATCCGCCGACTCATCGCCTATTACGCCATCCCAAGAAGAAGCCGCTCGCGCATTAGAGCTGGTTATGAATTTCTTCCAGTCACAGAACGCCGGTTTTGTCGTAGAGCCACAAGAGTATGTTACCATCGGCAAACTGATGGAGAAGCTACGAATCAAGCGCAGCTCCGAAAGCCTTCCTTCCGAGATGCGACGTGTGTCAGAGCCCACCTTCGCTACGTCCAAACTCGAAAGCGTGGACGCAATCCATTAGCGACCGCATATGTTACCTCACTCAATGTCGGCTCCACCTTGTGTCTCCTGCCACAGCGCGTATACGCTTACGACTGCTTTTCTTCCTGTGGAACGATATGTCTAAATGGCTTGGTTTCGGAGAGCAAGTCTGCACGACACTCCTGGGTCATGATACCAGGATCAAGAACCCATCCGCATGGCCAGCGTTACACAATGCAGGCACTATTTGGGTTTTCTTTCATTGTTGCATCTCGCTACATTCTCGTACCAGCATCACTAGCATTGCTTCTATTTCTCACTATTCCTTCATTGACTTTGACTATCTATTCGTCTATTCCCTTGCTCGACGAACCACTATACCCCCCTTTAGCAGCGCATAGCAGCCGACCGTTTCCGAATTTATTCCCTTACCTAAAAGGAAGACTGTAACTGCTCACGCGGGCCACTATTTTGTACGCTTCACTTTGTTGCTTTTCAACGTCGATTTTACATTCGCCTGGAGGCCCTCATACGTTGCATCGAGCTGAAACGGAGCGATGGGTCTCGTACGCGCTACTGTATACCTATATGCGGGCTTCTGATATAGTTACCGACCCTTGCCGAAAGATCGGCTTAACGAAAGGGTCAATCACGCTTGAAATGCTATTAATGCTCAATACTACTACACGACTGTGCTTCTGATTTTACTAGTCATTTTGCCTTGCTCATGATCTGATCTTTCCCGAACGTAGCCTTTTGCTGATGGAGCACGAGTGACACTTCAATGATCGGCAAGGATCTGGCTCATGAACAGATGGTACTTGCCGCTTTAAGCCCCGTGACGGCGCTTTCGGCATCGTATTGCAATACCGTTATAGAAGGGATGTGCAACAAAGTTTGGGCAAAGCCCGGCGAAAAACAACATTGACCTTCGGAAAATACCTTGCCGACAGCATGCCGATCTCAAAAAGCAGTATTCGTTCGTTCCAGCTTCTGCATCCTAGATACTGCCAAAACGTGAATTGCATGTGAGACTTCCAGGTTCATTCGGCAACATTGATCCCCTTCCCCGCCTTTGCATGGAGCCCAGAGCTCGGACCATTCCATTTGCACCTTGCACATCCTTGATGCATACAAAAGTACATTCATATGTCCATCGCGCCAGCAATCGAAATGCATAAAGATCGATGACGAGCATCGCAGACCAGCACATAGCACAGATCTCAAACTGTTGGGCCTGATCTAGATGCCCCCAAGCGTGAGGCGTTCCCGTCTTCCCCGAGCGCGCGCCATACTCAGCTGGAATGTTTGCGCGTTCGTTCTTGTCGAAGGGCTGTCCCGATCTGGATCAGGGATGAGACGAGAGCTCAGAGAAGCGAGGATTGGCGTTGACACCGGCCATCAGTAAGGTGGTTTGGCAAGGCAATCGACGTTAAGGCGCCCGAAACCCTGTCATGCCGCGGAGGCGGAGTGTGGCTGCACTAGACTTTTCGCTGGCTGAGGTGAGCTTAGGCCTGAGAAGACACAGTCATGCGAGTCCAGCTTCCAGCCATGCTGTGAGTCGTTTAGGGGAAGAAGCCATATCCGGAATTAATCAAATGGTGATTAGTTCGAAATGTCCTTGCTGAATGGTGGTAAAGCCAGTTGGAGCATATTGAACACTTCCGGTGAAAACCAGTGTTTCCACGTTTCGAGCTATTTTACTTCTTTCACAAAGCCGTTACTTTTGCATTACGGGTATTATGCAGCCCGTTTGATTCTTACCCTGCGTTCCGTTATCGAAAAAGCAAGAGCAAAGCCAGTTGGCGTGCAACGCCACTTTAGTTCCAGTTCCCCTAGCCGCAAAAAGAAGCAAGAAGACAATGTCGTCGGTTTCCCCACCACCAAATCTTCGGGCATCCTTGCAGGTACTACTATATTGGTACTTTTTCTCTCCCGTGTGATGTCAAACTCCTCGTCTTCTGCTTTCTTTTTTGTTTTCTGCGTTACATTACTGTTCGGTACGGTCCCGGTTCGGACCGCAACCGTGCTCGTTCACTGGCTTACACGTTGTTCAAATGCCGGATGTACTTCCTGCGAAGGTCGCAGTTGCAGTAGCAGCCTTGCGCATTGTGCAGTTGATCCAGACAGCAAAAGAAAAGGAGCAGAGCCCGACGCGTGTTACGTACATGTCAGAGTATAAACAAGCAAAGTAAGAGTAGAATGAAGGACGCGCAATGGTAGATCTGTACTTGGTTGTCGCAATCTCACTATGTTCGGCCCTTTTCTTCTAAGCTCTCCCCAAGTCGTTAGTTGCGGTGTTGCGCGCAACGGCTAGACCGTCATCAGCATCGTATCCCGCAACGCGATTGCGAAAGCCTCCCTTCGATCGGTGAAGCACTGCGTTACCTATGATCGGCCCCCCGGATCCGGGCGCCGGTCCAGTCGTAGGTCAAATTCAGAAAGGCCGAAAGGCTCGTAGTACCTTCGTATTCGGGCCTACGTCAAGCAGTGGTGGCAGGTTGTAGTGCAAGAAGCTAGGAAACCTACACCCGAAAGTCAATTGTCACGTTAAACTGCTAGCTCTTGACTTTATTTCTTTCCTTAATTCGAATCTTCTGCCCAATGATGTATGGGGCTGACCCTTTTCTCTTCCGCTAATTATTGTGTATGCACAATGTGCTGGCGATAAGCATGGAAATGTCATTGCCATGTTGGTTGTCTGGTCATGCGGTGCCCTGCATTAGGTGGTCCACGTGATTGATATCTGATGCTGTGTAACGCGGTACGGACCGGCTAGGCAAGAGAGGGACGTGGTGCACAGGTGATCACCAAATTATCTGGTGTAAGGTGTTCGCGACAACGTTGTACCAACACGCGAACTTGCTTCTAATTTGCTCATAATACTGCGCGCAGCTGGTCGGGCTATCTGTTCGATGTTGAGGGCTAGTGTCACGTGCGACAAGGTGGCTTGTGACAATTGTATCAATGTCTAACGACACTGCATGACAGGATTGAGTAACATTGCTTGGGTGGTCAACTTGCATGAGATAGCCATTTGTATCGCTATGAACAGTCAACAGTACAACGCATCCGCCCGCCGTTGACGTACCCGCTAATCTTGCACTTCCTGTCAGATGCACTCATCCGTCGCTCCAGAAGTGTTCTTCAGTTCCCAACACGGGCCGATGCATAAATTGGTGTTGCAGGCACCTCCGTTGCCGAACAGGCCGTGGCTTCGGAGTCATGTAGTATTGGCATTAATCATGATGTGTTGCGATCTTCAGTTGCTATCATTCTGACAACATCTTCATGCGCCCAGTAGCAAGCGAACCTCTCATCCTTTCCTCATACTGCGCTTCACTTAGGCTGAGCGTTGGGAACGACTCAAACTATCGATGCGCCTACCGCTTCATCCAGACCAGCTGAAGCGAATATGCCGTACGCCTCACTATTGAGTCTTCATGCCTTACGCAGGATGACGATAGTTCGGTACCATGTAATGATTGCCCACTACGGGTGATGTTTTGCATGTTTGAGTCAGTCCCACCCGCTGCCGTCCCTGCACTAACCTTCCGAGCTCTTTTAACCGTTGAAACATGGGTCAATATTCGCAATATTGATGCCCATTGCAACCCCTGATGTACCCTCGCTTGATACCAAACCATGGTAGATGCTGGATCGACGTGGCTGGGGTTGATGGCATTGTCGCTAGGGATCCTGACGCACTTGCCCCGGACCCCGTGCGGTTCAGGAACAGGCGATGTCGCATCTTGTCAAATGCTGAGTAGCGAGCGCTGCTAGGGTCATGATTTTTTCGCGTTGCGCATCCCGCGGCATCGTGAACTAGGTCCGTGTAGGGGTTCCTCGCCTTGCTTCTAGAGTTCAGAGGATTAAAGTTTCAACGGTCATCCAGGGTAGCGAGTCAGTCGAGAACCCAGCATCAGCGACAGTGGTGTCTCGAAGCAGGCAATAAGCGGCGACCTGAATCCTACGCACGCGCCCACAAAGCGCGCGTTATTCGATAGGATCAGAAAGAATAAAATCCTCAAGACGCAGAACAACTGTGCCGCAAAGGAAGCAGAGAAGGCTGACTCGATCGTCGTTATGTTCCGCGCAATTGCTGCCCAACCGAATCTTGAAACACCTTAGCGGCAGGCTGTTCAGGAACGTGTTGCCAACTTGTTAGGAACCGCAACCCTTGCGGAAGCGATAACAGATAGACGGCTACGGGCTGGGGGCGCATGCGGGGTAACCTTTTGACACTTTAAACTTCTCAGCCCACCCTCGCTTCTGCGATGTTCACTTACTGAAACCCCACGGTTGATACATCGCCTAAGTGAGGCTGAGTTATATTTGACCTCGAAACATGGGTTCGCACGGAGCTGCCGACAGCGAGCACGGCGGTAAACATGATCCGCAGTCATGATCGTTCCCGAACCAAGTTTCTTATCATATCTCGCTAGGTGGGGGCTTGAATGCAGGAGGAAGCGGGGCTTAGACAGGTTCATTTTGATACGTGAAGGTGTATTGGAGCTCGGAGCGCTACTTTAGATGAACCAAGTGCAAGGACGACCCAACGTCGTCTAAATTCTGCGATGCTCGTAAGGACCGCGCGGTAGGTATCGCAGTGTAAACCATTGTCAAGATTGTAACGGAGCTGCGCACCTAGTCATTCCGTATTTGACTAATCATACTCCTCTGCCACACGACGCTCTGGCCTCGCATGTCGCCTGTCAACCAATATCCTTCTCCAAAGCCTCCCGGTTGTATGCGATTTATCCCCGCGCATATGTATACACCACACGGACCGTCGCGCTCACCGAGCGACATGCAGATTGTCCAAGCCTCCCATTCGCACATGGTGAACTTGAGTTGTATTTTTCCTGCCGCGTACAACACTTCCAAGATTGAGACCTGCAGCGTTCGTGATGGGGCCAGCTGGACTAAGCAATGGCTTGAAGGAAGACGTGCACTGCGGGGCACCTCGTGGCACTTTCTCTGTAGTTTCCGTCCGGCAATATCCCAATTAGTCAGGTGCTCGTCACAGCATGCAGCCAGCCCGGAGTCTGGATGCCATGTACCTCAACAATTTCCTTAGGGAATTTTCTGATTGGCTAGTACCCCTCTTTTCGAGATCAGCGGTGTACCTTTTCCACCACGTTCTGCTACGAGCCCACGATGAGTTGGTATACGTGGAACTGCATCATGTAGCTGCAGTTTCGCTGCTTTAGTGAACTACTCTATAACGATTTCATGGAAGTAGGTATGCGATGCAAGGGCTGGAGATTTGCCCTCATTTGAACTTGGTGTGAACGACGATATTGACTGCGCAACGGGCCGTGCCCAGCAGTTCGCGCATCTGGCGGTGAAAGTTCCTGATGTCTTGTGCTTTGATCCCCGATACACGACGTAGAAACGCTTTGCTGACAAGCCCAGGTTATCAGCTGATACGTTCGTCCAGTAAGTCTTTGACGCCTTGTTCTCCAAGCTCCGGAAACAGGCGTAGTCCGATCAGTTCCACAATCTGAAAGACGAGATGTTTGTTGAGATAGGCGTCATCAAGACAGCCTAGTATATCTTCGATCTGTCGAACCTGAGTATCGCGTCCGTCACTCGCGAAGAAAGCGGCTGCTACTTTAGGTGGTACTAAGTCTAGCAGCGTAGCGGCACAACAGTGCTTGATCGCCTCGATCTCCTCATCAGTTGGGATCTGACGTGGGGGCCCGAGCGCATTGTTAGGGAAGAGTGTTGCACGAAGAGTGCGAAGCGCCACTGGAATGAAAGCGGGGTTCAAGATCCGTGTGTGGAAAGTATGAGCGAGGAACCTGCAATTACGACTGGTTAGCAAACGAGACTTGCAAGAACGAAATGGACTGGTGCGAAGTAAACCGAACGCATGCATATGAATCCGCGGAACAGTCAGCTGGCCACCGCGAATGACGATGTCCATGATGGCAGAATCATCGTATCGGACGAGAATCGAGTCGAATGCTGATGCGGCCCACAAAGTGAGGCGCGCGCGCATGTCAAGCGAGATTGATGATCATGCCACAACACAACTTAAGGCAGGATGTCGTGGTGACTAGGTCAACAAGCCAGTCCCGAACGTTTGGGAATAGCATCATCCGTCAAATGTTTCGATGCGGTGCTCAAACAAACTAGGCCATGTTAAGTCCGAGGAGTGCGTGCTCGCTAGGATTTCTAACGAGACCAGAGTATGACGGCAGCGACGTCGCAGGCCGCTAAGATGTTAGAGACCGAAAGATGAGGCGCAATCAGCTGGTGGCGGCAATGACGGTAGGGTTAGGATCTGTGGCCAATCTCGTGTCTTGAGCTCAGTAAGGCCAGTCCCGAGAGGGACGGATGGACGGTGTGGACAGATCAACCGGCGCGTAAGCGGCCCTTCCACATAAGCTAGGGTCGTGATAAGGCGGTTCGGAGTACGGAATACCCTTCGTACGCTATAGTGCCCTGTAGCTGCCGGTGGAAGCTGAGCTTTAGGATTGGTCCTACTAAGATGCAAGCATCGTGCGATCGTTTGTGGTGTTGACAAAATCGAAGACACAAATGGCGCCAAGCCCCCTTGTCCGAAACGTGTCGAGTTGCCGCCCGGAACGGGTGCCGAGGCTTGCATAAGGCGGTGCGCCACGACAGGGATTTTCCTGTGTGTGAGCCTGCGGGCCGTCGCATTCGCTGAAGCGAAGTCAAGTGACTGAAATCGTATGCGGAGCTATCTCATGCTGTGTCGCACGGTCCCACAGACACTGAGCAGCCAGCCAACCATGGGAAGCAAGTGAAGAAAGAGATATTATCGTAACTTACCTGTCCAATACACCATCGGTTTCACCCACCCTACCTGGGCCGGCCAACGCTCCACGATGGAGCATGGAGATGAAGCCCAACAGCCAAGGCATGCGGACATCTAACTCGACAAGTTGCGCTACACAGCTCCACAAGCCCATGCTGACTACAGGCCGTTTGGCCTCCAACGGGCGCCTGGAAGCAATGTTTTCCGCTTGAGGTGTTTGCGATTGGCTACCGGCCTCAACAGATGACTGTTCGCTTGTGGCAATTCTTGACGGAAGAGAAGATAATGTCGCAAGACTCAAAATCACCGCGCGCACCGCAGTAAACGCCAAAAAAGCGTATTGGATGATCGCCCAGAATGCACCAGAAGTGTATACGACCGGAGTATTATGGCGATTCTGGCCGGCGTCCAGTCGTTCTTCTGGATGAACTTCTGTCCCGCCGTGTGGAGACAGCAGCCCATAACGCTCAAGACGGGTCAACGACTGTTCTGCGTTAGGGTCGTCTGACTGGGGATCTTTCTCTTTGGTAGCATCGGTCTGCAGAACCTCAGCTATCCTTGTGATGCCTTCCCATAATACCCATCCCTCACAGGCTTTGCCGCTAATGCCGTTTCCGAGGATCATCTCGGCGAAAATTTCGGCCACCAGGGCGCGTAGACACCCATTCTTCAAGTCTTCTGTCGGTAGCAATAAAGCCAACACTCCGTGGATGAGGAGTTGGCGCCACGCCGACTCGCTTTCGCGCTGCTCGAGGACTGTTGCTGGTGCATCATCGGTCGGAACAGGAGAAAGTGCAGGGTGTGGGTGGAGCGTATGATAGATCAGACGAGGATCTGATACCAGTGAATTTGACGAGGCGGCTTGATTCTTCGCTATTCGGAAAGCTGACAGGGCACAATTAGACTAAGTTCATGCGACAGTCCAGGGTCGGAACTACCTACATGTCAGATGAGCTTCAAGCAGCTCAGGGATCTCGTCTAGTAACAGTGATTCCAGGTCGACTTTCCTGAGGCGTTGTTCCAGACCACGGGTACAGTGAGCGATAATTTGAATCACTTCGTTGACAAATACTTGATCTGGAGTTATCTTCGAGTACCACGTCTGTACGAACTCCTTGATGATCACAGAAATAATACCGTATAACTGAAGATCGACCTCATTTGAGCTTGTCAGAGGTGGTAGCACGTCTCCGATTGGGCGTGGTGTACTGCGTGCTTTCTCGCCGTTTCCAAGTAGTACATTGTGGGAACAGAGAGTACGCCGAATGAATGCTGCGGTTGCTTTGTCCGAAGCAGTATCCACTTGAGTCTTTTGAGTTTCTGTTGGGCGAGTCGTAGCACGAGTATGGTTTTGCAAAGTGCTCCCAGTGGCTCCTGGTATAGACGATATTGGGGTTTGAGAGCTTGGTGGCTGCGGAAGAGGGACGTCAGGATCCCGGCTCATGCTCTCCGTCATCGCAAGGTAATGCTCATGGTCGCATTCACTGAGTAAGATTTGCGACACGTGATAGCGCGCTGCGACGCGGTCTCGATGAAGGTCGTCGTTGAGTTAGATACTGGGTAAAGTGAGCGATGACGACACAAAGCCAACCAGAGTTTCCGTGTTTAGCCGAGCCTTGGCGCGTCTGTTCTTTGTCACACGCGTTGCACAACACCCGCCCTCCGACTAGCAAACCTCACAGCGCCGCTCACTTCAAACATCCAAATGGCAGCACTAAGTCCCGACGGTATGTGGGTAGCCGTTGTTTCTGCTCCTGCTAATCGTTTTGGTAGTGGCGATAATCGATGTGGAGGCGCAACTGAAAGACATCGTACAAAATCTATACAACCTCATCGTGCAAGCTTACGACCACCATGGAAGCAAGACACAGGAAGCCATGAAGCGAGAAATGTACGCAATAGCTCAGGAACATGCGTTGTATGGTGGGCTAATGACATGATAGCCAGTCGCTTATTCAAAATCTGGTAAAATTGGCAAGAACGGCACCTTCGGTGAACATCAACATCCCTCCAGAGGTCATGTCCTATGTAGAAAACTCTAGGAACCCGGACATCTTCACTCGCGAATTTGTTGAGACCGTGCAGCGAATGAACCAGATGTTGTACGGTCGCGTTGACGCTTACCACGCCCTGCAAGAACAGCTCGCCCTGCACGTCTCAAGCGCGATACCAGAGCTCAAAGACGATGTAAACTCCGTCGTCGAGTCTACAGGTGGCAAAGTTGTCGTCTAGGTGTCTTACCTCTATCAAACAAACGCGACTACCTTGCACGAATCTAGAGTACCTAATTTCCGCAACCACATCATGAATGTTGAGATAGTAAAGACACGTACGGAGGTCAAACCCAAATTGCGAGATCTACCCAAGGACTTCGTTTGAGTAGTTTGTCATGAGTAGCAAATTCTGCGGAACTTTATCTACACATCAGCACTCCAACAGGTGGGGAGGTACCTCAAAGAACACAACACTATTTCAATCTCAGTTTCGTCGACATTTAGGACAGCGGGGAAAGCGTCAGAGGCGTGAATGATGTCACTGGAAAGCGTGACAAGTCGTCAGAAGGGTTGTGCTTTTGGATGAGGATATTGGCAGGGATATTAGTACCCAACACGTTGCTTTGTCCACAGCGCGCCCACACGTAAAAAAGAAACAACAACATCTTTCAATCAGCCAGGTTTCATCGCAGTCATCCCCACTCGCCGCCAGATCCGTTCGCGCCACATCACATACGTCGCTCTTGTTGCCTGAGTTAGAATGGCGCCATGCTTCCTTCAGCCATTTGATACAGCTTTACGCGGTATCTTGTCCCTTATATCCGCGGTTGGACTATCGTTACATAATGTTCGCTTTTGGACACCTGCAGCAAGTTTCGCTCGTTATAGTATGCGGCTAAGTGTATCGTACGAGGTTAGCTTCGGCACCCATGTTTCGCTGGAAATGAATGCGTACCAGTCGTATCGAAACTGATCACGATATCGCTCTGTACAACGAACTTGACACGTCTGGGTGATGTCGGTTGCATTGTAAGGGTCAAGGTCAAAGCCACTCTTTGTCCTTCTCGGTCGACTCGTTGACTTGTTACATACCCTAGACGTGTGCAAATATGTGGAGAATATCTCCTTGACATATGGATGCATGGAGATTCAATATAACTTCGGTGCAACGGCGCGACACCGTGTGTTAGAGTTTTCGGTCCGACAGTCATAACATTCAATACTGACAGCTTCGCTCAGCTCATGTTGGAACACGACAAACTCTGACCGTCGGACATACAAAGCAGAATTGAGCGAACCCTGATACTGGGAGATACCTATATCATCCATGGTATCATACCTCGGTTGCAAGTCGAGCAATTTGGACGTATTTGAAGACGTGCTCCTCTGCCTAATACCTACTCTTCGGTTTTCTTTGTTGCCCTAACTGTACAATGACTTCAAGTGAAGCTCGTGACCAAACCCGATGGAGATTTCTAGTATAGGCGATGCTTTGTCTATAGCTGCTACCTCTTCGCCGACCTGGTAAGGATGATGCATTGTCATATACGCTCAGTTTCTTTCTCATTATCAGTCACGATGTCTACACAATACAGCAAATATCCTGCTCAGCATTTGCACCGGCCTATATATGGCTTGTGAACACTTCGTTCGTCATTAGTCTTTAGTGGTACCAGCTAGGCGGTGGAGATCCCCATCGAATTTCGAATTATATTTGGTGATGTCTGAAGCGGCTCCAATTCTCGAATGGAGAGTGCATAAAAAATAGCCTGCCTTACCTATAAATATGTTTGTTTGCTCCCAGCGGTCTAGATGTGATCCACTGCACTCAGATCTGAACACTCATCTTCTTTCAACAGCCAAGACAGTAAACCATAGCGACTGAGCACGATGTACGAACGACAACATAACATTTAGGAAACAGTTTCTCATCCAGGCGTAAACAGCCATCAAGACCATGCGAATATAAGCTTTGCTTTGCACGGCGAGCAGCATTTCACTTCCGTCTTGCAAGGCGAGAAAGGAATGAGTGATAATCTTCTATAGGTCACTAATTTGGAAAGAATCTGTCGATAGGCAAAGAATTGACTCTTCAAATATCCTGATGCGGCGGGTTTTTCACTTCACAATTTTTCACCGACGTTCCGTCATTCACTATATTGCAAGCTACTTAGGTAGGACATGATGGCCTTACAACAACCGCCGACTCCTTCCCCACACTGTCGCGCACAAGCTTTGAACGCTTGGTTCCATTCTATGCTCTTTATCTCGTTATACACAATCAGCGCGTAAAACAAACCGTTTAGCAAATCTCAACTCGCTTTCCTAATACGAGCACTCGACACGAGCAAACGGAACGATAGGCCGATCACGCCAGATTTGGCGGAAAAAAGCTTGAAAATTGTATAAAGACCGCACAAATGTTGTTCTTTTCTAGGCCTTCGTCGACTTTTGCGTCGACATCGCAATGTCGTAATGCACCCACGCTACCGCCGCGACCAGCTACCGCTTCATGTCATTCCCGAGCGCGTTCCACTTCTTCAGAGGCATTCAATCGTCCAAGAGTTCACAGTTTGGTATCCTGGGAGCTTGTTCCCACCGCAAAGCTATCACCACTATCCTCCCCAGCTTCCGTTCCTTCTGCGTCCGCCTCCCATTCTCCACCACCAGAAGAAGAGTCTGTTTCATGGGAGGTCGTCAATGAGGATACCTCAGCGCTGATAGCAGTCCATTCCTACATTCCATCTCTTGAAGGCTTCTCTCCTGCATCCGCAGAATTATCCCGCTCTGACCCCGAGCACACATCGCTATCCGAATTTGACACAGAGGCTTTCCCATCCCATGCCCATCTGTTCCCTTCATCACCAAACGGTACATGGCGTAATGAGTCACTTCACGCGTTAACACACCCTACGGCCGTTGATTACAAAGCGCTGTGTAACAAGCTCCGTGCGTTAGTTGAAGAAGCATCTGACGAGGTTTCTGGAAGAGTGAATCGAGTTTTTGAGGGGTCTGATGTACCGGCAATACATGACAAAGTCTTGAAGATTATACCCTCAGTTTCGATGCCGGATATGAGGGATCTTGAGCGCGCTGTTGATGCCGGGTGTGAATGGGGATGTGGGTTATTGGAACGGAGACATACAAGGAGTAGAGGGCGGGAAGGGTGAGTGAGGCGCAGAAAACCCCTGCAGCAAGGAAGAAACAAGAGCGCAATTAATATGTCTCTAAGTAAGCGCCGGAGTTTGAAGTGGTGCTAGGAAGATTGAATTCCAACATGGTAATACATTAAATATCTTTGAAGGCTACGCAGCCTATCTACATGAAGCGAATATTTCTCTAATAAACCTTTAATCGTCATCTCAAATCTCCTCGCTCAATCACTAATTTTTTCTAAACCGTGGCCATTCCCATTTTCAACTATTCATCTCGGTGAATACTTCCAGCGCGTTGACGCTGGGCAGGATGCGGGTGTGCGAGTGCCTCCTCATCACGAGGGCCGCCAGCACCGCCTTCCATAGGTCCACCAGCCTTCATGCCACTCGGCGTTCCACCGAAGCTGACAAGCACCGAGGGATTGTCTGCCGTTAGGGCATCTAGAACATCTAGCTCGTGTGCTGTGAACCATTTTGGCATCAAGAAAGTGCGTAGCGGAATAAGCGCGGTGATGAGTACGGGAAATCCGATAGCGGCGATAGTTTGCGAAATAGCAACTGTGCATGCGACACCAAAGATCTGGATGCCAATGAAAAGTCCGATCTTCTTGCGGGAGACGGTATTTAGCGGGTTATCGCGTTGGATAAAACGCTTTTCGGACATGAGGTAGAGGGTCTTGGCGACGATACCGTTAGATTCGATTGAACCCCACTGCAGAAGAGTTAGCATGTTGAAGGAACGAGTGGCGGTAGAGGTACGTACACCGACAACGAAGAACACACCGGCGAAGACGGCGGCAGGCATAGTGTGTAACACCGTGAGCAAAGGACCGGTCATAGTACCCCAAATAGCCATGCCCATCAAGAAGTGACTGACACGCTGTTCAACAACGGCGGTAGCCTCTATAAATGGCTTACGGATTTCTCCGCCATCCTCCGTTTTGGTGACTTCAAGTTTCGTTTCGTAAACTGTCAAAGAGTCGGTATGCACAGGTGCTTGCGGTACGAGACCGTTGGGAAGGGGAAGGCCAATAACACCGCCAACAAAGCATGTGCAGCCGAGAAGGAAGAAATCCCAGTGGAAGCCAGCGGGCTTTTTCAGAGGATATTGACGGGCTTGTGCTGTAAGAGATGAAACATTCTATCGTGGTAGATTAGCATGTATCATTTTTGGAACGGGTACAAAACTTACGTGGTCGTAGTAGAAAAGCAGCATCATCAGGAAACCAAATGGCAATGCTGCAAATACCCACTTGACGTCCAGATTCCAGAAGTCAATCACCCAATTCCTGTCCTGCGTCGGCTCAAAGGCGCCTGTAATAGGGACTCGGTACAGGCCAGTATTCTCCAAACGTCCGGGGATGTGTGAGAAGCCGACCCAGAACAAAGTTGGAAAGACGAAGGAATAGTCAGCGAGGATACCACGGACGCCTGGACCAAACAATGTACTTCCTCCAAGCTTCTCGAGGCCGTATACGGAGGCAAAGTAGCAGATGGCGATAACGATGGAAAGGTAGCCGCCATCGAATTCGGAAACTTCGAAGAGGTAAACCAGTTCTTCCACACCCTTGACTATGGATGTGTCAGCTATGTAACTATGTTTGGCTAGTTGCTAGATACGTACTGCAATAGATAATTCCGACATACATGCCGAATGTCTCACTTGAGAAGTCGGTAACATAAGCCATGTAGTCACTAAAGTTGCCGAAGGATACGATCCAGTGGAAGATGGCAGCCCAGATACCGACCCATGCGGTAAAGGCTGGATAGATGGGAGGATCATACTGAGTGATAATGTCGAAGATGGTGTAGTTGAAGAGGGCGATAAGACCAGTGACGCCCACAATGGTGAGAGGTTGGCAAGCGAAGAGGCTGAAGACCATTGCTGCTAAAGCGGAGGCGAAGAGAGCTTCATTGATACCGAAGAACTCGCCAGTTCGGCGGTACATGTCGAGCGTGAAAGCGATAGCAGGTAGAACACTGGATCTGTAAGTACATGTCTTGAGCATTCCACTGAGTAGACTTACTTGACGAAGTACATACGAACTGTACTAGCAAAGACTCGATAGGTAAGTGCATCGGTGATATCACTCCAGTAGTATGGTAATCTGCGTTTGACATCGTGATACATGCCACGTCCGGGTTGTAAAATGCGCCATCTCTGCCATCCTTTCGCGCCCTGGAAGGTGTATGATTCGTGTGTCGCGGTTCTTTCCAATCTCTCCTTGTTACTCGAATCTTTGGCGTCTGACGACTCCATTATGATGAGGGTGGGGGGTTGCACTAATAAAACGACAGATGTGTAAGAGATGCGAAGCCGCACAAATTGAAGTTGAAGGGTACCAATCGGTACAAGTGATATGTAAATAGCTTGATTCAGACCCTGACCGCCCAGTCTATATACGCGGAGGCAAGTCCAATTACAAGACCCGGCGCACTACGATAAACAATGCCATAGCATCGCTTGGCATTTGTGGAGACGGGTTTTCGCCGTTGAGAGACGAACTGCTTGCGCATTGAGTTGTTCGATAGCAACCTTCGCCATCGTAGATACAGATGTACAGATAATTGCGAAAGCTCATCTGATGAGACCGCCTCTGCGCTTTCTGCAATGCTTTGTTGTTCTGTCGCGATAGTCACGTTTTCTGTTGAGGCAACGTTTGGTTGTTCGGTGACGTCTGCCGGAATGGAGAGCATGGAGCATGTAGTTAGTGTGACGGCTAGTTCCCGTGCCATGCTGGGACCACCATCAGCCCTGCGGCTTTTTTCTGACTGCCCAGGCATCATCGAGCAGCATCTTCGATAACCTAGAGCAACGTGCCTACCACGAACCGACTTTGCGACTGCAACCAACGTTCGAGTGGCTACGTGCAGCCGCAGCAATTCTTCTGATTGGTTGAGATATTGTCTGCACGCGCATTCGTCGCCGAGTGTATGACTGAAGCCAAGCACCATACCGCACCTGGTTAAGAGCGTTCCTAATCAAACTCCGGCTTCATCTGCTGCTTGAGCAGAATTTCCATCAATATCGTCACGGTTCCGCGTTCCACCATCGCGGCATATAGAAGCCGTGTACAGTGTTGCGACACTGCGACTTTCGACCCGGATATACTTCGGACAGCTTGTTCAGTCCATGAAAGCTCCGACATTTGGACGGATGCGCCTCTTTCTCTTACCTCACAGACGTCTTGTTACCTCACGCCCATAGCGAATCTTGTTTCGCGTCCTGAGTGGTTTTCATTATACGGAGCTACCTCCGCAGTAATTTTCCTAGTGGACATCGTGGTAGAGCTTGTTATATCACACATCTGCTCGCGGACTGCTCAAGCTTCTTAGCGTCCGGTGTCAAGTCCGCAGATCTAATCAATTTAGCGAGGTACTGTCGAGGCATTCCCTTAAGATGAACGGCCTCCAGGATATCGATGGGCTTTCCGAATGCATCGGTCGGGCCATCCAGGACCATCTTGCCAGATTGAACATCAATATCGCGTGGCCACAGCTCGACAACCTTGACCATCCCATCCTTCGCGTGGAGGCTTTCCTCGAAGAGGCCGATGCGAACCATGCAACAAGAGCGCAGTCCGAGAGGGTCGCGTCGGTACGTTTATGCTCCCACCACACCTAAACTGCTCGTGTGCAGTAGCGTATGCTTACACGTCCGTAGAGAACCGTCGATCTGGCGAGTATGAGAACGCCGGCCCCCACACAAAGTCCAATGCCGGTAGATTCTAACGACTATGAGGAGTCATCGTCGATGGACGAGTCTAATCCCCGGGACGACCCGTACCCATCGGAACAACACTCCCGCGATACCCGTAGAAAAGGTACTGGCGGTCTGAGGGTGTCGCAGAACCAGTCCTCTTTCCAAGAAGATTTGACCGAGCACCAACGCCAAATGCAGGTGGATAGCCGAAGCTTTCCCAAGCGGAAAAAGGTACGTTGACTTCGCCAGGCGATATCGTATTTCCCGCCAATCGCTGGAATCTCATCGAAGAATCATCGGGTTGTTGTTGCATGCCTCTACCAGCGTTCCACGTCCGAAGAAGCTCGTGTCTCTAGGCCATACCAGCACCAGAAAGTATCTTAGAGGTCTTTGGCTGACCATTCGCAGGTAGCGTCTGATAAGTTTGTCTTCCAGCCTTCCACTCTAGACAAGCTTATCATCGGAATTTGGGAGCAAGTACACAGTACACTCAACCTCGACCCGAAAGCTATATTCGAACAGTTCCAGGTATCTCCCAATGGATCTTCCATGGGTGTGGTTCGACAAACGCAAACGGAAGAGCCATCAGCAGCCATTACCACTTCGAACACGAAATCCGAATCCTTCAGTCAGATGAATGTTTTCTGTCGCAAGGTCACACAAGCGAGTCGTGTGTGCCGGTCAATAGAAATGATTGTACAAGCTCGCTGGGTCGAGCTCTTTGAGGAGCAGGTACAATATCGGAGCCAATCGAGGCCTGACCTGTCTACGACAAAGCACAGGAAAGCTGTGTTTATGGAAGCGTGCCAGGACTTCGACTGGTCTGAGTAAGTCCCAATACTTGCCATCGCGCACGGTACATCGCATTCGCTAACCGCCATACGATAACAGAAAGGAATTGCGCAACAAAATGGCCATCTGGCGTGGTTACAAGGAAGTAAAAGACGCAGCGGGTTGGGCTGCACTTGTCTTCGCTGGCATGGGCATTTATCGATTCTGTAAATACCGAGTGGGCTTTGATAAAGATGCGATGCGCCGGCTACGGAACCTGAGAAAACGTCTCGAAGTCGCAGCCGATACCCTACATCCCCACTGGCGCCAGTTGTTGTCGATCGTGGGCGAATCGCAAACCCTCGAATACCCTGGACACCCGCACGATTGGGTTGTTTTTGAGGACGGGTCGGATCCCGTACCCTTGCGCCAAACATATCAGCTTCACGATCCATATTTTGCTTTTGAACACATCGACGAGTCAATCATTG
The DNA here is from genome assembly GCF_024291825.1 of Alternaria postmessia. Lineage (NCBI taxonomy): Eukaryota > Fungi > Ascomycota > Dothideomycetes > Pleosporales > Pleosporaceae > Alternaria > Alternaria postmessia. The sequence continues at coordinate 67,037 of NW_026260089.1, read as the reverse complement.
ATGAATCGGTCTGGGGATGCGAAGACCCACGATGGACGCCACAATCGAACGCTGTCGCTAGACCAGGTGGAGTGTACATCTGCGCTTTGTGCAACGAGCCACAATCCGACAACCCACAGGACAACTCATGTTTCTGTTTTCCAACCCTTTTTGGTTGTGTAAAGCGAAAGCCACCACCCGTTCAAATTGTCAGGACGCCGGACGGCAGAAATAATGGCCTCGTAGCGTTGACGTCGTTCGATCGGGGAACGGCCGTCGGCGAGCTCGTTGGATTGATAACAAACGGAGTCAGACATCTTGACGTGTTGGACAGTTCAACACCCTTGGCTAATTATCAGATCTGGCAAGGCAGAGCAGGAAATTTCACGCGCTTCATCAACCATAGCTGTAAGCCGAACTCGCAATCCTCCACTTTTACCTGGCTGGACACACAAAGGGTGGTATTGGTCAGTAAGGGGATAGACGCAGGAAAGGAGATTACATTAGATTATGGGGACAAGTATTGGGCTGGGTTAGATAAGAGCTGTCTTTGTGGGGAGAGTTGCTGTAGGTATAAAAGAGATGGACGGGTGAGATAGGCTCTAGGTCGGCAGTTAGCTCTGCAAAGCATCAAAGTATAGCTCCGTCTCCAACAATCGATCGCACCCGTTGTAGACATCTAGGCCATATAACTCGCAAAGTTTTGACCCAGTGCGAATCCGAAAGCAGAAGCTTCCGTAGCCGTATCGATAAGACTAGCGCGATTGATCCCTGCACAAAATTTCGGAGACAACTCGAACTTGAGCCGTCGACATACATGCGAAACATCAACCACAATCATGGCGACCTCCGATTACAGTGATTCTGGTGCATCCGACCAGGAAATTCTCGAGGCACAATCCGGAGCTAGGAAGAGAAGGAGACTGTCGCCGACCGAGGATGTAAGCTCGGCTTCCGAAGCTGAAGTTGTCCAACCACTACCAGTCGCAGCCTCATCAATCTCGCGCATCAAAGCAAAGCAGCAAAACGCGTCGGCAAACGATGCCAAATCCGCCGGATCTGTTGGAACCACACCGAAAACCAATCCTAAACTGGATTTCGCGTCACTCAATGTAGCGCCATGGCTCGTCAAGTCGCTCGCAAGCATGGAGATCAAGCGCCCAACTGGCATCCAAGCCTCCTGTATTCCTGAGATTCTCAAGGGGAAAGACTGTATCGGTGGCTCAAGAACTGGTACAGGTAAAACTATAGCATTTTCGTTACCGATTCTGCAGAAATGGGCGGAGGATCCTAGTGGTATCTTCGCCGTTATTGTCACACCGACCCGCGAGCTCGCGATCCAGATCTACGAGCAAGTGAAAGCAATTTCAGCGCCACAATCAATGAAACCCATTCTGATTACCGGAGGCTCAGACCAGCGCTCCCAAGCCATCGCTCTGGCCTCACGACCCCACGTCGTCATTGCAACACCAGGCCGGCTAGCAGAGCACATCCGCACCTCGGGCGAGGACACAATCTGTGGTCTCCGTCGCGTGCGCTTTGTTGTCTTTGATGAAGCCGATCGTCTACTCGCTCCAGGCAAAGGCTCCATGCTGCCCGATCTCGAGACCTGTTTATCCGCTCTACCTCCCAAGGAAACACGACAAACCCTTCTATTTACTGCCACCGTGACACCCGAGGTCCTGGCACTCAAATCCCAGCCCCGAGCTCCAGGCCGTCTTCCAATCTTCGTTTCCGAGGTCGATACCGAGGATTTAGCAATTCCACCAAGACTGCAGCAAAAGTACCTTCAAACGCCAGTTACGCACAAGGAATGTTATCTTCACGTCTTGTTGAACACACCAGAGAATAGCAAAAAGAGTGTCATTATATTCTGCAATCGTACAAAGACAGCCACGCTCCTGGAGTACATGCTGCGCCTCCTTGATCACCGCGTCACAGCACTGCACTCTGGTCTCAAGCAAAACGATCGTGTGGGTAACCTCGCTAGGTTCCGTGCGCAGGCTGCTAGGATACTCGTTGCTACTGATGTTGCGGCCCGTGGTTTGGATATTCCAGAGGTGGCGCTTGTTATCAACTTCGATGTGCCCCGTGATCCGGATGATTACATCCATCGTGTCGGTCGTACGGCGCGTGCTGGGAGGGTTGGTACGAGTATCACTTTGATTGGACAGAGGGATGTAGAGCTTGTATTGGCGATTGAGTCGCGTGTGGGAAAGAAGATGGATGAGTTTGAGGAGGAGGGTGTTAGCGTTGAAGGCAGAGTCGTCCGAGATGCGCTCAAGCCTGTAACTGAGAAGAAGCGCGAAGCTTTGTTGAGTATAGAGGAGGGCAGAGATGTAATGGGCAAGCGACAGGTGGGCATGAAGAAGAAGCGGGCGGAGTAGACGTAGCGACTCCCAAGATGATCCTAGGGGGTAGAGCTCTTGTATGAATCAGGCGAACATTTTCAGGCTATACTTCGCTAATCACGACACTTGGTTGGTAGTAGATGCAAAAACATATGCTCATTACGCTAGAACGCTGTAAAAACAACAACCTATGCTACTCACGGTGACCCTCTTCTTGGCCTGAATACCGTGTTGAAGTTCTTCTGCGTGACAAACCACGCGTTATGTGTCTTCCACTCAGCACCGGGTTGTTCAAGCTCAATCTCGAATCTACGCAAGAAGCTTGGCACCAGCTTGTAGATTTCCAAGAGGCTGATGTTCTTTCCGATACATGTTCTAGCCCCAGCGCCGAACTGCAACATGGTTCCCTTCATTTCCTTGAGTTTGTCCGGGCTAGCCTCAATCCAGCGCTCGGGCCGGAATGTATTAACGTCTACACCAAAAACCTCGGGTCGACGTTGTACGACCCAGGGGTTACAGCCGACAATCGTGCCACCAGGGATGAATTCGCCGCAGATTTGCATGCCCTGTTTAGGCACGACGCGCTCAAGGATGAGACCAGGTGCAGGGTGAAGTCGGAAAGATTCTTGGACGACAGCGTCAAGATAGGTAAGCTTCTGGGCTTCGGGCCAAGAGACTGTCTTGTCGGAACGAGATTCGATAGTTCCGTCTGCTACAGCGGTGTCGAGCTCCTGCATGAGCTTCAGATATACACGTGGGTGCTTGACAAGGAAATAGAAGACAGCTGAAAGCGAGATGGCTGTCGTTTCCGAACCGGCAAAGACCATAGATGTGCAGGTTGATAGGATGCGGTTGTCGTCCATAAACTCGTGATCATGGCTTGCTTGGGCGAACTTGGAGAGGAGGTCGATACCATGAGGGTTGGCCTTTTCGTCGTCGGAAAGACCGAAGCGCTTGATCTTTTCGACTTGGGTAGCGCGCTCACTGGAGCGGTTCAGGGCGAAGAGGGTGACAGGATGAACACGCTTATCTAGACCAATGCGCTGGGCAAAGAGGCTGATGGGGTTCTTCCATAGAAGACGGTCGAGGATGGGAATTTGACCGACCTAAAGAGATGTGAGTATGGAAATGACCATGATGGCTTCTGCTTGTGAGGACCTACCGGTGCAACGTAGTCGAAGAACTTGCCCAAGAAGCCGATAATGTTGTCCACGTCCTTGTTTCCTTCGACAAAACCCAGTCGCTTGCTCCATGTCAACTCACCGATGACGTCAAAGGCGAAGAATTGCAACCATTGACTGAAGTTGCAGCTCTGCCCAGTCTTGGCAAACATATCCTCGGTTTTGTCGAGCCAGTATGTGAGTGTGGAGCTAACGAGAGGCTCGTAGTTGACGAGCGAGCTCATGGCGAAGGCATTGTTGACGCATCGGCGGTACTTTGCGTGAAAGTCTTCGTCGGTGGTGGAGAAGAGAGAGAGGAGCGGCGCTCCCTTGGACACGGCGCCCTGGACAGGGTAAAAGTCAGACTGGAAGAGTTAGCTATCGTCCAACAGACCTATCTGCATTTACATACCTTGTAGACGCCCTTGTTAAGCCCATAGATGGCTTTGATAGCCTTTGGATCCGCAAAAGACAGAACGTTTGGGCCTAACCTGACAATGTCGCCATGTTTGCGATGCAACGCGAGGTTGGTCCATTGATGGTTCTTCTTTGACACATCCCATAACCGCCACCAGTTGGAATATCCGGCCGCCCAATGTCCTGGGTACTTGTTCAGTCCTTTCCAGTACTTGTTGTTGAGTAGATATGCAATGGTAGTTGTTGCCAGTACAAGCGGCCAGTACCGCACAAGCAGCGGAAGGAGCTCGTTGGCCAGCATGTTGTGTAACCCGATCTAGCTTGTAGCGGGAGATGCGTTCCGGGACCCAGGTAACAGTAGACTCGAAGCAAAGTAAGCTGCGAAATTCATATCTGACACGGTCTGGGGCGAGAGCTCATATAAATGGGAGCCAGCAGTCGGGCCTGTGCCGTCCCCTTCCCGCACTGTCACGCAGCCGTCTCGGAATCGGAGTGGCCATGGTAACGCGTCTGGGTGCTTGCGCAAGATTGTGTTGGTCGGCAGTTGACAGTTGAGGCGTGATATGATGAGGGTGGGTCCGTGGCTGGACTGGAGCAGCTTGGACGGATCGCGTGGGGACGGTAGCTCCGGGGCGCTTTCGCGGGGTAAACCTCGTCAACACAGAGAGCAACCATCGTTAAAAGCTGCCCATTCGCCTCAGAACTCGGTTATCGCGATACACTCAATCTATCCCTCTCCATGCTATTGGCCAACTTCTCCCTGCTGCACCAGACGACACGGTGCTGGAATCATTCCCATACTCCCTTACATCACCTTTCGTACGAGATGGCGCAGCATCGCCAATGTGCTCTGTGCTATTCTGGAACTGCCGACTATCGTCACTTCACAGCTAAACCTTGTGTGAGACGATAGCGACGTTGTGTGGACCTGGGAAGCATCGGCAGTTGTATTCGAATGTCATAACTGCAACTGCCGATATCTTGCACGGAGGAATCAGCGCCGAAGCCTCCGGACGCTCCCTGATACGCGCGTCACGTGTCCTCGGGTCAATATTTGGACCCTCGGTTGTCGTGAAGTGGGCGTCTTCAGCAGCCTTTGGGAAACCCTGTGTTACTTTGCTTTTTTTCTGTTCAAGAAGATCAAGGCACTCTACAACTTAGTGAGTCTTTGCTCACGTCACCTACAGTGGGTGTCTTTCTAGAAAGATCCGCGCGTCATCAGGATCGTCTTCATGAGAACGAATAAGTAAACATTAGTACGTCTCGCGACCGAGCGGAAGCTTCGGTTCCCACGCGTGACAGCGAAATTTGTTATTCGGAGGACCCAGAATCAGCGGCTTGCCGACATTAGCGGTTAACGGTCACTTGCGTCACCATTCCTTTCCATCCTGGATATAAGTAACTTGAAATACAGAGTGGAGCACGTGCAAAGAGAGGCGAAAAAAGATATGTCTTAACGAGATAGAGACAGGGTGATGAAATTACTGGATGAAAGTGAGAGTCAAGCTTCTGTATCGTTGATCTTGAGTAGTAGTACCTACGTAAGTACTTATTTGCCCTCTACAGCTTATCTGATGCAGAACCAGATTAGAGTCATCCTATGTACCCCTACAATGTATACATACAAAACAAACCCACGCTAGAGGCCCGACTAGTACGACATGTAACCACTTGCCCTGCACACTGGTAGTCGTAGTCCATACGCGACTGCTTCGTATGCTTAGTTGCTGCTGAAGCAATTTGGGAAAAGGGAATCGTAGCAGGAACGACTACCGCGATTATTACCGAACCGCCATGGCTACACCGATCAAGGGAAATGAATTGTATAAATCAATGCCACCTAAAACTACACTTCTTACTTTTTTCCATACGTTCTGATACGTGAGAAGCTTGTGAGAATGAGCATGTGTCCAGTACAACCTTCAAAGCCTCGAAAGGAAGCGCTTCCACATGTCTATGTAGCCGCCAAGCTCTGCAATCAGTACATCCTGGATACATTTATCCACCCATGAAGCTTCTTACTACCCACTGTAAAGTGATGAAATGGTGATCTGAGGCATATGATTGTGGTGTAGCCAATGGCACGCCTTGTCCTACAGACAAGGCGGAGCGTAGCTGGACTAGCCGATTGTCCGCCTCGATGAAGCAATACGACCTTCGGTTTCTCTCATGTCTTCGCAAACAAGACAATGTGTAGCCCAGATATTGCGTCCTGTTGGTGGTCTACTGGCGGAACGCACCGACATGAGCCGCGTATCCGTCGTCGTGCATGCCATGATGCCTTTGCTGCTTCGTGACCTGTGAAGACATAGTATGTGCATCGTAAAGCTAATGTATATGATCAGGCTAAGAATTTCGTGGGTCTGGGCAAGATCACTTTCAGGGCTTCGAACTTTCGAAAACTTTTCCAATCCTACCTAGCCATGTTGACGACCAACACCAAGATTGTTCTGATAGCCGCAATAAACCTATTCATTTCCAACAAATGCTACGCACAAGTCTTAAACGACTCGTCCGTACTGGGCTGTTCCCCTCCTGTCAGTACCATCGTCAACAGCGACCTACCATTCAACTCGACGGGTACATTTCGTTTAGACCCGAGCTCAGCATTTGGCGATCCCTGGTATCTTAGCATTATCGTAACCGAAAGACGGGATCTTAACTACGTCCACGGAGACAACTTGGCCTGTGAGTAGAAGGGAACGTTCCTTAGCGTTCCAGATTCACTGACTAGGAACCAGCAAGGCAGTCAGACTCAATACTGCATGTACACATTGCCATCGCTGGATGTGACGAATCAAGAGGAATACGGAAGCTGCATAAAGGTACTGAGTAACGTGTGCATAGCACATGTGCTTTAACCAGACTTCCGAACGTCGATCTCCCAGAAAATTATCGGACCTACGGATATATGAACACGGCCATAGGGAAAGGCGGAGACGATCGAGGGGTTACGATGCCTATGACAGGCATTTTAAGGAATTAGTGCCCATGGTGTTCACCATAAAGGCTCCGGATGGCACTAGATAATGTGGTGGAGGGCAGTCGTGTCACTCCAGAATCTGCCACCAGCCACTTGCGTTCCGGACCTGGGCTCGAAAGAGCCTCGATCTTCATGGCTCTTGTGTCAAGTTTGTCCTTAATTTCATAAACCAGGCCTCGTTCTTTCCTTCTTCCAACGACTAATCCGGATAACTTGCAGTGGTGACAAAAGTTGGAGCCCGGACCAATCTGATGACAATGCGATATGTCTAAATTGAGGGGAAGCTGATATAGGAGAAGAAGCAACATAGTCCGCCTTATGTTGCACCTTGTGGAGATGTGCAAACCCACGTGGGTACAGTGGTTACAGAAAGCATTTTGGCGTCGCTATATCGAACGTAGATTGGAGGAGCGCTGTTTGCAAAAGTCCTACGTAAGATTAGCTGTCGAATTGGCACAAACCGTACAACAGAGATGGTGATGTTGTTGTCCAGGGGTTTGCCAAGTGATGCATCATGCGAAGGGAGCGAAGTGACGAAACTGTTGGAGTAACTACACGCGATTCTGGCATTGAGATTGCAGTACACTACCATCTGGCCGACAGCTTGCTAGACCATTGTCATCTACACAGTCGTCAGTTTTGACTATTCGGTGAAATGCATCATGGCTAATCGCCGCAAGTCATGCATAACTTGTCATATATCGGAGCACTGTACATACTTCTCCGCGGTAGTGCATAGCGACGACGGCTGACGGTATCCGGGCGAGAGAAATATGAGGCTTCGGTGGATACGTCAGCGGCTGCGTAAGAAGGTCTAGATGCCATAGTGTACAAAATAGGAGCGATACTGTTATCCTAGCATGCAAGTCTAGCCGAAACAGCGACCAGTATGGCGAAGCGCCGACAAAGCTCAACAGTTATGCCGTGCATGCGGTCCGCTTGAAAAGGTAATTCAGGTTCCAGGAACATAGCTTGACAAGCGATGACTACCGTTCGTCTGCGGATCATCAGTGGATGCAACCCCCCTTTAGTCTCAACATTGATCGCTGTTTAACCGATGAGGTTGGGGATGACGGGACAGGCATTCCACTAGGAGGACAATCCGATGTCCCCGATGATGATGTTCTGAAGTGTGCATGTTTCTGTAATCTGCAGTTTGGGGGTTCGCGGGCGAGAAGATGGTGTGGTGGATCCAGAGCTACGGTATCCCGAGCTCCCCGTCACCTTGTCAAGGATGATGGGGGCGCGTACCATATCTCAAGATTCACCCCGCCCGCATCACATCCAGAGATGGTTTAGATGGAAGAAAGTTCTGACCCCTAGCAGACGGGATATACCAACCGTACCGTAAGGACCCTGGTCCCGTTGTTTCTCAACAAGATCTGTCTCGAAGCGAATACAGAACGATGGCCGAAAACGGGGACCTGATGTTTTCAAGGTGTACCTCGCAAATCTAGCGCTGACACCAATGAAGACGCTTGGATAGCGGCAGCGAGCTAGGCACGGCCCAAAAATGTTTTGAAGACAGGGAACTGCGATGTTCGACTTCAGTGCTCGAGGCGGGGAGCATAAGCCACAAGTTTTCGAGGGCTGTTGGGTAAGCAGGGACCACCTTGTGTAACCAGAGTATATAGATGTAGCACCTCGTCCGAGAAGATGGTCAATCAGCGGTTGCGATGGCTTGTGATCCGCCTGCAGCACTGCCTACCGTCACTTCACGAGAGGTGAAAAGTGAGACCTTGCAGTATTGGCTGGGATGAGGACGCTGCGTAGTCAAAGTCGAAGCAAGGAAAAATCTGCAGCGCTTGAGGTAAGGACAACTGCCGCACTCGCAGATGCGCTGGTGAGTACGCTCGAAGCTTGCTTGCGGTGGGTGAGTCATCTAGATCCACGTCGCGATGCAGGGTGCATCCGGCCGTGGCTTCGCCGACATATTCTGAAACAGCCCGGATGAATTACGTGCATGATCAGTCATACTCCATGACGACGCTCTATCACGAGCAAGATATGGTGAATGTTGAAGAACGAAAGTTGCGCGAGGGATACGCCTGGGAAAGGGTTGAAGCGTGGAAGGTCCGAAGGATTCACCCGCTTGATGTCGGCTTAAGTGGGGCACCTGACCCATCGCAACCCCCCTGTCGAGCTGAAAATACAAGAGAAACACCGAGCATCCTTACAACATAGCATCATGCTCAATATGCACGATCCTTTTGGATCATGAAATCGATACCAGTACAAGCAAAAGCATCATGGTAAACGTGGGGCAGGCCGCCACGGCCGCGGCGTATGTATGTTGCCCCGCGTATTCGTTTGCTCTGAGGCGCAGTTCTTATTCCCAGCTGCAGGTCTCGGGGTCGCCTTTGCAGCTTCTGAAACATGGCAATGTGGGATGCTATCGATAAGTCCAACCAGATGGGAGACTACCGGACGACTACTGGATGGTGCTGGGATGGATGGCCACTTTGCGTAATGCTCTCGCTTTGCTTCACTTGAGGATACTCCTCTCCAATCGCGCATTCGTAGACCCGGCAAGCGATCAGTGTTGAAACGGAAACGTCACCTCCGATGCAGTCTTCCTTTTGGGAAGAAGCGACCGTTTCCCCTAGACAAGAGTCGCATCGGCCGGAGCGAGATATTGCCAGGTCATTGTGGGTATCACGGGTATCATGAGGCCCGATTGTGTTGGTACAGTAGAGGTAACATCGGCAGCGCCGGACTGATCTGCCAGGCATCGTCACCGCCTGCACAGCCGCAACGTGTTTGTCCACGTGCGCTTCGGCTACGGGCGAGAGTGGCGCAAATGCTTCGACGCCACTTGGGCTTGCTCGTCGCATTCACAGCAATATCGTCATGCGAGCATGTTTGCGCAAACAGGAGTCGCAGAATATCGCATCATGCTTCAGCAGGCGCCGAAGCTACTCGACGATGGGACTCTGGCATGATAAACTTCTGGGCCGTCTGCGGCTCACATGACCGTGGGTTTTTCGGTAGAGCAGGGATTGCAAGCAGGGTTCTATGCCGGCTGATTGGGCTGACTGTTTGCAGCCCATTTTTAGGCTCAAGCAACGTCAACCTGTAGATGGCCCAAGACCACGACGACTACTCCGAGTACACCCACCTTGAAAGTCCTGCTCAGAGACACCCCTTGACAAGCGTTGGGAGCTCGTCCTCCTTTTTAACCGCACACCCTCCCGAAAGGGCAGTAAATCCGCTGCTGTGTTTCCTGCATCTGGACGCGCAAGGAAAGCTTCTGGAATGCGTGTGATGTCGCAACTCCAGATCCTCGACGCCCAACTATACGTGTAGTTGCAGGCTTCAGGATGGTGCAATGCTCCGCGTACGGCGTATGCCCACTTGATGCTGCGGTGTCGCGATCAAGTTTCTGCAGCCTCACATGCATGGTGAACCGTGAGCGTCGTCTTCAGCTGCCCTGGTGCAAGGCATTATTCGGTCATAGTTGTCGATTGCATTTGCTATTTCCACGAAAGAGGCTGATCGGACGCCTCTTTTGTTGTCATCTCCGTGGTTGCATACCGGAGTAGTCGTTCGCACAACTATGGCAGCCATGAGAGCATCGCAATCTTCGCGCACCTAGAGATCCGCCTACCAACGCGTGCGCAACGCGGTCGCCGTGTCCGTCGGTCAGCTTAGATCCGACTAGACCTGCAGCTGCAGACTCTCGCCATATGCACGTTTAAACAAGCTAGATGCGCAGTGCAGCTAAACGGGGCAGTGTGCATGAAATCCTTGCCGAGCTGTGTGGCCAACGCCGACCCATGATCGTCGCTTGTAAGCTCTTAAGAGATCCCACCCACCACCACTAGTACCCTTCTCTACCCTCCACCTCCCACCTCGCCTTCCCTCCACCTCATTCGCCCGCCCTTCCCTGTCTCTCCTCCTCAATCCAAGGCGCCTCTCGAAAAATTATATCCGCCAGAGACATTTTTCTTATAACCTCTCTTTTGTTCTTTTCTTTGAATCTTTGATAAACCGTCCCATCTAATATCGCAACGTCTCGCACATACCACGAAACACACAATGCCGATCTCGTTACTACCCGCCTCGGCTGCGGCCTTTGCGCCCAGATCAAACGTCAACGTCGTACTAGCCTCCAAGGTCGAGCCATGGTTAACACAAACGCTCAAGAGAGTGAACCGGGTCAAGCGTCCGTTGAACAGCGTCCAGCAACACACGAGGTGTCTCACAGAAACTCTTTCAGGACCCAACGCTATGTGGTCGCTGTGCTCTATCATGGTACCAAAGGCCCCAGATTCGGAACTGCGCAAGGACTCCAACCCACTAGTCGAAGCTCTCTTCAACTACCAGCTTATCCACATTGAGGCCTACGTTGTACACGTCGACATGGTTTCACAACATGAGGTTGCATTCAAGCTTACACCGGAGACCATCGAGGCGCTTATCGAGTACCACAAGGACATCTACTCGGTCGATGTATCTGCCAGCACCTGGGAGTGGGCCGAGAAGGAGCAACAGTTGAAGAAGCTCCAGGATGGATTTGTCCAGGCTGTCAACCGCTACGTATTCCGAACTGGTGTCAAGGCTCTGGAAGGACTCGAGGAGGATGGTGCGGGAGAGCTACTCGAGGGACGAGGTGAGGACGTCAAGAGCGCCATCATGGGCTTGTTCCTCCCGCTCCTTCCTCCTCCTCCCAGGATCGTCGACGTTGTCCGCCCAGCACCACTTCTTCCCAGCTCGCCTGGCTCAGCCAACTGGTGGGTGCCAACACAGCAGTACCAGTCGCACTCAGCCCCGGTCGACCAGTGGAGAGTGGTTCCTTCTACACCCAGCCCGACCATTGCTACCTGCGGTGAAACTGGACAGACGTTCTGGAGCACCATGGGCACCATGGGCTTCGAAGCGATCCAACTTCCGTCACCGACACCCTCGTACAGCCAGCCATACAACTCGACTAGCCCGTATGCGCAGAGTACTAGCCCGTACGCGCCCAGCACGAGCCCGTACACGTCAAGTTCGTACTACAGCCCGCCCCCAGTGTCGGCACCGATTCCAGCCCTTCCTCTGCCGAGCGTGCTAGCCCAGCAGTGCGGGTCAAGCGCCGTGCATGGAGGATTCGGCGGCTTCGGATGGGACACAGGATTCGCGCCACAGTACGCAGCATTCACATAAGCTGGATGACAAGTCGACTGTGGTGCATGCACCTGTTCTCTGTCGATGTTTGGAAGCGTGGACCTGGCCAGTCCCCTTGCCCTTCCCTTTACCGCGCAGGTTGGCCGCGCACCAGCCTTGCGACGCCCGACACGAGACGAATGCGATATTCACGACATGATGTGCAAACATCACTACCAAACCGGCATGGGACGGCGTTTTGTCACTGATTCTTTTTAGCGAGCGTCATTTCTCCTCTCATTCTCGTACATGTCTATTTTTTGATACCTGTTCTTGTCTCTTTGTTTTTAGCGAGCGATTTCTTTTTTGTCACCACAACGGCCGGACCAGGTCTTTTCATTACTTGAATACAGCATCTCTGGGAGGTTTGCATGTCGGGCATTTCAACGGAAGACGGATAAACACAGCCTCACGGCTCACGATGTCAGGAACACTCGGTTTGGGTTTTTGCGATTTTCTGTTTTAATGTCGTTTACACTCCTGGACGGATGCGCTATCTCTTCGTTGAGCCTGTGGCATGCCATGACTCTTACGATCTGACGCGATTCACGTTCACGAACTTGCCTACTCAGCCTGGCATTGAATGCTAGCTGGACATGCTGAGGGGCGGCGACAAAAGTTATACATGCATCTGCGATGCCGCTGTGATAGCTCGTCTCTGCTGCGAAGGAGGACTGGGTCGACACTTGGGAAGCGACTGTGCGGGGTCAAGACACGAGTACGCCCGTGGCGTCTCTGGCTTTTGGGAGGTGGTCCTCTGCTTGCGGAGCAAACACTTCCCGATGGACCTCTGCACTTTTACCGACCTTGATCGACTTGGGATACTGGCTGCACAGAGACTGTAGGTTCATCTCCTACACTTCAAGCTAGTCTTGGAAGAAGCACTCCCCAGTTGAGCTGGGAGCAGTTGAATCGGATGCTGGACAGAAGCAAGCTTCTTTAGCCTTCTAAACTTAATAAAAAACGAAACTTTGAATCCAACAAAAGAATTTTCTAGAAGGGCGCATTGGTGCAGTGATGTATGTGTGCAATAGTGGAGCCGGGCTGGAGCGGATCTGTGGACCATGGTGCTGGGACAAAGTGAGGGTCGATGAGGAGGTCTGGGGCACAAGCGAGGATGATGCAACTGTGCCGCATGCCTCTTTGCGCAACCCATTGGTAGGGCGGAGCGGAAGCCAACGGCGGGACAACGGGGGGAAATGCATGGCGAAATTGGGTGGGCTATCATGTGCTATTACGCTCATCAATCAGGGCGAAGGGGTGTCATGGCGGCATCTTTGTTTTTCACCAGAGTTTGACATGGTCGCGTAACACTTTGGCCGAGGACACGCCTTTGCCTCTGATCTCGAAACATTGTGCCCTTTGCGACGACTCATCTGACCATGCCCGCTGCGCCGCGCGCTTCGTCATAATGCCGCCCGCCAACTCGCCTGTAAGGAAGCCCATTTCCGTCGCCGGCTGCACCGCTCGTGACGGTAACCGCGGTTCAGCGCCCGGACAGCCCAATGTTGAAGAGGCACGACTGACGTAGCTGCACAACAGGACGACCCGGAACCCGCCTTCATCTCGGCCTTGCGTGAACTCGAGAGCCCCGTAAACCACGACGTCCTCAACCTCGCCGCCACGCTGGGCACCCAGACGGACCAGGGAGAAGACGCCATCATCATCGAGGTGCCCGCAGGCCTCAACGCCGACGACGACGACATTGAACGCGCCCACGTGCACTATCTCCGGGCTGCACGCGAGCGGGACCAGGCGCGCTTGAACCGCTCACAGGAGCGATTGCGCCTCTTGGAACGCCAGCGAGACGAGCTCGAGCAGCGAGACCGGCTGAGGAGAGTCATGTCGCGGCTCTCGAGGCTGTCGGACAACAACTATGGCGACCGCGTCCCTAGCCAGAACAGCCTGTACGACTGGTCGCCCGCCAACGATGCCGCTCCTGGAGCGCCTGAGAGCTCCTTGAGGTCGACTGCCATTCTGCAGTCGGCAGGCGTGCGTCGACACCCACGCTTCTCTGCGCGCACCAGAGAAGCCGCCACGACGACGACGGGCAGCGAAGCACCGCCACGCCACGTTTCGCATCGCAGTCTACGGGACATGCTTGCCGCGAGATCGAGCCTCTTCAACGAGTCGTCGGAGCGAGACCGCCAGTCGAGCGCACGCCAGCGATCAAACGAGAACAGAATGTCCCCCATGCTGGAGCAGACTGTCAAGTATCTTTCGCGCATACGACACTGCCAATCCGAAGACGAGAGCTGGGAGCGTGCGCGAGACGCCGGCATCCTGACCAAGGACTACTTCTTACAGCACGCAGACTTCGTCGCCGACACGTCGCACATAGCTCCGCCCACCGAGACGTCGTGGCTAGCGCCAGGGGCAATACTCTCGGGCTGTCAGCATGCGACGACTATGCCAGCCGTCACCACTTCGTACAGTCGGCACGCGGGGCTCCCACCACCCATCCGGCCGTGGATATGGAACCCCTCCGAAGCCTCGACGAGCCGGACCTCGCACCACTCTGACGCGCAACCGCACCAGGACCGATGGCCGGTCAAGGTCACAATACACGACGTGGACTGGGACCAAATGTCCCTCTCCGCAACCATGGAAGCGTATAACGTACCCTCCCACCCGCATTCGCACACTATCTTCCCCACCAACAACACCACGCCGCCCGTCACACGCACTTCCTCGATAACCACCTACCTCGAAGGCGAAATCCTCGACTTCAACACCCACACCCTCCTCACCGAATCCTTCAAATCAAACGCCGCAAACGACGCCACATACTGGCGCAAGCTGCCGCCCTTCCAGAAGATGAGCGACGAAGACGTCGTCCGCGCACTCACGAGCAAGAAGTGGCTTACCGAAGTCCTTGGCCAGGACTGGATACTCATGCGCTGGAAAGAGCGATGTTTCGTAAAGAGTCTGAACCGCAGCACACCCGATCCCGTTCAACCACCGCCCTCCACCACGATACCCTCTTCGTTTCCTACCGCCGACGCCGGTCCAGCGCCCAATCCCTGGGCGGCGACGGGTTCCGCAAACTACGTCCCCGCCACTTCCAACACCTCTGCACAACCCTCCCCGCAACTCCAACCTTCGCCCTACCGGATAGTCCGCAATGCGCAAACGGGTCGAGCCGAAGTCGAAATCACACCACAACCCCTCTTCAATGCAATAACCAACGATGCAGAACACGCTACCTTTGACGACTCCGGCTGCGGGCTTACAATTAGTGGCTTCTACTACGTTGCGCTCGATCGGAGGAACGGCATGCTGGAGGGATTATATTATGATCCGCAGAGCAGTCCGTATCAGTGTTTGAAGTTAGAAAGTGTGAATGGCGGGCTAAGGAGTGCTTGGGGATTTAGGTGATGCGGCAGAATCGCTGTCTTGAAAAGAGAATGTCAAGACAACACAGAAGATGGAGCGGGAAGAACGAGACGGGCGTGGAACAATTGCATTGCCATGGAGTTTTGTATTGGATATGGGACTGCACCGCCCATTGAGGCTCTCCTAGATGGATCGGGATCATGTTTTACTTTGTCGCTTATTACAATTTTTGTTAGATGATGTTTGTTCCACAGAAATATCAATATACTACTTTCAGCTCTTACAAGGCCGCCACCGTGAGTAGCCAAGAGTATCCGGGTGGGTCCGTGAATATTCAGTAATACATTGCAGGCCTTAAGACACATAATACGCTGCAGACGCTCTACACGCGTATTTTGTATAGATGTACCAGCAAGCCGCATGCAGTCAAACACTATCCACCAATGATTAGTATTGCATTACAGCCCCGCTTCCGCATGCAGTAAGTCCTGCCGAGTATCGTCATCTTTCGAGACCCTTTCGGCATGCCGATGGGCTACGCGATGGACCCAACGTAGAGGCGAACACTGAAAGAGTCACCGTAAAGTCATAGTATCCAAGTTCTGGGAGAGATACAAAGCTCGCCGTCAGTCTCGAGTGAATTCCAATCCAGTTCAAACTCAACACATCAGTCCCCATTACTTCCCTAGAAGCATACCTAAACAGAGCTAAGCATTCATCATGGCGTCTCCGGAATACCCCAAAACTCCCGTCAACAAACTCGGTCGTTTAGCAAACCGAGCTGCCTACGACTACGCCACCATTCATACTCTCGTTAACACCTGTCCTATTCTCCATGTCTCCTTCGTCGACCCCGAACACCCCTTCCCCGTTGTCCTACCCATGATAGGTTGCACTGGAAACTTTTCCTCGCCTTCCTCGGACCCGGCAAGCACATCTCAGGATCTTTACATTCATGGCTACGTCTCCGGTCGTATATTCAAGAGCGGGAAGAACGCCGATGGCCAGGGATTACCCATCACAGTCGCAGCTAGTTTTCTCGATGGCCTTGTATTGAGTCTGACGCCTTTCCATAATTCGTGCAACTACCGCTCTGCTGTTGTGTACGGGTATGCGCAGTTGGTGGAAGACCAGGAAGAAGCTCTGTACGCTATGAAGGCCATTACGGATAACATGCTCCCCCAGCGTTGGGACAAGTCTCGCACACCGCCCACACCTGCCGAGCTCAAGTCTACGTCTATCCTGCGTATTAGGATTGAGAGTGCGAGTGCGAAGATAAGAACGGGTGGGCCGAGTGAAGACAGGGCCGATTTAAAGAACGCTGAGCTTGTGAAGAAGACTTGGACGGGTGTCGTGCCGTACTGGGGTACTTGGGGTGAGCCTGTGCCGGGTAAAGAGAATGGATGTGAGGATGTGGAAAGCTACATTGAGGGCTGGAGGATGAAGGAAACAGGACAGGCTCGAGGGTATGCGTTTGAGGCTATCGAGATGGATGGGAAGAAGAAATAAGAAGTGGAATAGGGAGGAAGAAGGTGGAGTTTGGGTGTAGCGGGGGAATTGGAATTTGTGAAGGTTTGCCTTAGGAGTTGGTGCGTTCATTCTGCATGATATCAGTTAGCGTTTTACGCAAAGTTGTTAGAAGTATTGTTTGCTTGATATAACAATGGAATGACCGACGCCTGTTGTCGACCAACAATTCTGCATATCAATCACAATCATGCAAGCAAACAATGTTTGAAAGAAGCATGCGCGTACTGAGTTTGTTTTTGACAAGTACAAGTATGCGCACAAGGCTTCCCTACCCAATCTGTCTGAGCCTAATCTTCGCCTTATACATGATGTCTTGTATATACCATCCATCCATGTGATCCCATATAAACCTCAACAACATTCAGACGCCTTTGGAGCTTCGCCTAGCAGCCTTGAGGCGGCTTCTTGCTGTACATGCGCCAGTAGTGCACGTTCTCCTCTGCGGTGAACCTCCTCTCCTTTGGCTCGCTAGCCCGGATTTTCTTCTGAATAGATTTTTCCAAGGCCGCATCTTTCGAAGCCTTCGCAGCGAAGAAGGCCTTCTCGTCTGCCTGTTTCTTGGTCGCACGCTTAGCCTTCTCCTGGAGATAGGCCTCGTGACGAGCCTGATTCGCTTCCTCTCGGGCACCGCGTTTGGCAAGCCTCTCCATTTTGCGGAGATAGGAGTCATGATTCTGGATCGCTATCTTGATGGCATCGTCGAGAACAGGGTTTTGTGCTAGATAGACAGCGAAGTCTTCAGGATCCGGTATCGTGCCTTCCCATACATGCTTGACGAGGCCATTGACGACAATCTTGAAAAGACGCTCGTGACTAGTCTTGAATGCAATGATAGCATCAATGTCTTCGTATGCCGGCGGATCATGTCGAAGAAGAGCTTCGCACTTCTTGTACAAGTGGACAGTGTACTTGTCCATCCCAAGTGCACGAGCTGCAGCGCATACACCTAATGTCTTGGCCATATCCAGCGCGCGAGTAAAAGGAAGCGGCTTCGCAGTGACCTTGACGATGGCTTCAAGATATTCTACCACACGGATTACACCGCTCTCGTCAGTGTCTGCTGGCAGCTCGATAGTACCGTCTTTGAGAATGTCGCCAACCGTTGCAGAAGTTGCGCGAAGCAACGGCTTCGAGATTGTCGTTATAAGCACGCCGTCGATAAAGATCTGGACACGGTCACCCTTGACTAGCATTTGACGGTCGGCGAAGGACCAGTCGCGTATGTCAATGTCTTTGGCTGTGATCTGGGAGGTAGCTACGACAGCAGCTGCGTCTTTCTTCTTCTTGTTGACCTTAGTTTTCGTGTCAAGAAAGATCATATCCCAGACTTTGGCATCGACAGGAATGTATTGAACAGAGGAGTGGGAAATTGGAGGCGTCATGGTTGTTTTCTGTCGCTTTGCGAGTCAAGTAAGTGTTGTTGTAGTTGACACCGGAGTTGAAGATGGTAGTTCGGAGGAAGGTCGTACTGAAGGGGGTGTTCTTCGTGAGCTTGTCGCAAGTCGGAACGATGAAAGAGCGTTTTGTGTTAGCCGCCGGAGCTCGATTATCACGGACAGTCCAGATCAACTGTCAGTTGGGTCTAGGCTGTTGAGCGTATGTGTGGAGGGTGGAAGAATTAGAGGACTGTAGGATTAGGGGCTATATAGCAAGAGGAAAATAGTGAACCGCGATTGTGCAATCTCGTGCGACTTGAACAGTGAATTCATTATGTGGTTAGATTAGTCTTCTGCAATGTGAAAGGCCGAGCAAGGTCTGAAGGTGGCGCTGGAGAAAGGCTACAAGATCGAGGTCAGTAAGGTTGGCAAAGACCAGAAATTCACACTTCGTTTGAATAGCTCAAGTTAAAACATCGATTCAGATCGTGAGAAAGCGTCTGTAATACAGACTCACTAACTCACATGCTGCTAATAACATGGCTCCAAAACAAATTCACTTTTACTTAGCATCCAATGCCCCCTGGTGCGGCATGATTGGCTTCAGACTCTTGACATGATCCAAGAAACACATGCTGTTCGCGTACCGATTGTTCTCTGGTCCCATGATCGCTGTGTTTTCCGGGTTAAGGAAGTTGTGCGGGAATCCCATGTCGAAGCCGTACGCTGCATCAATCTGCTGGATCTCCTCCAGCGTTAGAACCAGACCAAGAGCCTGAGTATTGCCCTCGAGATGAGAAATCTTGCGACCACCGACAATGGGGAAGACGTACGGCGACTTGTGCATAACATAGGCAAGGGCGACTGAGGTGATCGGCGGCACTGGGCTCTTCGCATTGGCAATGTCCTCGAGAACGTTGCTAACCTTTTCCTCATTGCCGATGATCATCATCTCCATCTTTCGGCCACCGTCTTCTGGGTTTTCTCTTTGCGCCCTTGTCTTGAAGCTTCCACCTCCGATAGCGCCCCAAGGAGCCAAAGCCATGCCTTCATCAAGTGCCATGGGGATGATCTCACGCTCGAACGAACGCTCAGCGGCAGACCAGCGGCCTTGGTAGATTGAGAATTGGCGTAGACCGTGTTGTCTGGCATAGCAGTTTGCTTTGACGACGATCCAGGCTGGAGTGTCGGAGATGCCGAGGTAAAGGACCTTGCGGGAGCTGACGAGGTCGTTGAGCGCATTCATCAGCTCTGGTATAGAGACCGTTGAATCCCAGAGGTGGACATAGTACTAGCAAACAGGTCAGGCACGGTACTAATATGAAGACGCCTCAACTCACAATATCCACATAGCTCGTTCTCAGCGCCTTGAGTGACCGCTCAATACTCGTATACATATTCTTCGCGCTGTTGCCTCCGTAGTTACTCTTGCACCTTGCACCGCCTTCCTTCTCCTTCTCCGTGATCTGCATTCCAGTAAACTTTGTTGCAACCACCATCTCATCTCTAACGTCTCGCTTCTCCATCCACTCTCCAATCCACTGTTCGCTCTCGCCGAATTGATAGTTGACGGCAGTGTCGATGAAGTTGCCGCCTTGCTCGTAGAAGTAATCTAGCATAGCGAAGACCGTCTCTTTACTACATTCGCCGAGGGAAGCCTTCCAAGCCTCTCCAAAGTTCATGGCACCGAGACAGAGAGGTGAGACCCGGACGGCTGCTGTGGGGCTGAGGATACGATGTCTACCCAGGGGAGACACTGGTGCAGTCGGCGTGATGAAAGACATTTTGCTAATGGTTGTGATATAGAACTGACACTATTAGACCGCCTGAGTGGTTACGAAAGGACTTTTGAAGTCATTGCGGCTTCCCTTTATATGCGGCTTAACGCCGTGAGCTCCATGTCTTAACGCCGATGGCATATGCAAATGAGCTGTCAGCCTGGCCGGGCGGACAAGGTCCATCAAACCAGTAGGGTATCGAGACTGATCAACTCAACCCATCTCCTCACCGAACAGCCCTTCTACCCATCCATCTTCGGACCAATCCGCCTCCCACACTGAGCCGTCCTTCCGAGCTTGAGCCGCGAATGCTCCTACCTTCTCTTCAACCACACTGACATCAACACCCAATTCTTTCAGCTTCTCGAAGACGCGGGTAGCAACATCGCCTTCGAACTCCTTGGGTCCGATACCGTAGCCGCATCTGCACAGGAGGATAATCTCGCATAGATATGGCGCGTCGGTCTTGTGATCGACCAGTATGTCAAGCCACTCAAAGATAGCTAGGGTGGGGCATATCACAGTCAGCGACTCGAGGTTTGGGGGTGGTATGATACCGTTGAAGTAGTGGTGTTCATTGAACGTGTTGCGTGCTTCATACAGCAGCACCCCCTGTAAAACCTCCATCTTGGTCAACTTCGAGAACGAGTGAAGACCAGGCACATTTGTGCAACGACCAAAACAACGTCTTGGATCGAAGTGGTTGGAAACTTCATAGTCAATCTTTAGGTACTCCAAGCTTAGAGATACATTTTCCGCGTCACTAAGAGCGCGCGCGATGTACTCGAAGCTGCCACACCAACGCTTGACGGCCGTAGGGCTCCGCACAAACAGTATCTCGAGATGAGTGATAGTCGATTGAGGGAGGTTTTGGAATAAACACGGAAGCTGTTCGTCGTGATATAGATGGGTCTCGCCATGAAGCTCGGCCCAGTCGCTTCGCACGATCAGTGTGTCGATATTCGGATAAGGGGGTAAGAGGCATTGGGCCACTGAATTGGCGAAAGATTCGTGTTCCCCGTAAGCTGCATCTGTAGTACTGTACTCCCGCCATAGATCGATTTCTAGGACTTGCAAAGAATAAAATGGTAATTGCAGCATACGCATGCTCTCACCAAAGATTCTCAGGCGCTTGATGGTGCGGAATTGTGAAAAGCCTGACCAATGGCCTGGTGTATGCTGGACTTTGTCGCCTTCAATTCCATAGAGCGCTCTGTAAATATCCGAAGTGGGTACACATAAATTCTCCTGACAGTATACGTTGACGTGAAGCATGCGAAGGTTGTCGCAAAGTGCGAGAAGGAGCCCAGCTACAGCGTTCGGCAAGCCAATCATTAGTTTGGACCGCCAAACAAACTCCTCCTTGCTCTCGAACGGACTCTCTGTCCCAAACAGATCCAGTCTGTTGACACTCTGAGCTATTTGAAGCAACATTGCAGTGTACATGTTTGTACATATCATGGCTTGATTAAGCACGAGCAAAGTGTTGTCTCCATAGATCGTTGTACTGAACGCCAATTGACGGATCTTGCTTCCCAAGTCTGGTTTCTCAATGAGAGTGCGCACGAGATAAATAGTATTGTCTTCTCGACTGCGGGACAGGTTGATAGTTCGATACAAGAGCTCACCACCAATCACTTTGAAGCGGCGAGAGACCTGAGTAAGACTTCCGAGAGCCTGGTTGTCCCCCTCAAGATATGTGGCTATCTCAAGTAGCAACTCGTCGGGTAGATTATTGATAGAATGAGAGGCGGGTTGAAGGGAAT
This sequence comes from Alternaria postmessia, assembly GCF_024291825.1. NCBI lineage: Eukaryota > Fungi > Ascomycota > Dothideomycetes > Pleosporales > Pleosporaceae > Alternaria > Alternaria postmessia. The sequence goes on along the minus strand of NW_026260089.1, from coordinate 45,213 downwards.
GTTGGCGCGGTTCGCGGTCGAGTTCCTGGGACTTCTGCGGGGTTTCTGTCTCTGGGGACACCATCGTGGAGTGTGGTTTTGGGTGAGTCTCAGTAATGCCGAATCGCTAGAATGGTTAGCGAGGAAGTAAAGTGAGCTGAAATGATTAGGTAGACTTACTTGCGCTACGTTCATATCAGTCTTGCCTGAGAGGTGACTTGCAAGAAGATCTCTGGTTGTTTGGGTCGCGCGAGATTGTGGTCGTTGTGTGGGCCAACCAATGTAGAAGGTGCAAACGCCGCGTCAGTCACCTGTTCTTGCAGCGACTCTGTCCGACCCACGAAAACATTTTTTATTTTGGCAGTGAGTCTCTGGCGTACGATGCCCACAAGAAAAGTAATTTGTTCTTCTTCTAGCTAGTTCCCGGAATTGTTGACTAATAAACATTGACCTTTCTACACTTTCTCGCCCGCGACACGGCGAACCCATTGAGCAGTCTCGTCTATCTTGCTAAGGAAAGGACTATGACTGGACTTGATCCTGGTCACATCGATGTCAGCGCCAGCGGCCTTGGCAACCTGGATCATCCCCTCCTGTGTCTCCGGAGCAATGGCGAGATCTTCTTCACAAAGTAGGTAGCTTGTTGGGATGACTTTCCACGCTGTACCCGTCGCCTTGGCCGCGGCAGACCCAACTCCATGAGTCTTGACAAGCGAGAACCAGTGCTTAGATTCGTTTTCGGGGAGATCTTTGTAGAAGACGTCGGGGTCAGTATAGATCAACTGATTCCCCTCAAGTTTGATCCAGTCCGGAGGCTGGCCTTGGCCCCGGCCTACATCCGAGATACCGACTCCTTCAGGTAAGAGAAAACTGGTGATATAGCCAGTCCTTACGACACCGCCTCTTTTGCCTACCGCTTCCCTTTCCTTCTTGCTCATCCCGACTAACCCAGAGCCGGCAACGAGGCCAGCCCAGCTATGGGGTATCACGATAACATCGTTACCGTCTCCAATGGCTTCTTCGACTAGCGAACGTAGAGCTGTGATATCTTGAGAGAGATCTTTAGGGGGACTGGGGTTGTCGACGGAGGGCATCTGGCGGCAATGAGTTGTGTAACCGAAAGAATCTAATTTCTCCATCAACGGAGCCATGTGCGCAGGGACATGCGCTGATCCGGGAACAAAAACAAGCTGAGGTTTGGACATGCTGAAGGTGTTGTCTGATGACAAACGGGTATGAATTGCTCGAAGAGTCGTGATACTGCTGAACTGCTATCTCAAGAGTCCTAGTAAGTATCCTCATACTTATAATGTTGCATAAGCTTACCGTTAGATAAGCTTAGTCTACAAGAAGCCCTACCCTCTGCGCTTTACGTAATTCAACTAGGCCTACCTAGGTAGTACAGACGCACGAGCAGAGAGTAGTGCTTGACTAACGGGCCTTTGCGAAGTGCTAAGAATAAATGACCCATCTCTCGCTCATTTCTAATTGAACATGCTCTTTCTTTGCTGCCACAAATTACTGTCAGAGCTGTAGACTATAGCCAGATGTGTACTTTCCGTGTACAAATCCAGTCACCTAGGTAGTCAACATTCGCGAGCTCTGTGGACGCTAATCGTAGGTAGCTTCAAACCCGTACCGAATACGACGGGCCTTCTGCGAAACCCTAGTGCCACACTGTAATTTCATATGATGTAGAGTTATCATTCCCTGAGCGAGTGTGAGCACATATGCAGGCAGATGACAGTTCGCAAATGAGACAGCTGCGTTTAAGCTCTGCCTTAATGATCTGTGAGACCGCATTACGTTTCAGTATAGTGATGAGAATTCAATGTTTAGTCTAGGCTAACAATGTTTCTAATCCGTCAGCAGCTTACATAAAGTCCGCGTTAGCATCTATTTGAGGGTCGCGCTGGCTAAGCGTGCAAGCCTCCAGAAAGCAGAGAAGCTCCAATCGCATGCTCGAGCCGAAGTAATCCCTATCTGACACATGTTGAACGAGACAATGAGTGTGTGCCGACGGAGCATCGGAGTTCTCGCAGCCCAGGTGGTGTAGAACAGAGGAGACGGCGTTGATCCGAGTAGGTCCGCTGGCCTCTGATTTGCTCAGCACAATCTAGCGTTATAACAAACATGTCGTGCATGAGTGAGCCCTGTACCTCGGCTTTGGCTCTAAGGGGATCGCGGGATTCACTTCCTGTTTCGTTAGGGATTCACCATGACGTCAGATCGGTCCGCGTCACGCCGCCGATCCAGCGACGCATGCCTCGCATCAACGGGAATCACCACGTAACGGTCCAGAGCGTTGCAAGCGCGTCTGGCTGTTGTATCATCACAGTTGCGAAGTCTGGAACCAAGAGAAGACGATTGAGACAGTAAAGGGAAATCTCTGTCTTCACGATGTAGTGTGAGCTAGACAGCGACGTGTGTCCAAGGAATTATGAATTGACAATCAGTTTACAGAACCAGAGCCTTCCTCGAACGCGTCACACAAGCTGAATCAAGCTGGACTTCATTCAATACTTCGGTCAATCTTAAGGATGCTAAATGATCACCGTGATAACATCGTTTTCCACAATCCAATACCTGGATCGCGCTACGCATCGAACACCAGACCAGCAAATCTTGCATTGGTTGTTTCGTCGGTTTTCTCCTATGGCGCCCATCATAGGAAGAAGCCACCGCCACCTAACTTGTCCCGAAGATCACTCGTCCACCTCGAGCGTAGTCGTTCCACGAGTCGATACCATAGTCTTCCAGTATGGATACGTAGGCACATTTTCCCACCCGTTTGCAATCGCAACCTCTCGTACCACATCATACAGCCTCCTCACTCTTGGCCAGTCAGCTCGAGGTGGTATCGTAGCTCCTCTGCTCAAGAGGAATTGTATCACAGCCTTGTCTCCGCGCTCGAAGGCTATCTCCAATGGCGAACAAGTTAAACCTGGAGATTCGAGCTTAGGCCTGTATGCCTTCCCATTTATATCTGCACCAGCGTCTAGGACTGCACCGATGATAGGTATATCCCCATACTGGATGGCACAGCAAAGTGGGTGAGCCTTGAAGGATACAAGTAGACTTTTATTGACACCTACGTTACCTTCATTCAAAAGCGTGTTGACAATATCGGTACTACCTGTGCGGCATGCATTGGCCAAGATATATGGATTGACCTTGTCTCGCGAAGAACACAGAAGCAAGACTGACTTGACGATATCTGTGTTTAAACTCGCAATGGCAGCGTCAAGCCATTCGTTGTATGTTTCTTTAGGTACATAATGGCGAAGCCTCGGGCAAAACTCGACGAGTTCCTCGACAAAGCGGGAGTTACCAGTGTTGACAGCAATGTAGAACGCATCGTCGAAATCGTATCCGTTCCTGCACATATCTCTGCCTCTAGACGTTTTTATGAGCTGATTGAAATGATCCATAACTTCGTTGAAGAGGCCATTGTTGTTCGCGGCCACAGCCATCACTAGTGGACATCGACCGATATATATGCCGGGTATCCAGGTGTTGAGAGGCATCGTTGCTAGCAGAGTCCGCACCAAGTCGAATGCCAGGAATGCCATAGCTGCTACGACCTTTTGCCAATGATCAAGCTCACCGTCGTTATCTATATTCACAAACGACGTACAAAGTGGATGTATGCCCCTAAATCTACCCCACATCATGGTATTGACGCGTGTGGGTTGACAGACTCGCACAAAACCCTCAATCATACTAGTCTCAGTGACTTTCCGATCTTTCTCTGGGATCGCAAGCTCCCGGATCAAGTAGTCGGCCATACGACGAAGCATCTTGAGCAATGGATCGTTGACATCAGAGATCTTGTGAAGATGGATGATTAGGTACTCGGCCATCTTATTTTTGATGACTTCGGGCGTCTTTTCGACAACATTTTCAGGCTGGTGGCTAAGCAAGTCGTCCTCGATTTCGGCGGCGAATGTGCGACATACGCTTCGGAGCTTCCACGTCGAGCTTGGAGATTCGGCGTTGAACTCATGGACGATCATTTTGAATATCTCCGGAGTTAATTCGAGAAGTTCCGTCATGGCTGTGTCGTGGTGAGCTCAGTTGAGGTTCGGAGTTGATCGCGAAGGTGATGCGCAAGGATGATGGCTGATGTGAGGGGAATACAGTGGAAGAGAAAGTGGCCAGAAGACTATGTAAGCACAAATATATAAATTATGCCCTATTGTTGCTTCGGAATAGTTGCGTGAAAGAATTGCATCCTGCCTAAAGAAGGCACCAAAGCTTGCTAACTGGATAGCTGTCACTATAAATGCATTCACGGTATGCGAAAGCCGCTGTCATCAAGATTCGGTCTCAGGGAGTGAAACAGAGACATCAACAAAATTGTTTTATTGTTAGCTGATTGGCAGAAATCAGGACGTCTCCTTGCGCGAAGTAACTGTAGAGAGAGGCCGAGGGACGGGGGATGAAGGAGCGTTGAACATCGTTGGATGCCTTCCATGTTTTCTCTGCATGGCTTTCCGATCCATCATCATTAAAGTGAAGTATGCACTTGTATCTGGCTCCAATACTAAACACCGTGGCATCCGCCTAACCCCGATCAAAAATCTTCTCAGGCAGCCAGAGCATAGTAATACCGTCACTTAGCTATCTTGGCTGCTTTAGATGTCTTACTTTTCTTTTTTCGCTCTTCCACAGCCTTCTGGAGGACCTTGAGTATCTTACCTCGAGAGGGCCAAATGCTCTCCGAAGGGACTTTCGCTCTACATTCGATCAAGTAAGCTACCACATCATACTTCTTGATGTGTATGGCGTATTCCAATGATGTGATAGTGGGGCGTCTAGCGATTCGATGAGTAGTCATAGCGTAGTCGATGTCGGCGCCAGCTTCAACCACCTCCCGAACCATATCTACAGTACCTGATCTTATGGAAGCTGCCAGTGCTGACGAGGTACTGCTGCTAGAGTGCAGTTGTACTTGTCCGTATTTGAGAAGCGTCTTGACGATATTGAGGCTGCCCTTTCTACAACCCTGTTCGAAGGTTCTATTGACGATGTGATAGGGGCTGTCCTCGGCTGTAACTTGGAGAAGAGACTTCAGTGACTCATTGTTCTGGCAGTCAATGGCGAGTTTAACCCACTCATGATAAAAAGGCTTGTTTGTGAGGAACTTATAGTCGTGGAGGTATTCAAGCAGGAGGGCTGTCATTTCGGCGTGGTTGTTGGTGATAGAGTGTGAGACACCAACTTGAATGTTGTATATAGAATCGCTGTCGAGCATCTGGTTCCTTTTCCAGATCTTGCTCTTTTCCTGATCCAGGACATCAAGCATAAGTGTGATCATCTCTGAGTCTCCAAGCCGAACAGCAGCTGAGATTGGATAATCCCATACACTCTGTCGAAGATATCTGGGCGCATCAGGTAGCAACCTAGCGACTAGCCCGTAAGCGCGTACGCTTAACGCCGCGATAAATTTCTCATGCCAGTCCAAACCCGAGCCTGGAGATTCGCACTGCTTCTGGCGCCACTCATTCCTAAATGTGAGCCAAGGTTCGTAACAGAGGTCCGGTTCAGAGGTCCATAGCAAGTCCCCGGCGTATCGACACGTGTCTGCCACACAGGCGCAAACTTCGAGTAGGATGTTGCGATCTTGGCAATCATTTTCGGTCTCGAGTTCCTTGGTAACATACTCTACCATCTCTCGTATCTTCGTAAGCAGTTCGAGAAAAACATCGCGTGGATTCTTTACGTGGTATGCGAGGTAATGCTTCATGTTCTCTGGCTCGCTAAGAAGGCGACTTGCGAGATGAGAGCGGAAAGCTCCCATGGGTTGTATGGCTAATATGTTCTCGCTGATCTCTTGATCGAAATTGCCTGGGAAGTCAGTACTGCATACTTACGCAAATGCTAAGAAGGGTGTCTTACGACAGACTCCACGCAGCTTCCAAGATTCGATCACCCCAGCGCCGCTCACGAGATAGTCAATCATGCGTCTAAAGGTCTCCGGGGGGAAATCGAGTAACTCCATCGCGACAAGGAGTTTGCTACTGCTGTATATGAAACTCGAGCAACAAGTTTCGAGTTAGCAGGTTCCAGAGTTCGACGCGACTGGATTACTTACTATATGTGTACTGACTTAACGCTTTCCTTGTGAATTGTTGGAGAGAACGAGTGGGGACTGAAATGGACTAGGAGGCGGCAGCAGAGGGGAAGTTGTGTTTGTCTTATCACCAAGCATTATTAGCACGTGACCAAAGTAGAGACAGGTACACTGTCACACGCAAGGCTGGCGCCTGAATCCGATGATGTAATTACAAGTTGACGGTCAAACCAGCGCCCTATCAAAATCAAGGTGTTTGTTTTCCCTCTAAGGGTATAGCTCAAGATGACTTTTGAACGCATGTAAATGTCAAGCTCGCCCGCAAAGCTCTGGGCTAAGAGTGGAGACATTGACCAGGCTCCCCTCATATTTGAAAAGGTAGCGCCTTAATCTTCAAACGAAGACTCGCCCCTGTAATCGCAGATCCTTTTAGCTGGAAATAACCCAAGAAAACCATGCAGTACACTCAAAGCTTGCCCCTCACATCATGTGACATACCGCAGAATTCTGTGTAGGACGGAAAACCGCGACAGCCGTCTTCCATCCTTTTAAGCTTTATATACTTGTAGCAAAGCATAAGACCTCTCTCATCCCACACATTCGAGATTTGAGGAATATGTGAACCCTTTTTCAGAAGATAGTGAGATATCTTGAAGTTCCGCCTCTTGATCGCGACCAGGATGGCTGTTGTCTGCTTCGATTTCCAAGTAGATACGTAATTCACGTCCGCACCGGCTTCGACAAGGATCTTCACGATGTTCGGGCGCCCTGCAACCACAGCCTTGACTAGTGGGGATGAAGCAACTGCCTTGTTGTTGACATCGATGTGGCCGTGATCGAGGAAGAATCGTATTACGTCTTCGCGATTGTGCTCGCACGCTGTCTGATAATCAATCCATCTAACCTTCCAAGCGGAACGGCGTCTGGTGCTCCTGAGTGTAGCAACAGCTCGAATCATTGCAAGGCTGGACCGAGTAATTGCAGTCTTCAAGAAGCGATCCCAAACCTTCGCCGGTATGGCGAATGCATGGCTCTTGTACCAGCCCAACAAAAGATTGAGGAGGTCTTCATCGTTCTGACAGATTGCGGTGACGACTGCATCTCCTATGAAAGAATGCTTCATGGATAGCTTCGAGGGACCTGGATGCACGAATATGCACATGTCCATTATGATAGCATCCCGTGTGCACCTCGGATCATTCGGATCATTCAGGACTGCTGAAATGTTCTCCAGCATTGCCTTCATGACAGCTTTGTGACCAAGCTTCGTTGCAAGCTGCAGGGGTGCACCAAAGATATGGTGGCCCTCAAAGCTTGGTAGTCCCTGCATCAATGCGGGTATACGGGAATGATATCCTAGGCAAATTTCGGCCACCAGCTTATCGAGATGTCCGAATGGGGGATGAGGATATATCCAGCCTAATGGAAGTCCTGGTGTCTCACGTCTGAAAACCCACCGGAATAGGAGATTTTCATGGGAAAGTTGGAGAGAGTCACAGAGACCTTGTCGCAAAGTTTCCTTTTCGTTTCCTGTATCCTTGTTCATTCCTTTGGCCATGTGGTTGACCATGTCGTTTACCATATTTGGAAGATCGGGATGTGCATCGAGAAGTACTTTGCTTCGATAGTAGAGGTATCGTCCCGAATTCTCACTGAAGATGCGCTGCGTACGATACCCGAATGCCTTGACAGGCTGCTTTGCAAAAACATTATATGTTATAGTGGCTTTGAAGGTACCTTCAGTTTATTAGCTCGTACCAGAAAATAACACACTACTGCCATTTTACTTACGGCAGACTCCACGAAGCTTCCAAGCCCTACGGATACCAGCAAGAGTAACTAGCTCGTGTATGACATTCTCGAATACTTCCGGTGGCATATTGAGGAGCGGCATCTTCGGAGACCGTGCCGATGGTTACTGGTAGCTTCTTATATGCCGTGAAATTTTAATGTTACCGTCAACAAAATGGTTGATCTGATCGTGTTACCTTGGCAGTCTGTAAAGTAGCTTCTGTGCTCCTGAGTCTGGTGTATGCGTAGTGAGTTTGCCTGACGACGATCAAGCTCGGAGGACTGAGAAGAAGAGAAAGTTTCAGGAAGAAGGTAGCTGTTCTGGTACCTTATGTACTCTAGTTGAGTGCTAGCGAGGTGAAGTGGCTCTCGGTGAGTGGTGAGAGAGGTATTCTAAAGGCGATAAGAGGTCCAGGTGAAGGCAGCAACACTCTCGAACAGAAGGCAAGGTTGAATGTGAAATATTAAGGCTTACTCTGGACCAAGCATACCAATCTTACTGTATCAACTTCATCGTCTCTGGGCTTGCAATTCGACATATCCTCACCCGTATCGGCGCAGTACATATCAAATCCACGGCTCACTTCCATGTTGCTCATGCCGGACCCTCTCTCTTACTTTGACGAATACGGCTCCCAATCCCAGCTTCCAATCCCATCTGATCTGGTCCTGACTCTCCAAATACGTCGGAACGTGATCGCCCGTCTCTCAGCTATCTCCAGGTTGAAACTGCTCGAAGCATGGAGGAGTAAATCTTTTACGCCAAATGGGCTGGTTATTGGATGAAAAGAAAGAGGAAACCGCGAAGAACACCACTATTCACGTTCGCATTAGTTACCAATCTCGTGAAGGACAGCCTAGGCTGATGGCATAGCAGGTATAGATTTCATCTCGTGAGTCTCGAGGCAGATCGCGAAAGCCGGCCATACTAATCTCTTAGGGTGTAGCGGGTTGAGACGTAGATCAAGGTGCTCTGATGTAGTTGAGCGAGTGGGTGTGGTGAGTCACTGAAGGAGGGAAGGAGCGATGCCCACATGTCTCGCCAAGTCTGGACCATGAATGCGCTACGCCCAGTTGGGCCAACGTTTGGAGCACTGCTTTCTCCTAGTGGAAGTCTGTTGCGAGGAGCGATTGTACGAAAAGCGGCGACCAGAAGTCTCACTCGAGCAGTTGATTCTGAAGCGCGTCCAAACACGCATCTGTCGTGTAAAGTCTCTAGTGTATCGCAGATGTCCCAAACGCCGTATGCAATGCAGTCTGTATCATGATATAGACCCATATAGACCCATGTACACCATATGATACATTTCCGTCATTGTGATCCGCCCATGCTTTCTGTTCATAAGTCCATCACCTAAACTTGGCGGTTCCTGGCACATCCTTGATCTCCTCAAACTTGGTGCCCATCTTGACGACGCTATATCTGATCAACCTGGGGTCCAGACTCATGGTTCGCCGTAACGCGTGCTGTGCGCGGGCACTCGCATCGAAGCGCATGATGAAGTGGTGGCCGTAGTGGTGTGTGGACTGCAGCTTCTTTGCTGGCTTGGGGAGGAGGAAGGTGCCCCAGTTGGAGACGCCACGGACGACGCCCTGCTGGTCGAGGACAATTTTGCCTGCGGTTTTGGCGATTCTACAGGATATCGTGTCAGCGGTGTGCTGGAGGTGGTGGAATGGTGGGAGGGCGAAATTACTCTTTTACTTCAGAGAGGCGGCCAGGCCGTACCTGCGCCAGTCAGTATTCCCTTATGCAGACAATGCGACACGCAGCATACCACTCCTATCATCTCGTACAGCATCTTGCCTCGATTGCGCGGTGTTGTTGCTGACGTCGTGCCTTCCGTCGCGAAAACTGTTCGAAAGCGGCCAACCTTTCCGCAACCGCGGAGGAGCTCCACACCGATGTCCTTGGCGCGTGTTATCACCTCTCCGACTGCCACAAACTTGAAGCTTTCACATTCCCACACACAATCACTGCAAAATGGCTGCCCGGACTTCAATCGCACGCGCTGCGCGCCAATTCACCTCTGCCGCCGCGAGGAGACCATCACCTTTCGTGTGCCAGAGGTGGCAGCAGGCGACTTCCAAGCAACGGCTATTCTCGGTATCTGCCGCTCGTACGCACACCTGAAGCTTTGGAAAGCAATTGAATTGCAGGCAGGATCGCTGACTGGGCGCAGTGAAGGAGAAGAAGTACACCGAGGACCATGAGTGGATTGAGATGTCTGCGGACGGCAAGACCTGTACGTTCAGCCTCCCCCACTCCCCCGCATCCCGGGGCGCTCTTGCTATCCAAGCGCACAATGACTGACCTGTCGCGCAGGCACCCTAGGTATCTCAGAATACGCAGCAAAGGCCCTTGGCGACGTAGTCTACATCGAGCTTCCCCAGGTCGAAATGGACGTCAGCGAAGGCGATGCCATTGGCGCTGTCGAGTCAGTCAAGTCTGCTTCAGATATCCTCACACCCATCTCCGGAGTCGTCGCCGAGGTCAACTCGGCGCTAGAGCAGACGCCCGCCAACGTCAACAAGGACCCCGAAGGCGACGCGTGGATTGCAAAGATCACCGTGTCTGGTGAGCCAAGCGGCAAGACCATGACAAAGGAGGAGTACGCTGCTTTTACTGAGGAGTAAATGCTCGAGCAAGAGTTGGGAGGAAGCATCAATGCATGACATAGAGATACCTAGGCGCATACTTCAACACGGAATGCGAAAATAACACAGTCAACAATTCAATTTGCGTATGTCGGCAGGTCATTTGACACGCCTATGAACCAAAAGGCCACAAGACGATTGCAAACAGTACTTAGTGTCGCCTGACATCAGCATGTCGTCGCGTCTTGACGTGCATCCTGATGTTGAACCACCCCCTCCTTTGCCCCCTCTCACTAATACGTCTCGCTCGTATCCTAACCAGTCCACACCTTAGGTCCTGGGCAAGTGTATGTAGTGATAGCACTGCTGTACGTATCAACCGTGATACCCGGGTCACTCTGTGCCGCGTATCCAGGGATGTTTGCCAGATAATCACCACTTGGCGACGCACTGCCGCTACCCGTCACTTCAATCTGCGCGCACTCGGCATAAAACTGAGGCGTATTGGCCTGGTGGAGAGCAAGTAACTCATGGCGAACGAGGTAGTTACCAGGCGCAAGCGACTTGGGAACAACGGATTCCCAGTACAGGTTCTTGAGGACCTTGGCCGTGCCCCAGTTACGTCCCGAAAGGGGAGGCGCTGTCATGCCTTCTTGGTCGATCTAGCCGTACCGGTTAACACAAAGGTAAATATGATTGAGATGTTGGGAATGCATACCTTGAACCACTTCTTTCCACTGCCATCGCAGCTCTTGAAGTCACCAGAGCACTTGTACATCCAGACCATGACTGGACCCTGCTCGTGCGTCCATTGCTTCCAGTTGGCACGGATCTTTCCGCCGGCAGCTACTTTGGCAGAGAGATCGGCTGATGTGCCACCGTTGCACATGACTTTCTTGTCGTTGACGCTCATTGTGGGGTTGTAGTCGGGCCATTGGCGTTGGATTGTCTTGGGCGAGGAGGCAGGTGAGAAACCTTCGTAACTAGATTACCGATTAGCAGTCAGACTCAATAACTTTGCAGATTTTCACAAAGACAGCTTACCCTGGGTACGTAACTCCGTCGATGACATAGCTGGTGACAGCGCCGTGGGCGGCAGCCTGCGCAGCAAGAAGCGCGGTAGGCAGGAAAACGTTTGAGAACAGCATATTGATTTGATCAGATGTTTGCCTTGAAGGTCGATACGGGTTACATCTTTATTCTTCTCTCGTTCTTATATAGTCCCCAGGCGACCGCACTGTCCGACCTCTACGCCCAATGCTAGCATTCAATATCCCTCATGATCACATTACCACCACCTGCCATTCGTCTCTTTCTGACCAGCCTCGTCACGCCCACTTCACATAGAGGCGATAGTACTACCTCAATATCCATGTAATATACGAAGATGCTGTCGCCGGACCGGTTAAAGACTATTGGCTGCGCAACACTATACATGCTTCGCTAGCGAGCGAGCCTCCATGTCGGCTCTTGGATCCCGATCCATATCGGGACATGATGGGAAGGCGAGCAGTACCCCGGATGTTTAATCTACGTGCCAGAAGTGTGTATACACGGCGTGACAGTGTGAAGTTAGATGGCGCATGCGTTGTCGTGTAAGCAGCGATGTTCTGGAATACAGCGAAGAAAGCCATTTGGAAGACGGAAGAGGCGTCGACAAGGATGAAGATACGTTAATCAGTTGTGCTACCACTTTTGGTACCTGTTCGTCATGGATGGCGCGATCAAAGATCTAGGGATCGGCCATTTTCCCACTGCTGCTTATTCAGGTAACTTTTGGAGAGCCGTAATCCGAGAGACATAGTTGTTGGGGCTGCAATTAACAATCGGAGTCTCGCGTGTACAGAAGCGTGTCTTGTCGTAGCTTGGACCAGCTCCTTCATTTGCACAACAAGAAATAACAACATTTGATGACGTCGATGACGAAGGTAATGAAATTCGCAAGAACGACCTTGGGGAGGTTGGTAAAAGCACCAGGCGCTAGTTGACACGCTAACTGAGTCGACCTTGCCGCCCAGCATTCCTGGCACCAACTCAGTTTCATCAACTTATTTTGCAAAACCAAATGCAAACGGCACATGTGAAGTAAAGGTTGCATTGCGAAAATGACTGTGACCCAAGGCGCGGTCTGGTATCTCTCGCCCTTGCTAAATCCATAACAAACCCCCACCTTGCAGATCATAACAATAACATGTCTAAAAATTCTTTGACGCCTCGATTCCTTTTGCGTCTGCACCATGCATGACTTCTTCATCGTACCGGTCATCACCATCAGTATAAGCGACACTGATATCCGTAATTTCATCACCGACCTCCATCCAAGTGTCACTGCACGCTGGAATAGGACTGATTTTGCATAGTGCCCAGTACGTGATGCTCGCGACAAGGAAACCAGCGAAGAAATTAAGGTCATAGATACGCTTCGCACCAACGGGTACGTCACGACCAATGGCACCTGCAAAGCCGACGACGTTGATGAGAATACCGGCAATGTAGGCTGCGTAACCGCGCCAGTGGAATCCAAGGGTGTAGTAGTATGGACCGGTCTTCTTTCCAGAGTAGAGATCCTTGATCTGAAGGTAGCCCTTTCGGACGACGTAATAGTCGCAGATCATAACACCTGCGATGGAGGAAAGGAAGACTGAGTAGGCAGAGAGGTAGGTCGTGAAGTTGTTGGTATCGGAGAGTAGGTTCCAGGGGCACATCACCAGGCCGACGAGCGCGCAAATGTAACCACCTCGTCTGATGCTAATCCATCGGGGTGCAAGCGCTGTCATGTCAGTTCCCGCACTGATGGAGTTTGCTGCGATGTTTGTGCCGAGTTGAGCGAGAGCAAAGGCTGCGGCAATGCAGAATACCCCAAAACGCTGCGCTGATCCACCCTCGTTCAGGAAAGACTCTAGCAGCTTTAGAGGATCCCAGATAGCCACGCCAAAGATGACAGTCGACGATGATGACACAATGATTCCAATGAATGAGGTAATTGCAAATCCAATAGGAATCGTTAGCAGTTGCGGAAGGAAGGCGTTCGATGGCTTCTTTGCGAAACGGGCAAAGTCAGGGTCGTTAACAATCAAGGTAGCAAAGTTGGCAATGGCGCTCATGATTCCACGGACCATCAACCAGCCAAGCTCAGATCCCTTAGCCGTGCCTTGCTGATGAACGATTGGGCCCAACCCCTTTGCACGAACGATAGCCCAGATGAAGAAGGCAACTCCAGCGGTAGGAACAACGTAGGCTTTTACCGTGAACAAGTGGCGGATCTTGTGTACTGGTGGATAGATGAAAGGTAGCGATCCAGCCCAGAACAAGAAGAAAGATACAAAGGCGACCGTGCTGGTGCCAGAGCCGGCAATGCCGTTGGTGATGCCGCCTGTACCAGGGCCTTCGGAGTCTCGCCAGTTGTTCCAGATGGCGCGGATCATTAGGCGTACACAGGTACCGCCAATCCATGCTTGTACGCCGTACCAGATACTAGCCATGGCCGCGCGGTTGAAGACGGGCCATAATGCTCCCCAAATACCAAAGGATGAGCGGTTGACAACAGGGAAAGAGATATGGTAGGTCGCACCGATGCGACCAGTCATGCAGACAAAGCAGGCGGCGATGGAGTAGCCAAGCTGTTGTTGAATCAGCGTATGTCGATATAGTCAGATATCGGATCTCATACCCAAACGCATATCCAGGATTGCCACCATGACAGACCGTCAACGATATTTGCGGAAGAAATCATCCATGTGTTGATGTTGAAAGAGTCGGCTATACATGATTAGTCCACATTCATGGTCGGTTTCGAGAGTCCTTGACGTACCAACCCAGAAGCCTACGAAATTCCAAGCACCCCATTGTCGACGCTCCGGTTCGACTGGCTTCAAGTCGTGGTTAAAGAGCATAAGCTGCGCAGTCGTGAGGTTGGGCTCGCTCTCGACGGCGAGCTTATCCGCCCAGTAAGCGACCTTTGAATTCTTGACTCTCTCCATGATGAGGCTGTAGAAGAAAAATCCTTCGTCACTTGAATGGTGGACGGTCGAGGTTGCAACAGGCCTTATGAAGCTCTCGCTTCGGCTGCTCGAAGCCGTTGCTTGGTAGGAATGAAGATCCCCGCTCGTATGACGTGGGGGGCTATCAGAAGCGAGTGAAGGTCTCGGTACGCCTAGTCTTGGTGAGGATTGCGGTTGGATGAGTGGTTGGCGTTCAGAATCCACGTTGGGTGGTTTTTGAAGGTAGTCGCAAGGTATATATAAGATATCGAGATGGACGCACTACTGCGTGACGGAGTATTGACGTTCGCCGCTGAAGAGGCTCCCATCTGGGGCATGCTCCATCTTAAATATCAAGAACGACTTCGTGCAGCACAAGATCGACCCTAGATCCACTCCACGCTTAGATACTACCCTGCCTCCGCATCGGAAGTAATTTTGGTTGTGGTCGCTGGCTGGTAGGCCCGTTCCGGTAGTCTTATCTTCAAGTCGCGATAGCCCGCGCGGTATGCTCCACCAAGATGTTCGCTACAGTTTTGCCGCTAGAAGTCCCGACGAACAGCTCGTGTGCTGGCCATCAACACCATGCATAGTCTCGAGGATGCAGGCACTGCAGAATTTGCGTTCTGGGCGTGTGAAGGATGGCATGATGAGTGGGTGAATCTCCGCGGATGACGCAGCGCCATGGTAACAACAGTATCGCGTGCCCACCAGGGGTGTGTACTGAAGTCTTGGGGACTATGCACGTCTGCGCAGCTATCTCCGCGATAGGAGCCACAGGAGCCACAGGAGCAGAGATTTCCCTACTTTTTGACTCGATAGAAACATGTCACCACAGCCCTGGACCCGGAGAAGCTCTCTATCTTGCAGCAGCCGGCGCCATGATCGTTCGAGGTTGCATCTCTCCGTTCGCTTGGAGGTTTCTAGCTGGGGAGATAAAGGCGATGTGGGGTACAACGGGGCGCTCGCCGCAGCCACTCAGCGGCCGCCATATCCAGTTTACTCGATGACATCGAGTAAACCGTCGGCCTACTTATAACATACCTCACCTGGACATTTCCCAGCCTCACGGCTGAGCTGTGAGTCCTGCCTGGTCATGCGCTTGCACATGCCTTTTGCATGCTGGGGGCCATGGCGCAGGCCGACTTCGCCAGCCTCGAATTCTTCCGGGACTCGTATACCGTTTCAAGCTGTTGGACGGCCAGCATAGCACAGGTTTCTTCGGTGACGCCGCGAGTTGGTGGTGAGATACGCGCATACTCGAATCAGCATGCGATCGACAAAGCTATCTTCGACACAACCGCGACGCCATTGTACAGACGTCGCGTCAAGTGTTAGCGAATAATTTTTAAGAAATTGATTACGGCTACACAAAGCATGTGAGAAGACTTTTCGCTCCTCCCAGGCATTGCACGATCCGGAGTCGTGCAGCACGGCCATCACGTGGCTTGCAAACACCACAACCTCGACCTCTAGCTCAATCAAACATCATCTAGCATCTTGCGCGGTATATGCCACCTCTCACGCGGTCTTCCGGGGTTCCCAAGCCCGCGGAACGGATCTCAACACTCCCCATGCCTTCCGCATCCAAGACGATCGGAAACAACATCGAACAGCGGCTATCTGCAGATAAACAAGCCTCAACATCAGATATCACTCCGACTCCATCAAACAAAATGTGCCGGCTAGGGGCTGCTCGTCTATCGGGCCTTCCAAGAAATGCCCCAAATATCATCAGCCTGGCTGCGTGAGGTTGTTTCGGACGCGGCGTGTTTCAACGTCCGCTTGGAGTAATTTCCCGTCTACAGCGACAGGACCACTGAAGATGAAGTTTCTTCAACCAACTGACATTGTTTCGCTTTGATGAGCAGGTGGCGAGATCGTGGCGCGTATGATTAATGACGTTTTAATTCGTGACTATGGTTCATTCTAGACATGCCCAATACCCAATATCCAACGTCGGTAAGCATTAGACGTTATCATGCTCATCCATCCCATCATAGCGAGTTATCCAGAACGCCAGCAGGTAAAATCAAACCAAGCCACCCATTGCTAAATCAGATCATAAGGCATCAACGCGAATTCTTTACCGTCGCCCGGCCATTCTATTACCATCCATTGTTGCTGTGCTTGGGCTTCTTGTGCTTGTCCTCGAGCTTGCTGCCGAGGATCGAGCCTGCTATGGCTCCAATAATGCCGTGGCCGCCCATCTTGTTACCGCCGAAGTAACCAGCTGCACCACCACCTAGAGCACCCATAAGGCCTCGGTCGCCCTCAGCTTGCATGTTGGGGTCTGTGGCGCCGTGCTGTCCTTGTTGCGGCTGGCCGTAAGCATTCTGGCCTTGCGGGTACTGGTCTTGAGCGTATGCGCCCTGTTGCGGGAACTGCTGCGCTGGGGCCTGGCCTGGGTATTGGCCTTGTGGAGGGTACTGCTGTTGCTGGCCGTATCTATTGCCGTTAGTACATGAAGTAATATAATTGAAAGGTTGCATTTTACCCCTGCTGTTGCTGGTCATATGGCGCTACTTGTTGTCCATGCTGGAATCCACCGTGAGCCGGGGCACCGTACTGCTGGTTATAGCCCTGCTGTTGGTAGCCCTGCTGCTGCTGGTCGTAGTAGCCCTGGCCTTGTTGCTGAGGTGGGTAGCCCTGCTGCTGGTAGCCGCCCTGTTCCCATCCTTGCTGTTGGGGAGGGTATTGGCCTTGAGGCGGGTATTGCTGGTAGCCTTGGTTGTACTGGTCGTAAGGGCCGGACATGATGATTGTGTGAGGTTTGTAGGTTGCAAGAGTAGTTGGTGTTATTGAGCTGATGAGGGGTCGGGTAATGAGGGGTGGTTGACGTAAGGTTGGGGGCGGATACGGGAATACGAGAGTAATAATGTCGTGAATGAAAGCAAGAGCGTCACGACAGGAACATCACAATCTTATACTACTGACTTACTTGCCGCAGCGCACAACACCATCTGCTGACTACAAGATCTGATGACTGAACGAATCCACCGAATCTTTGGGGCGGAGCACATCCAGCGATATCCGGTTACACTCGCTCAGCCTCAGCCACCCAGAGGCCAAGTTCGTCCGGCAGCCACGGCCAGTTCGGCGGGAGCGAACCGTCCACGCCTCAACGCCGCATCATCCGTGGGCTCCTCCGCGCAATGTCATTTTTTCTAGTACTCAGGAACACTACATCTCACGTGTCGCGCATCTCGATGTAGTGTCAGTCGTCTTTCATTTGTTTTGTAACATCCTAGAGAGCGATCACCGCGAAGGCTTGCCTAGCCTCAGGAAACACTCTCTTCCGCCCCCCAGCAAACCTTTGTGCGAAACATTGTGTGCCTCTGTTCTTCCAGGAAATTGGCCTCGGCCGGATATCTGCGAGAAGCCTGGCCAGAAGCACCGCCGCATCACGTCGCGCTACCGAAAAAAGGTACCCAGTGGAGCCCAAAAGTCGACCACGCCATCCGAGGCGCAGCAGTCTCTGCGTTCCTCGGAGAGCGTGTGGCTTGTCGTCATCTGCCGGCTGTACGACCGCAAGGCTGTCCTGCGCATTTCCGCCGAATCCCAGTCGGGCTGCCGGTCATATGCGGGGAATTATTGAAGGAATTAATATCTGCTAACCATCACAATTGCGCTCTAGACATCCAATAACTGTAGTCTGTCGATAGTCTCACGACAAACCCCTGTGGCGTGTGATCGTCCTCGGAAACGGGAGCTGAAACGTGACCATGGCGCTCTGAGACAACTTTAAGACAACCCCCCAAACCTTGCACGACCATTTTCTTCTCAATCAAGGCACATCTTGCCCTATTGAGGGCAATTAAGCGCGCCCAGGATTATGAAATCTCGCCATTTGGAGCGTCCTCGGCATCGCAATTGCTGCTAAACGCTCTGTTATTATCATAGCGTAGTACCCGTACCTTCGCGTCACCCCAAACTGACATGGTACCAGCAGCGACTCACCACTAGTGTAATTCATGCACTTCTCAAAGGCCACCCCTCCCGCTATTCGCATGAACGTGTCTCGTCTTGAGCGTTCGCCCAGCCTTTCGTTGCACCTTTGCTGACTTTGCTTTCTATTCTGTCCTTCGTTCCGCAGGCGGGCTTGTCGTTGCTAATCACTTACATACATTCGCTACTCCACCCTTTCTTATCGACTTCGCTGGTCGCGGTCTAACACACTTCCGATCACAACATCACCTTCGGTCACGACAACCTTACATCGCTGGACGAGTGTGTGGATTATGTCTGGTGGAGAAATTGAACGGCTGGAAGACTGAGAGGGGCTTTCCCCATTTGACGCCATCGCATACCGGAAGCAATGCCCGCCCCATGGCGCCGCGGGGTGTATGAAAAGGTGGAATGTGTTGTAGTGGAAAGGGACGGTGTCCAGTATGAGAGGGGATTGGCGGGAGAAGAGCCTACGGCCACTGTGAACGCAAAACGCGACGAGCCAAGTCCTACAGACGCAGACTACGACAGCGATTCTGATGAAGACGACTACCCTGAGAAGCCGAACATGACAGCTATGACAACAGCATCTCTTACGATACCGACAGGAACTCCAGCTGTAAGGAAGGCGTGCCGATTCAGGGGATTTGACTAATGCAAACAGCTTCTGATTACCATGACTCTCGGTGACGAGCCACAAGCCACACCTGCCCTCGCCGACAATGACCCTACCGAGACCATCGTGATCGCTATGCCACCCCCACCGCCTAGACCTCATCATGATCGCCCTATCTCCCAAACGACTGAGCATTTGCTCATTGCTGCCGGCTCCATTGGTAGGATGAACCGATTGCCTGTGTTGGAATGTATGCTGACATGCTTTAGGTGCGACTATCATCATCGTCATGGTAGTTCTTGCCATGTACACCATGCGCAAGCGAGGTCTTACTTTCAAGGACGTACTTCAACAGGGCAAACAGCAACTTCGCCGCGGATCCCCACCACCACCGCAATCGAGATACGGCCTGGACAAGAAGAACTTTGACGATGAATACACATATGGCATGAACGACTCGTTCAATGCCCCTCAACCCACGGTTGCGCCAAAGCGATCTTCTTCACTCTCTTCGCAGAAACGGCTTCAACCTCTCGGGCGGAGTGACAGCTTCAATCAGCCTCCGACTAGGGATGGAACCCAGAGCTTCTACGATGACACACCATCAATTTCGAACTCACATCGTCGCAATGATAGCGCAACACCATCATCACCTGTTCTGCCCATAGAGGGGCAACGACGAAGTGCGTCAACTCGCAACACAAGATCAATGGACGGTGACGAGGAATCGTTGCGTTTCCCCGACCCTTCGCAGGAGCAATCCAGAAACCTCCCGCCTCCTCCAACATTCCGCCAGTTCCTCTCGAACAGACCTTCCATATCTCAACGACCCGGTTTCGGTGGTGCTTCTGCGGCTGCTGCAGGAGGTGGTTTTGCAAGTAGGTTCAGCTGGACAAACTCGCAGGCCCCTCAAACCCCACATGATCCCTCTCGCGACACTGCCACTCAGCCACTTGGTCGTGATAGCTTCATGACATCCCGCTCTTCCGTTCCACGTTTCCGCACAGTAGACTCTTGGGTGAACCAGCAATCCAACCGCGTCGAAGAACAACGCCTCAAGCAGCAGTTCCGCATGACGCAGTCAACCACTTACTCCGATGATGAGGTGCCTGAAATGCCCGCACTACCATCCGGCGTGCCCAAGAACGCGAGCGGCATAACTAGACAACCCAGTGCTGCAGGCTTGAGCCGCAATGGCAGCAAGAGCGGTCTGGTAGGCAGGGACATCAAGCACCAGAGGCACGATACACAGACTACGGCTCCTATCTTCAAGGCACACCCAGGCACTGAAGTGCGCTTCAGCACACGCAGCGCTGTACCTTCTGAGATCCTGGATAGGGGACGAGACAATTTCGCGCTATAAGCATTACGGTCCACCATCGTCGTCAACACTTTTGTATCTATCTCGTGCAGCCAACACGACACCAACATTTGCTAGCTCCTCTTTCGAGAAATTTCCTTGCTACTACCCCGTCATCGTCAAGCGTTGTCCGTTTACCAGCACAAGCATGTTTTTGCATTTCTGAGCGCGGCATTTGGGGGGAAAGGGGAACTCAGGGTTTGGGTCACAAAAGCGCGGGACAAACAGCTCACACAAACTGGAAACCTGGGGACAAGAAGAACGACAACAAACGAACCCTCATCCGCACAAACCTTGTCAGCCAAAGCCGCCAAGTGCTATCCCTTTTTGTATATCGCAATTTCTTGCTTTTAAGCTTCAGCTATCAAATATCCTGTAGAGTTCCATCTCGCAAACCTAGTAATATCCACATAAATTTGGCCTTTCTACCCGAAAGGTCTGTGCCATCTCCATTCCCCATGCAATGCTTCAGCGTGTTTGTGACGTCAGATCGATCTTCACGGCACCACGGTTTGGCTGAAGGACAGGATAAAGCATCACCCAGACGGTAGTTGGGGTGAAACAGCACAGCATTCCCCCTTCCCCAGCCTCGTCATGGCACATCCACAGACCAAACCAACGCGCGCCCAGCTACCAGTAGGAAACGCCTGAAACTCGAGGACCAAAAGTATCCCGATGATCATACTCCGACCAGATGTGATTGATCCCCCACAAGCCACTGAAAAACAAGCATATAAGCTCCGGCTTGGCAGATTGTCCATGACATCTCGCGATCGATGTGTGAAGAGCAGGGCAGATTAACCACTTTAACCGACGGACTCTGTCTGTGGCCGAGAACCCGAGACGGTGACATATTGTGAATGGGTGGAAAAGACGGGCTAGGGGGCATAATTGCGGATTACATTAGCATAGTAGACAAAGTGCCTCACATGTGTTTGACAATTGCATAATCAACAAAACAAAAGAATTGTGGAAGCAATGCGGAAACAACGCGGAACCAAGACCGTGTGCGACCATGCCCAGTGATCCCAAGAGTCGTGCCAAAGAATAAGATGGAGAGATATTACATGCGTCGTACAGCTTAGTAGGCTGGACTGGGGCAAACGACGGAAAGAGTATAACATGGTTCAGGCAGACGTGAAAGAAAATTAAGGGACAAATCAAGTAGTTTCTTCTCGATGCCAGTTCCAATCATGGCCAATAATTTTCAATTGGACTTTCAGTTCGGTCCTATACTATGCGTACACATCTCTACTAAGCTCACATCCTTTGACCTCATTTCATCCATGCCTTGCTGATAAATCATGACCATGATCATCATGCATCATCCAGATGGCTGTCCAACCAGGATATCCATTTCCACCTAACATGCGAAAACGCCCAAAACAATGCAGAAGGGGAAACCTGGAAACGGTGCCTATCGCCCGCCTCTGGCAACGTTTTCCAAAAAGCCCAAGAGGAAAGACTTATCCACAGGACTCTTGCCCTCGCTTGTGCTTCCCGCCCGGCTCTGCTGAGTACTCAGACCAACTACACTGACACCTTCATTCTGAGTTAGGCTGACTCCTGCATCCATCGGGCGACTTGTTGGTGGTATGACGATGCTGGGCGCTGTTCCGTCTCCGATGCTGCTGATTCGACTCCGGTTCGCATTGCCTTCTGGGCTGGTTGCACCTACACTGCCGTTTGTAGGCAGTGGGCTGACAGGGCTGATGACACCGGACATTGATGTTTTAGGAGTAGGTGGGAAAGGAGAGCGAGCCGGTGGGACCGGGCTATGCGTTTGTGGCTTGGGGGATGGCGATGGTTTGTTACCGAAGAGGGAGAGCAGAGCGTTCTTCTGGTCTGCAGGTACAGATTCACGTCGGTCCATGTCGGATAGGGGTGGAGGAACTGGTGAGCGAGATGGTATTACCGCCGGCTGGACGGGTGGAGGTTGCGGTGAGGCACTCTTGAACATGTCTAGCAAGCCTTGTTTGTGTGATGTCTCTCCTGAAGCTATAGTAGGATAATTAGTATGATATTCACAGAAAATAGGCAAGAATGTATATTTGTACGTACCTGCCTGACCTGGTACCTTGATCTGCTGTTGAGGTCTCTTCAGAACCTGAGGCTGAAATGCGGTTTGCGGTGATGCAGATACTTCCACTGGCGGCGCAGGTTTAGGCGAGGCCTGCGGCGTACGTTTGAGTATCTGCTGAGGCATGAAGGGCATGTTGGTAGTCGGTGACGGTCCGCGTGAACTGCCGTTCGTCGGCTGTCTGTTCTTCTTCATGGTGTCGAAATCCGGGGCATTGACTGGTCCGCTCACAGTAGCCGACGTCATATTTGTCTTACTCGAAGGAGCGTGGAATACGCTAAGGAGAGCCGCATTGTGCTGTTTGGGTGGGTTCACGACAGGTTGCGCGGAGACGTATGCTGGTGTTGTAGGGAGTGCAGACAACTCTGCAGGCGGGGGCTGCGGACTTGGCAGTGGTGGAGTGGATTTGAACATGCTCAATAATGAATCTTGATGGGCGTTCCTTGGCTTCGGTTGTTCGGGTTCAAAACTCGAACTAATAGGAGGTGATTGAAACTGCGGTGGGCTAGGAGCGAATTGTGCCTGCGGTGATACGAGACCGTGCGGCCTGTGTTGAGGCATCGGATGCTGTATCCTCGGCGTTGTTTGTTGGCTTCGATGTAGTGGAACAGCGATTGTAGTTTGAGGCGACGGCGGGAACGCAGGTTGCTGGTTGTCATTCTTGAATGAGTTCAGTAATCCCATTGCATGCGCATTTAGATTTGGGGCAGGTAATTTGGAGGCTGGTGGTATCGCTGGTCTGCCATTGCCGCCAGCAAACTGTGAGTCGCCCATCTCTTGGAACTGTGGCCGCTGGTTGTGTTGGTCGAATGCTTGCTGCATGTTAGGTGGCTGGGGTGGAAACATGTGCTGCTGCTGCTGGTGCATGAAATGAGGCGACATGTGTGGCGGTGGTGGTTGCATGCCGTTCATATGCCCTGGATGCCCTCGGAATGGCATATTCTGGTGCGGTGGGAAGAAGGGCGGCGGCGGCCCCATGTTGCCCATTTGCGGAGGCCGAGGGCCGTGCTGACCATGTGGACTCGATGGCTGCACAGGCGGGGACATCATCTGCTCAAAGGGCGTCCTGGGTTGTTGATTTCCTGCATGTTGGTTGTTGCCTTGCTTGAACAGGGCGAGGAGCGGGTTTCCTTGAGGGGGCGGCTGGCTAGGGGCTTCCACTGGCGGCGACTGCATGCCGACACTGAGTAGGCGCTTGAGCGCTTCTGCCGGATCCTGACTCTGCTGTGGTGGTGGCGCCTGGTGCGCTTGAGATAGCTCTGGGTAGGAGTCGCTCGGGCGGTGGCCGCGACCCAATCGGGCCACCATATCTGCAAAGTTGTTGGCTACTTGCGCATCTGCGACGGGGGCAGCTTCGTCGGCCGTAGTCTCGTATAAATTGGGTTGGACATGTTCGTCGTCGGTGCCTGCCACTGGTGCTGGAGCCATGTGCGCGCTGTTACGCTGTCTCTGCCTTCCCAGTTTGTGCTGCTGCTTTATCCACTGCTTCAGAGGCCCCAAGAAGGGCGCGACCATGTAAAAGCTGCTCTCCTTGATCAGGTCGTTTCCGGTGCCCTGCTGCTGCACCTGGTTCTTCCGCCTCAGGGTGGGCAGATCGGTGAGCTTGTACCAGTCGATCTTTGAAATTTCCTTCCTCGTCCTCGGCTCGAAGTAAGTGTCCATGGGTACGCCGCGGAAGACGTACAGCATCATACTCTGTTCGCGCATCGTGACGGTGATCTTCTTCATGTGCTCGTCGGGCTCGACCAGATCAGCCTCCCTCAGGTCGTAGCCCGTCTCCTCCCAGACTTCGCGAACGGCGCAATCGAGATCCGTCTCTTCCTTGTTGATCTTGCCGCGGGGAAAACTCCACTTGGCACCCTTCTTCCAGCCCTTGACCAGGACGGCGTGGGTCATGTCCTCGTTGAGCATGATGGCGCCGCGCACCGGGACCCGTGTCTTGTAGGCGAGGAACTGCTCGTAGGCCTGCTGGTGCAGCTCTTCCGAGTAGGCGGAGAAGAGGGGGCAGTGCTGGAACATGAGCTGGGAGAACTTGCGCAGGTGCATCGAGGGCAGGTTGTTGGGGTCGAGAGGGCGGATGAAGTCTTCGTAGAACCATTGGGCCTCTTCGATCTGGAAGCATATTCGCTCCACCGACTGCAGTTCTTCATTGGGCAGGTTGACGATGAAGCGCACGCAGAGGTCGTCGAGCCAGTCAACTAATGTTCGGTTTGTGTTTGTCATGGTGGATGGATGTCTGGCCCGTATCGAGCATACCGCGCACAGCTCGTGTCGCAGAGGGTGGGGAGATGTGCACTCGGGCACCAGTCCGTCAGTCGCGGGCGGCGGGCGGCGGGTAGTAGCGAGGCTTCTAGATGCGAAGATGGGCGCGGTAGTGAAAGGGTGCACAGCCGCAAAGAAGGTCGAAGAATGCGGCGTCGAGTCGGCGGTCGGCGAGCGTGTTGTTGATGTGTTGTCAGAGGCCTATCGGAGAGGGTCGTGGAGCGATCGACACAAAGTGTGGCGGCTGTGGCTGTGCTCGCAGGCAAAAGAAGGAGAGAGAGCGAGAGCCATGACGTTTGGCTGTCTGGGATCGCGTCACAGAATCAGGGCAGTCTCGCGCGACTCACCGCCAGCGCATGATGCGATAAGTAGGCTTGCTGCTCTTCACTTCTGCCGCTCCTTCACAGTTCATTCTTCACTGCATATTTTGTACCGAGCTCGTCGCCAGTCGCACTCGCCAGCTATACATAGGGCAGCGACGCGCCCGTTTCACATTTTCAAACCAGAAGCGCCGTCCGCCAACCACGCAACAAGCGCGCTGTGAGATACCCGCACTCCACGCACTGTCTTTCAACACCAGAGACATATAAGCCTTCTGTGGCAGTCTCGTCCACAGCTGTATTCATAGCAGCCTGCACACTTCAACCACCCAGATTACCTCAGAAACTACCGCCCAACATGGCCGGCGTTGTCGCTAAGTACGCAATGAAGAAAGCCTTGGGCAAGGAGATGGAAAAGTACAAGTCCAAGGATGTATCTGGTCCATACGTTAGTAGCCACCTTCTCGCTTCCTACAGCTCGCACTAACTCTTCTGTAGGATCCATACTATGCGCTGGTTCCAGATCAGAGGAAGCCCCACAAGATGAAGAAAGTCAAGAAGCAGATCCCAGATTATCTTTCCGACAACGATGCCAACGTCCTAGCCAAAGCCCGCAAGACCGCCTACAGGCTGGACTACGCCCTCTTCACCTTGTTTGGAATCCGATTTGGTTGGTCTTCCGTCATTGGCCTTGTCCCCGCCGTGGGTGACGCCGCAGGTTCGGCCTTGGCTCTGAACCTCGTTCGCAACATGATGAAGGTCGACGGCGGTCTGCCAATGACCGTCCTCATCATGATGCTTTTCAACGTCGCCTTTGACTTCCTGATCGGTCTTGTTCCCTTCCTTGGCGACCTTGCCGATGCCGCAGTCAAAGCCAATGGCAAAAACGTTCGTCTACTCGAAGAGCACTTGGACAAGCTCCACAAGCCAAAGTCACTTGTGGACAGAGATTCCAAGCTACCGAGAGAAAGGCGGCCGCGTCCTGCCTCTGTCTATGTCGACTTTGACGATGAGATTGATGAGCGCCGCAACACTTTTGAGGACGATCACGATGACGTTCGTCATCCTCAGCGTGCCTACGGTGGAGGCCGTATCCAAGATGAGGAGATGGGCGGACGACAAGATACTCACCGATCCCACCGGGACGACAGGCCCAGCCGAAACAACACTAGGAGTAGCAGACGCTGATGAGTTTCTTTGTGTACTTTTATTGCGTCATGTTCCGTTACTAGGCCGCTGTCTGCATATAATGCATTGCGTATCCGGCGTTGGTGGTTTCTCGTACTCTCTTTAACACTATACCCTAAGTACTGTTGACTGTACACAACAATATTATGTATACTTTGTAATTTCTCTCATGTATCACCTGCATCCCAGGTTCTCCTTTCGTTTGTCGTTCAAGCTCAGTCACCTTCGTCCGTGGGACAGGAACACCCAGCCCCCGCGACAGAGCCTACTTGAACCACCACTCTGTGCTAATGGCAATCCTCGCTCGTGTCTTGCCAACAAATATACTATCTAATTCACGCACATGTCTGTTCGCTTTGTCGACGGTCCGTGCGCAATTTCATTCACGTACGTCTACTACCCTGCGTTCGTGCGAGAAGTTCAGCGATCGCACTCTGATTAGCTATCGAGGCCAGTGCTGTGACACCTAGACCTAATCCTCCAGCCCTCACACTATAGCGCTATTAGAGATAACCTTATTTTGTGGCTACGTGCTTAGTTCTTTGGTTTTAGCATCTCTGCAGCAGCATCAGCAGCAGGTGCGGCTGAGGTCCAGCCAACACAGCAGAAGTTTTACCCCGCTCACTATTGAACATTCTTTCTTTTTCTCTACCAAGCCAAGTTGCCAAGTGTCACAAACGACATTTTTGCACTTCTTTGCGGCTTCCAAATCGTGCTGTTGGTTTCTGCTCAACCGTACTTCTCCAAACTCGAGGCGACAGGACGAATGCGACCGGCCATCCCTCAACACCGAGCTTAGGCCATCATACGAGGCGCTTCTATAGGTCTCCAGATCGAATTGGTGATCCACATCTCACACTATCGCCTCCATCTTGCTAAGACGTTGAAGATTGCCTGAGCATGGGTTTCAGCTTGTTTAGGCACACTGCACAGCTCTAAGCGAAAGGTACGTATTAGCGCGGTCATTGGGAGCCGCCACACCAACGAGATCTACATTTAGCAGTGGAGATCGTGGTCAATCAAAGCTAGAGTATTGACAAGCTAAAGCGACACCTGATGATGAACCTGAAATATCTGGAGGTATCTGCACATCTACTCTTCTTGTCTCCATATTCTCCCACTTGGACTCTGAGTTCCACAGTTACCTGGGCGATAACGAGCATCCAGAAATTCCTGTAGCTCAGCCACAATCATTTTCATCATGGCTAATCAAGACGCCACTGATCTGGGCATCCTCTGGACCAGGGCGGTTGATAAATACACCCAAAAGACTGGTCAAAAGTTGGCTCACTTGCGGGGCCAAAGCATCAGCGATGTGATGCAAACAACAGCAGTCGAAAAGAAACGATTCGAGAGTTACCGACACGACAATGGAAAACTTGACAAAGTGCGAGCAGCCTTCGGACGCCATCTCGACGGCATGCAAAAATGCCTTGATGGTGTACAGACGATAGGCGAGGCTGCATCTGCTTTTCCTCCAGCTATGCCTGTGGGAATCATCTTTGCTGCTTGTGGTCACATGTTCCAGGCGTTCGCCGGAGTCCAAAAGGACTACGATCAGGCAGAAGCTTTCTTCGATCATTCACGCCGCTTTTTTGACAATCTGACTCTCCTCGAGGGCAAAACAGATCCGAGACCATTAGCCAAAGCTATTGTTCGCACTTTCGCGTCTCAATTGGTGATTTGTGGTATCGTGCAAGATATGAAAAACAATGGGCGCTTCAAGCAATGGCTCAATGCACTCTGGAACCTCGAAAGTCCAGAGCTTGCTGCTGCATACGCTGAGATGCAAGCTTCTATCGAAGAGTTAGGTGCGACTGTTGGCTACGCGACTTACAGTGCTATTCGCGATGCCTACGAGGAGCTCAAGGCGACACACGAAGATGTAGGGGAAATCAGCGAGAAGATTGACGAGCTAGACGCTAACATCAGTCGCGTTCGAGAATCAATGGGTGAACAGCTGCAGACTTTGTATGCCAGCAATCTTGGCCTTGACAAGAAGATCACAGAAGGATTTGATGGTGTTCAAGCAAAACAAGACGAGGCGTACGCTGTACAACTACGCATCGCCCAAATGCAGGAGAACCTACTCAATGCATTCGAAAAGGCATCGATGCCTGCATCATCCGATACGAAGTCTCACTCCGGAGACCTACCGAGAGACAGCGCAAATGAGAAGGCTCAAGCCTTGGATACTGTTAAAACGTTCTTCATCGGAAATAGTATCCTCTTTCCGAGAATTGAAAAGGTTCTTGACGCGAATCGAATAGAAAGGGAACGCATTAAGCGACAACGTGTCGGTGATAGTGTCGCATGGCTTGCAGAGCATCCAAACTTCACCCGATGGCTTGATGGTCAAGTCACCTGCCTTAAGATCTGTGGTTCTACTGGAATGGGTAAAAGTTTCTCGATGGAGGCGGCAATTGATCTGGTGCAGCGATCTACAAACCCACCATCTGATGTTGCATATTACTTCGTACAACCAGATCTTGACCTTCCACAATCAACAGAGGCAGCCTTAGCATGTGCAGCCTTGCAGGTGGTTGAAGCTAATCATCGCTACGCTGAGCGAGTCGCGTCTGACATAAAAGAGGATGTTCAAAAGCTTGTGAACCGTGTCAACAGGTTGGTGTACTGGAAGACAAGCGGCGTTATCGAAGCAGATACCTCCACAGACTTGGTTGATGTCCCAATATGGAAACGTTTCTTTACGTCCGGATATACGGAAATCGCTTCATCAAAACGTCGGCTGTTTCTAATCCTGGACGGTATGGACGAGCTTCCAAATGGCCTTGATCAACTTGTAGCATTCTTACTCGACCTTCAACGATCAGAGGCACCTATTCACGTGCTACTTTCCACTCGAGACGCGGCCTGGCCATCTGACTCACGAATTCAGACAGTCACTATCGATCTGACAAGAGATTTGATTGCTCCAGGTCTGAAATCTGTAGTCAAGCATCGGTTACAGTCTTCGCAACGACTGCGGAGCTTCAGTACACAGCTGAAGCGAAAGATATATCGTAAAATTGTCTCGCAAGCTGACAGCATGCTTTACGTGGAGCACATATTACGTAGGCTTTCTCATATCAGCCGCGAGAGTATTGTCAACAAGGAGTTGGAGAATCTGCCTAGGGGTCTTCCTGAGGTATATTCATCCTTGATGGAAGAATGTGGAAGATATCGTTCGAAGAAGCAGTTAGAAGGGCTGAGGACGCTCTTCGCTTGGCTTGCTTTCTGCAAGCGACCTCTGACGCTAGGAGAGGTTATAACCCTGTTCAGGGCATCTGAGCCGAATGAAGGCCTCAAACTCGATATCGAAGAAGAAATCACCGTCAAATGTTCTAGGTAAGGGCTACATTAAAAGCGGCAAATCTTGTTCTTACTTAACGTGGACAGTATTCTTGAGTTATCACAATCTCATGTTAGGGGCATTGATACAAAGGCGACAAGCCAAGAAGATGTTACTGAGTTTGACGACGATCAGTCGAGCGATGACGATGAGATGGACGTAGAGTTGTTCAATGCGGCTAATGTTGCTTTTGCGGACCAGCCATTGCGGCGATACTTCAGAAGCGCAACGTTGGCGTCAGCAACCGATCTGAAGGATCTTCGGATTGCAGCTCCGCAGGCCCATCTGAGGCTGTTCTCGGCATGTATCGACATCATTACAAAGACAACAAACCAAGCAGAACCGCAGCAACACATTCAAGAATACGCCGTCGTGTACTGGAAAGAACACTTTTGCGAACTCAATTCAGAGGAATCCTCTGAATCAATGGCTTGCCAGGTGGTGTGTGCTTTGTATTTGCTGATGGCCAACGTAGACCCGTATGCGCAAGTTCTGTCTAGGAAACATATATCGCCCTCTGAATTTTACCCCGACCGCACATCTTCCACGATCCCATGGTATGAACGCATCCTCGCTTGGACGCAACAAGGACTTGAGTTACCGGCTGGCTTACTCCCCCCGCACGTTATGGAATGGGCGATGAGCATAGACCGAGAGAGCATTCTACTTACATTTGGACGAGGGCATTACAATGTCTGGATGCATAACGCCAACGATACATCTCCCAGGGGGTATGAGCTTGCGCAGCGCTGCGCCCAACTTGTATGTACTATCTACGCAAACTGATAGGTCACACTAATAAGAGTTAGGCTGGTGTACTTGACTGTGCAATCGAAGACGATCCCATGAAGGACGGCTTGTCTCTTGTTCATTATTTTAGTCCAGGAAATATGAATACTGATGTTCTTAGGGCACTTGGACTACTTGCCTGGGCTCAATTTTGGAAGTTCGACTTCAAAGGGAACCGTACCGCAAAGAATAACGTCATAAAAGAAAGCAGCAGTTACCTCCGAAGAAGTCTAGAGTCGATGCACTCTTCCGGAATGGAAAGAGTTCGGTTGATACGCTTGCTATATTTCAATAGAAATACCGTTGGAGCATTTGAATCGACACAAATGCTCAAGTGGGCGGATGAAGGGCTAGCCATACTGGACAGGCTCGATCCACTTGCTTCTACAGTCCAAGAGAAACAAGAAATTCAAGAGAAACGGAGAGAGCTTCTGACTCGCAAGATCATGTCTGGTTTGATGCCATTAAACCAGTGGGAAGAGCTTCACGAAGCATGCAAGTTATACCGAGCAAAATATGGCTTGGCTGCCTCGCTCCCGCAACAAGACATGATGGAGGCGTTCATCACCGCCTGTGATAAATTGGATCCCAGTGGTCGGCAAAGAAAGCAATTGATGCAGAGTCTTTCAAAGAAGGAACGACAAGTCTGGTTGGGATGACTGTTCAACAGGATCACAACCTCGGTTCAACGGAATGCTACGCGGATCAGCGATTGGGCGGGAAGTGAAGACGTGCATCTTTGGATAACGTGGCTCACAGAGTTCGAGAAATCGCGACCTTGGCGTCCATTCTACGGATTGAAGAAACGCAATGTACTATGGCCAGACCCATATCAACGCCTAGTAGCACTGGGATGTCTCGCTCATCTATACTTCGAGAATTTACACGACGCGGAGCAAGCAAAGAAAATTCACCGAAAGATACTCGCTTTGGGGGAGCCGAAAGTTCAGGACAGAAAGTTTGGAATGAAACGTGAGGTGGAAAGAATCCGCAATCGGCACGTTGGCCTCATCTTCGCACAATTCCAGGACGCTACAAGTTGGTCACGCAAAGAAGCATTACTAGGCGAAGCCATGACTATGCCAAACTTTAGTGACGAAAATCTACATGGCTGTCATGCTGGTGCGCTCGTCGCTAGGATGCTTAAAGTTGTTGAGCCCAAAAAGTACCAGCCTTTCATGGAGAACACATTCAAAGTACTCGTAAATGATCTCAAAGATGGGATCGCTTCCAACGACGGGACAAGTCTCACCGCGCTTGCAATGCTGCTCGCATCATTGCCCAGTTTAGAACGCGATGCACTGATCGCATTATCGCTGCGGCATTCGGTGCTTGATCGCGAACTCCACGGGCGCGTCTATGACGACGAAAATAGCGATACTCACGGTGACTTGTCAGGCTACATAGCCTATTGCGATCGCTGCAAGAAATCTGGTTCAGATTGGACAACGCCTCTCTGGAAATGTTTGGAATGTGCGAATGTTGATCTTTGCGATGCATGCCTTCAAAGTCATAGGGCCTGTCTTCGCGAAGCCCATAGTGATGAGTCATTTATCCACAAGAAGCTCAAAGATTGGGCAAAACTCTGCATCGAGACGCATAGATTCATCAGAGGTCCTATCAAGGGTTGGAGAGGTGTTCGAAAAGGCGTGATTCGCGTTGGTGAAAACTGCTTCGAGGTTAAGGATTGGCTGAAGAGTTTGAGAGAGGAGCGATGGCCAAAGGCTTGGGCATGGTACTGGAAAACGTGTGGACTCAACCACGATGTCGGTGGTGAGGATGACTAGCAGGATGCCTGTAACTGACAATGGTTGGAAATGTATAGCTAGGAGATGAGACAATGACAAAGACTGCTGCTGGAACGATTCTCATCCGGCGGTTACGACAAAGTGTCACCATATGTAAGCGCTGTTGTACTTGTGGTTCTCTTGTAACGTAGACTAATCTAGCCATGTCGTGCCAACAAACACACTACCAAATTCACGCTCATGTCCGTTTGCTTCGTCAACGGTCCGTGCGCATCTTCATTCACATAAGTTCATCGCCCTATGTGAACATTCGACCTCTGCTCAAGTATTTACACCACTCTCTCCTATCTATCGTCACTCAAGCAGGATCTCTTGGAGTAATATTGAGTCGACAACAGTGGCTCGACGCTTGTTCACAACCTTTCCAAACAATCATATAGTGGGTATTTCAATCTCCATTCACACCTCAACTCACCATCCTAGCTCCTTGAACGATGAAGCTCTTCATCGTCGCATCCCTTGTCCTTGGCATCATGGCCGCCGCCATCGTCCAGCCTGGACAGCCCCTCTCACCTGGAACCCACATCATCGCCATCGAAGGCTATGATGGTACCTTCAACTCTGAGATGCTACTCGTCTCAACCGAAGGCGAATCCGTCCAACCATCTTCAGCATTCGGCACAGACAACGATCCCATCGCCATCCTCGGCACACCCACAACACCGAAAGCTGCCAAAGTAACCCAGATCAGCCGCCCCCACGACCCCGAACCCATCATCATCCTCCCCTTCCACTTCCAGATTATCGAAAATTGCATGTCGGACAACTCCATCACTGCCCGCGGTGTCTACGTCAACCGCGATTTTGTCTGGGCGTACTTTTTATCCTCTGGCGGCACTAGCGTCGTCGAGCACAATGTCAATGGGTATCCGGACTTTCTCGTTGGACCTTATGATTATGGAAGCAGTACGCTGCATTTTTCGTATGATAACACGGCGTTCAAGTGCGACTGGAACGATCAGGAGACGTGGAAGGAGTGTGGGGAGTGTAGGTCTGGCATGTGGAATGCAGACCCTCTTGACTGTAATGGAGGAGGAATTAAGACGAGGACGAAGCATATGGTTTGTTCGTTCATCATGGGGTGGAGGAGTCAGCTTAAGGGGACTCCAATACCGAACTTACCACCGAGTAAACCAGGTGACGACCCGAACTAAAGAGTGGTAAATATTACAAGTTCCGATTACGGCACTACGCCCGAATAGCTCTGCAAGATGATAAGATAAGATTATGATCATTATTTCAGGGTATTTGAATATCCCAGCGAGGCCGTTAACTCGACAATTAAGGTAGTCCCATGATGATATCACCGCCCTGATTAACCAAGATACCTGACCCTAGTAAGACGCCGATACCCAATGCTTAACATTAACCTGTTCATTACCTCCACACTATCCACCTCGTACAGCCATCTAATCAACAATGACGCCCTTACCGCCAAACCTCTTATGGCCATAGTCATTATCATCCTCATCATCACCATCCCAGTGTACCGCCTTTCGCGCAGGCTTGTGGATGCGCACGCACCATAGGAAGTAGTCTTCTAGTGGTAGCAAGTTCAGTAACACCCTGTTGCCAGTCCACGCCAATCCACAGACCATGGCACCAGCCACAGCATCAAGAATGAAGTGGTTCGCCGTTGCCACAATAGCTACGAGGATGATGGCGGGATATGCGACACCCAGGAAGATGCAGAGCATGCGACGAGCCGAGGGAATGCGCATGCGCAAACCCATTGTGAGAGCAACGGTGCGAGATCGGCGATGCTGGGGTGCAAGCGGAATGGACATGATGGTGAGACCGATGAGTAGCGAGTATCCAAAGTGCAGCGAAGGCATCGCAGCATACTGGTTGCAGAATTTGTTCTGGGTCCACACGCTGCTCTCGCCTTCGGCGCCGTGGACAGTGTCGACGAAACCAAAGCTGCGCGCTTCCTTGCCTACCGAGCCGGGGACCTCGGGGTCGGAGAGAAGACGAGGCGGCATGCATGGCCATAGTGTGAAGACAATGAAAGCAATCAAATTACAGGTAGCCATTGTCCTGCGCCTTGCGGCATACAACTTTGGACCTGCAGGGCTGCCGTCTGCCTCGCCCATCGGTTTATTATGGAGGGGAAGATCGATGCGGTTGCGGGTTGTGGTGTAGTAGAACAGCCATACTAGGAACAAGATTGTACCAGGAATATGGATGAAGGAGTATGTGCGGTTCGTCCAGTGGAGGAGAAAGGGATGCTTCAGGAACCATGCTTGAACGTCAAGCTCGAAGAAGATGTGTAGCTTCTGTTCGAGGTGGATAAGTTGGAGGGCGTGGCGGCGAGCGACGTTTACGGTGCCTTCGACCATCGTTACGGCAGAGAATGCGCGGCCTAGCTGGTAAACCTATTGAAGCGAAAAGTTAATAAATTTGTACAAACATGTCAAATGGTGCCTCCGCAAGGCTGCTTACCCAGTAGATGAGTGCCCAATACCAGGCCTCCACAAGAAAGGGAAACTTCTGCAACAGTCGACTAAGGAAGTACTCCTTGAATCGCCTAGTATTCGGGCTCATGACATCTTTCTTTATGCCTAGAATGACAACTTCTCGTTTCCTCCATTTGGGCTCCTCATCGACGTTGGCTAGAAGCGACACGCTAGAAGACGGACTAGATCGACCGGAATCTGGGGAACTTGAGCGAGGCGAATTTTGATACACTCTCCGTCGCCCAAAAAGACGGTATTCTGTGTTTCGGTTTACCCATGTGCCGCCGAACAATAGGGTAACCACTACAAGCGGTTCTATGAAGGCTCCAGCGCCCATGTTTGGCGACTATGCGTGAGGAGAGGCAAGGATGGTGGGTGCA
Source organism: Alternaria postmessia (assembly GCF_024291825.1). Taxonomy (NCBI): domain Eukaryota; kingdom Fungi; phylum Ascomycota; class Dothideomycetes; order Pleosporales; family Pleosporaceae; genus Alternaria; species Alternaria postmessia. The sequence continues at coordinate 10,233 of NW_026260089.1, read as the reverse complement.
GGCGCGCGACTCTCAAAGGTCGCAAAAGATGATGCAGAAGTTCGAGGCTTGACTGCCTAGAGGGAGCTGAATGTATTTGTAGGGATGACGGGGTGTTTGACTAAGATGACAGCCGATCGATCCGGATATGTTTGCGCAAATGTCGAGGCGCGAGACAGTGCCGTGCCTTGTATGTTCTGTGCGACGGTAGGAAGAAGCAATTCCAGGGTTTTCTGAGAAGCAGAAAGGCTTAGCTACAACAAACTTTGAGGAACAAAATAAGGAACAGGCAAGAAGGACGCCCGATGCCGAGGACTACATCCTACACTAAAGGCAAGATGCATGGCGCGTAGTGAAGTCAGCGGAACGCACGGCATGCGAGGGGTGACTAAACAGCAGCCACTGAGACAGACCAGCCATGGCAGGCGGATGGTGTCGGACGAACCTGCTCTGCCTAGCATTTGGTGCGGCGTAAACCTCCAAGGTGCTGGATGCAGGAAGAGCCGGCTTTCCGTTGTGACTGCTGGGTTAGTGTCGCGTGCTTACATGTCATTTGCTGCAATTTACGTCATTAGAATTTCAGAGTTCTGACAACAGCACTCGGTTCCAAGCCAATTCTGCGCTTTGATACTTGCAAAACGCGACCAACACTGAAGACTCTTTCACATCGCAATGTGCGCGTCATGCCCGAAGTTTGACGCCGACTGCTCGCGTGCTGGAGTTTCGGTGCCTGGTATTGTCGTGGTTGGTGGCACAAGAACACGCGACCGTCGACCACAGGCTTAGCTTCCGCCAAGTACCGGCGCTAGCCTCCTTTAGATGTACGAGCATTATCTTTACTGCTCGTCGAGATTAATCCTGGTGTGCTTCATAGTAGTCAGGACGGAGCTTCGCGTATTAGAGACCCCGATGCGCTTACGGCCTTAGGGTCTGGTGATCATCTTAACACTGACCATCTTTCTCGGGCAGCGTACTTTTCGCTGTAGCATACAGGTGGCTTGACCCATGTAGGGTATAGACAAAGACAGTTTCACACCTCGCCGCATTCGTTCGTCCCTCAATATATTCCGTGTCTTGAGATGAAACAAGTCCTTTGTACACGACTTGGATATAGATACCCGACTCTACGCATCGAAATTTCCGCCCTCGAGCGCCAATCGTCCGTACGCACTTCTCGGCTCGCTATCGCCTTGCATACCTCGTACCAACCACATCAAAGACCGGAGTAAGCTTACGAAAGATGAAACTCACCACCTACGCCTAGAGCATGACATATATGGATCACATTGGACCGCTCAAGACTTGGAGATACGCCACACATGAAGACACCAGTGTCAAGTATGATATTCTTGATTTATATAACGGCAGCCGGATAAAGTGTGGCCACCAGCGCGACAACGCTCCTGCGACGGACATTGGTCCAAAATGGACGCAACAATGCCGCGCAAACTAAGGGAAATATGATGTACAGCGAATGTATCGACTGCGGGGCGCAATGAAGCTAACAGTCTTTTCAACGCTCAAAGATGCCAAATACAAAAGGAGAGCAGCGTTTCGCTGTGATGATCAGGAGACGCACGATTACGAATGAACCCCGGGTTTCCTGGACGCCTCGCTGAATAGGACAAGAGAGAGGAAAGGTATAGTGGTACCAGCATATGGCCAAACAAGATCGACAGAACAAAGGAAATAGGTTGTAGTCATCGCTAGGGACGACTTGTGGTACGCATGGCTCTCAGCAGGCGACGCTGTTGAAAGGCGCGCTCTCTTGGAGGTCCTCGACAAGAGCGTCTACGTTACTGAGGTATCTCCCCAGCATATGTTGCTTCTCTTCTTGCGATCGGATATGTTTCTTCGTCGCACCTCCACTATCGTCGGTGCTTCCCCGCCGCTCGAAAGCATTGGTCAGCTTGCTCGGGCTCCGCTGCGGGCCAGAAACTGGAATCTCAGGCATGAGGTAGAAGTACAGAAACTCTAACAGTTTGACCTTGACGTTTTGTGTAGTCTCTTCGTCCTTGAAGAGGCTTGTGACGGTGAGGAGGCCGTCCATGTGTTCAAACACTCGGGTGTTTTGTGGTGTTGCGAGAAGGGCTGTGACGAGGACGAGGAGGGCTTGCGATTGGATGGCGGGGCAGTTGTAAGGATCGAGCAAGTCGAGGAGGAGGTTCATGTATACTTCGCGACCGAAGATGATGCGTGATGGTGGGTGCAACAACAGAAGACCCTGTATGTTGGATAACGAGGAGAGGATGAGGATGTCGTTTTGGCCATCTACAGTGGACGGTTAGCTATTGTTCGGTATCCCCTAGCACAGGCTTACCCTTACTGCTTCCCATACCCAGCAATCGATCCAAACAATCGGCTACCCGTGTGACAACTGTATGATATTAGTCAAACTCTATATATGCTTGTATGTTCGCACTCACCATTCCATTCAAAGCCCTCCTGTAATCTGAAGAACTCCCTGAAGGCGAGATCGTCTGATAACTGTCCCAGCTTCTTCGGCGTTGGTTGTTGTTGATCGCCCAGATTGAGTGCTGAGGCGTTCCGACGGTGGCCTGGTGGTGAGTTTCTTGGCTTTCCACTGGAGAGACATATCTGCGCCAGCATGCCCTCGATCTGGCGTAACCCTTTGCGAATCTTCTGCGTGTCCTTGGACGCTATGTTGTCGAATGCGAGAGAGAGTAGGGCCTCCATTTTGATGATGTTCCGGGATTACTGTTGCAAGATAGTAGTAACAGCTTTATCAACAAGTGTCAATATATGCTGCGACTAACAATGCAGTCCAGATGTTGTTGAGACCAAGCGTGGCAGATGCAGGAGTCGGTAGGGGAAGTCGGGAGGGGGGGTTGTATGCAGCTAAGAGGTCCGAAAGTGCGGAGTAAGCAATATTTTGAGCCTTGTGTGGGCCGCAAGATTCAGGCTTAATCCTTCTGTAGATGGTCGACCACGGACTTGCGATTGAGCGTTGTGTCATCGATAAACACCCGCCGTTGTCATGGTAATAGAGACCCACCGGCGGCGGATCGAGCCGTGCACTACTAGCCTCGGCAGGGGATCACTACCACAACCCAACGCTCATCTTGCGCGACACCCTTACCTTGTCGCGACAACCATACTACCCCTTTGCTATGTTCATAGCCTCTGCTAGTAAGATGACAGCGGCACCGCGACGAGCAACGTGCGGTCAAAGCAACTGAGAACTCTGCACCGCACCTGGACCCACTGTGCCAACTACGTCATTTTCTTCTTGCGATGCGTGTCTGGATGCATCGCGTCTTTCATGGAAATAAAATTGTGCGATGTCGCTTCTAAGGGGGGGGAGATACGAGGACGCGTGACGAGATGCGTGCAGATGGCCGAATCACAGCCTTTCCATTGTTCTTCACCGGATCTTGGCACAGCAATTCAGCTATGCCATTATGGCTGACCGCGGCTTCTTTTTCGCGACGATCAAGCCTTTACAGTATGAGGCTTTCACACGCCAAACCTCTTTCTTATGGTTTGATGTACAGTAATGCCTGGAATTGCCAGTCGCGGTTTACCTCTTCTAGGGTCTCAGCCGCTCAGCCTTGTGTGCCAGGCATTGTTCGCTCCGGACGGTTGTCATATCTTTCCTGCTGGCTGCCGTGTAGCCCTCAACTACCGCTATAGTTGGAACTTACTACCTCTCAGCTGCAAATTCGCACCTGCATCCATTCGACACCAGCGAACATCAGGTTTTCGCCATTCTCAGCATGAAAGATAATGCCTATACAGCTCTATTCATGCCTTGTTTTGGAATTCGCTTTATATTAATATTCTTGTCTGTATTCTACTGGACAACCAATCACTCCCAATTGATCCACGACAATGTTGAGCTTCACAATGGTACCTACGATGCAACTATTCCCATTGGCGAGGAACTTGTAGACAAATGGGGGTTTATTTTATTTTTCTGGCATATGATCCTTTGGTTGCCTTCCATCATTTTTATACCGCCTCTAAACTTACCTCTTACGATGGTCGATACTGCCTTTACTGTCTTCATAGCAAAGGCTATCCATTACCAGATTGGCTACACGCCCCAGAAGTTGAAAGCCTGCCACGATCCTGTAGGTCTGGAATTGCGACGACCTCCAGGCACGAATGAGAGCTTTTTTGCTGCTGCTGGAAGGCTGAATGAAACTGTCGCAAGCCCGACTCAGATGTGCGTCGAATTTGTGAAAGAGATGCAAATTGGGATCGCATGTTGGTGAGTTGTAAACTAAGCATGTGGACGAGCTTCGCTGACTGCAATAGCTTTTTCTGTGCCCTCCTGTCTTTTCTTGGTTACATCTCAACCTTCGTTTCTGCTCGACAGATGAGGAGGGACAATGAGTCCATCCTTGATTTGATGAAAGAGGTGTCCACTATGGCTGGTAAATGCCTGTTTTGTCCAGTAAGATGGGCAGCACTAATCGTGGGGTGGATTATATTCTACACCCCAATTTACTTTTTCCGGTGCCTTCCACTGAGCTTCAAAGCCCCAGTGCGATCAGGACGTCGGTGCGTCGCAAAGACTGCAATAGGCGCAGGGCAAAAGGTGGAAATCATGCTGTCGGAAGTCAAGAATGGGTTCACAAAGAGTAAAGATTTAGTAGAGCCGTATCGGAATAGTTACGGGACCCACACTCCACTGGCACAGTTCCTTGGGGTGTATGATATGCTGGTAATGGTCACCGAGCACCTGCACTACACCGACGTCATCAGCCTATCAACTGTTTCCAAGTCAGTTCGCCAAGCCGTCTTACCTTCAAACGAAATCTCTCGTCGACTCGCCATGTTCAGGCTGTACACGTGCGAGCCTGACAAGAAAACCAACTGCTGGAGCTGCACGAATCAAATCTGCGAAAGCTGTGAGGTGGATTTTCCAGTACTGGAATCGGTTGCATCCCGTCACATTGAAAACTGCATTCCATACTGCGCATCCTGCTACCGTACGTATACTGTTCGGCATCCTCGCGCAAGAAAAAATCGAATGAAAGGGAATCCACCTTGCAAATGCGGCAGGTCATCGCAAGAACAGACATTTCTCGGGCGCTTATTCAAAAGAGATGACTACTACACCGAATCAATAAGTTCTTTCCCGATCGACAGACAAGTCTGTCGTAACTGTAGTCAGTTTACCAAAGAGGAGCTCTTCTTGCGAAAGGCAGAGGAAGCAATGGTGATGCTAAAGAAAGGCTTGAAGGGTAATGGAGAAAAGTGGAACAAGTGTGCGAATCTGGGATGTTGTCGCGGCCTGGGAACTGGGCCGAGGTACTGGATATGCAAACATTACAATTGTGATAATGAGTGTTCTAGCACTCTCCATCAGGCATGGGGCAGCAAGACAAATAACAGCATGCTTGGCGAAGCTTCAGTATGATGGGCATTTAACATGGACGAGTAGATTAATCACATCTGGCGAAACAAGCTTATAGGCTCAGTCATATTACATTACGAGTATCGTAGTCATAGCTCGATAAAATGAACTATACTACTTTTTATATCATCATCGCAGCAAAGACACCGGCCGCGAGCGCAACGACACCTCCACCGAGTTTGCTCGCTGCGCCAGTGTACTCGGCTGGCATACTGCTAGTCGGGCTAGGCATACCCATGGTGCCGTTAGGAGCAGAAGTACCATTACCACCTGACACAAGCTCAAAGTTCGCACAAGTAATCCTGGTGGTGTTACCAGTGTGAAGGACAAACGCCAATCCACCGAAGAATCCTGAACTACCCTCTACAGCACTGAGGTACGGGTCCACAAAGCTGGTTGAGAAGCTTCCCTCCGTCATGATCTTGCCGCCGTGCTTTCCGGCCAAGTCACCAACCTGACAAGTCTCTGGCAGTGCGGAATCGCACATGACGAGCTCGCCGCGATTGGTGGGATCTAGGTGGCCCATGGTTGCGGTGCAGTTTCCGTCAGCAGGGACGGCGAGAGCGTGGATGTGCCAGGCGAAGGGACCGAACTGGGCTTGATCGGGCAGATCGGATAGGTTAACGGTGAAGTTCACACCACCGGCGCCACCGACAGCCTCGATGGATCCGGAAACCGTGCTGCCAACGAAGGGGTTGTATTGCTCCTCAGGCATGGTTGCACGGTACGTAGCTGAAGGCTGGTTGGAAGAGGCTGCTGCGGTACCCTTGAGCCCTCCCGTCTCACCTGGAAGGTAGCCTGGCGCAGGAGGGAGAGGAGAGACAATGGCACCCTGGATGGTATCGACGCCCGTGAAAGGTGTAGCTGTTGGGGTCGCGGGGATGACACCAGACTTTGCGGTTGCGAGGACGACAGGTGCTGGAGCGCCCTCTTGGACCAGCTCCTGGCCATAGGCCAAGGCGCCAAAAGCGAGAAGGGAGAAAGACTTGGACAGCATCTTCAGATTTTGCAATTGGTGTTTGAGATGAGTGAGGATGTCGTAGGCGCGGGTGCTTGACTGCAGGCCGTAGACGCTACCCCTTTGGACTTTATACCATTTGAACAATCGACATACGCTTTGCCTGACTTGCAAGCAGCACCTAACGCCTCCTCCCAATACCCGCCCCTGAGCTTGTCTCCAAGTGACATCAGTACGCTATCATCCTACTCTCTTCGCTTCCTCCACCAACAACACCCGTCCCTTGAGCGCCTCCAGTCGAGCCAACACGGCTCATTCCCCCGCCGCGACAACAGTGCCAGTACGCCTTCGCCTGCGCATGCCAACCACAGCGATGGATTCAACGAGCTCCATGTTCGATGCGCCACTGGGTAAATCGTGCCGTTAGCTGCTCCACGCCTCTCTCGCGGCAATACACAACTATTACCGGTAGTAAGATTAGCGAAGCGTGAAACGCAACAGAGCCTGCAGCGAAACCTTGAAAACAAGCATTTCACAGGCTAACAACGTCCGGATATTCTACCAGCCCGCATTAGTGCCATCTGGGGTGCATGTCAGGACCGTGCCGGATGTCAGTCTGTGGAGAATTTGGCATCGATGGCGGTCTTGGTCCGAGATGGCGGGTCGTAGAGGGTGATGTCAACACTCGATATATGCGGGGTGCTAAGCGAGACTATGACAGCGTCGCGCGCTATAACGTGGACTAAGTTATATCGTTGCTCCGCGGAAATTATCGATGAGGTGACGCGTATATGTAGACAAAAGGGAAACTGTATGTGTTGGCGAGATGAGGTGTTGCTGCTTTCTTGATTGTGTTGCAATACAACGCCGGGGTAGGTGGCTTCCGTACGCGTTGAGAGGTTGGCGCGACGGGTACCTTGCTTCCGCGAGTATTTGGAAAACACACACCCTTTCGGTGGTCTCTCCGACGGTATCTGGCGCTTACTGGATCCCTTGTTTTCGAATCGTTTGATTGCTGTCTTTCTCCAGGTTTTTCGAACCCACGTCTGCAAAACCCTATAGTCTCATCTTTCCAACAGTGGCCAGGGAGTCAAGGGTGACATCGTCCCAAACCAAGAATTCTTTTACACGGTGCTCGAATTTCCCCTTTCGTCTAAAATGAGATGGCTGAGGAATGATTGACGGGTGAAGGGTAGTTGTTGTGGCTGGAGTGATGACGATTGAAGCTTTTCAATGGCAAAGCTGTTTTGACTGAGATGAGGATGGATGTCGGACAATGAGAGACTCGGTAGGTTCAAATTTCGGACTCACAGAAAGGTGCTACGATGGAGGTCGTGTCTTAGGTTTTGAAGTTCTCGGGGAAGTGCAGTTGTGTTATGGCCCCTGTAGAGAGGTGAGTACATCATAATCTGCTCAAAAGAGCTCCTTATCTCGCCGAACATCTCCTTCGCCACGTTGAGCAGATTCAGCCTCACAAAAATACTGGAACGGTGATCACAGTCTACTCAAAGTTTTGTGCTCCTCTCACGCTTTACCGTCTATTTGTTGGGTCAGCCTGAATCGCACTCACGGCTGCGGGGCTATGTAAACTGCGAAATACTATTGGGGGAAGACCAGCTTGATGTGTACAGCCTTGTACCGAGCAAGACCTATTGATGGTGGTTGTTAAGAAGAGATGGAAGGTTGGGTCCATTTGAATGTGGAGAGTGAGGGGATGCTACAGTCGGTGCACACAAAACTCAACGGATTTTAGCGTGTCGTGGTCGCGGTTTCCTCTACGACGCGTTTCATCGTCCACTACCAAACAGTACGCCGCCAAAGTCCTATGTGAACATCTGCTACCCTAAGCGAGCACTCCAAATACCGAATTCGACCAAATCGTGCGGACCATGTTCTAGAATAGTGGGGACTGCGATCATAAGAATGCCGCCACCAGCCCAGCCTCGGAAGGTCAGCACTTGGTTTTGGCCGAACAACAATGACCGATCCAGACATGCGAATGATGCCAAACTACGCAAGCTACATTCGATGCGAGATGAACGCGCGTTGATTCTTTGCTGAGCAACCTCGTATCAGAGGTAGGGGTTCGCATCTCATGATGGCGGGGTTGAACAGGTATGAGGTAAGATGCTCGTCAGGGAGTAGCACGCAGCCTTTTGAAAACCTGAATTGTTTGCACTTCGGTCCGAACAACTTCATAATATTGCTTAAGCCATTCGTTTCACGAGGAATAGATTACATCTGTATCTATTACTGCATCATGTCCGAATGTTTCTCCTATTGTCATAAAAAGCGCACGATTCAGCAGCTTCCCACCCCGGCTCGGAAAGGACATAACGCCATACTGAACTCCAACTATTTGGACGATATTACCGATGAAATTGGCACATGGGGCTGTCAGCGCACGCTTATAGTGCACTCTAAAGCGCTAGGGGAAAACACAGATGTTGTTGAGAGGCTGAAAGAGAAATTGGGGTCGTTCGTTGTGGGTACCAAGTCTGGGGTGGGCGCTCATTCCCCTTACGAAGATGTACTGGAAATTGCAAGGCTGCTACGTGAGAAAAAGGCGGACTGTTTGATCAGCATAGGAAGTAGCAGCTACTCGGATGCATGCAAGATCGCGCGCTTGATGCACGCGAATCTCGCTCCAGACAATCTGACGGTAGAAGCTATGGAGGCCTTGGTAGACCAAACCAAGGGCAGCGCCGCCGGGCTAAAAGATCCTACGATCAAACTCATTCTCATCCCAACGAGTCTGTCAGCAAGCGAGTGGAACAGCAACTCGTCAGCAACGAACCCTCAATCGAAGAAGAAGCAGCACTTTTCGAGCGAACACGCGGCGCCAAATCTTATCCTTCTCGATCCTGAAGTCGCCTCCACATCACCAAGGAAATTATGGCTGTCGAGCGGAATGCGCGCTGTAGATCACTGTGTTGAGACGGTATGTATCCATATCAATGATCCTCGGGCTCACAGGCATGCTTACGCTACTTCTGCAATGTAGATGATCAGCGACAAATGCACAAAAGAGGTGTTCCGCCATATGGAAGACGCGCTTGCAGTACTACTCAGAGGCTTGACGGATTACATGAATGGCGAGAGTGACAGCAATCGATCTGAAATGCTCGATGGTATTGCCAACTGCCAGGTAGGAGCCAGAGACGCCATGATGGGCCTCATCCTGTGGAACATACCAATGGGCCTTTCGCACGCCATTGGGCATCAGCTTGGTAGTACGTGCGGTGTTATGCACGGCGTTACATCCTGCATCATGCTCGCCCCAGTCCTACGCTACAATGCGTCTAAATCAGAGAAGCAAAGACATTTACAGCAGAGCGTGCTGGAGATCTGGAATAAAGTCCTCGAAAGAGACGAGTCCAGCCTTGCGGATGCGGTAGCCAATTTTGTGAAATCTCTAGGGCTGCCGAGTACATTGAGGGAAGTAGGTATCCAGGAACCAGCGGACATTGAAAAAGTAGTTGATAGCACCATGACTGACGTTTTCGGAGCTATGGAAGGTATGGGTCAAAAGCAGGACGTGTTGGCTATCCTAGAGTCGGCGAAGGGTAGAGAGACCGAAGATGGGTGTCTAGATGGCGACGCACCGATGTAGAACTCAACAGTCCATTTCCTCACGAAAATAGCTCACAGCACCTTGATTTACTGCTTTCTTCGTGAAGTATTGCGTTCGTAAGTCACACATTGGCAGACCTTCGAACTTTGCAACATCTTCCATGATAGCATTGGCCAGCTCAGCAGGAAGCTGGCCGTCGCCCCACCGCCTCAGAGCAGAGTTGCTAACAATCAATCCAAACTGATGAGACTGACTGACTGACTGATTGCTTGGCAGTCAGTTCAGTGTCAGTTTAGAGCTCTCGTCTTATCAGTCAGTTCAGTTTAGAGCTCTTAA